>NC_090906.1:9445416-9780111 GCF_040956055.1 Brachionichthys hirsutus | reverse complement strand
GTTAAAGGCGCTGCTAATTCCAATTCAATTATTTTTGAATTAAAGCAGCGCAATAGAATAGTACCGGTACATTACAAAATTAATTTACATTTATCAATGAAACAGTTGTTGCCATTCCCAAAGCAATCCACGACTACACACCATCGATGACTCCTGATCCTGTTTGAGAGTCTTTACTCACATCTACGAAAGGGAAACTTGTCGTTCCACAAGATTTGATCCGACTTTAGATTCAAGCTCAGACCAATGCTTGAAAACAAATCATGAGCTTAACGATTACTCTACAAGCAGACATCTTCCCCGACATTAAAAGACTCGGAGCCGGACTCAACGCAGCACTTATGACACGCATGTACTGGTAGTCGACCTTTTTGCTGTGTAGCGCACAGCAGCGTTCGGATATGGCGGGGTAGGGGGGGGGGCTGCTACGTGGGACTTGGCATTAAATGGAGCCATCCTCGCGTCGGTAGCACCCCCCCTCCCCCCCGCACATAGCCCCGCTTTTCGGCTCAAGTGTAAACGTGGTTCACGTCCCTGCCAGCGAACATGACGTTTATGCTAGCCGCGTCTGTCCGTTGCTAGCCCGTGTGTCTTCGAGGGGGGGGGGGTCGTCCTGAAGTTTGTGCGGCTCTGGCACGCTCACTGGACAACATGCAACAGGCCGCGTCGGGAATGGCTGAGCGCTAGCAGCTAGCAGCTAGCAGCTAGCTAGCTAGCGATTCCCTTTGCACTGACGTGCCGTCGCGCAAATGGAAGACTGCGGCGCAATACAAAAACACTTTTAAACAAGCGGGATAACAAGGGGGAAAAAATGGGGAAGTCGAGCCAGACGTCATTGTTGTAATTTTTAACGTATCCAGCGCTCTCCAGCTGCATTAGCTCGCAGTGATATTCTAACATGGCCGACAGGAAATGGCAGCTCCAGAGCATTCCAGTGGAGCCGGCTCGTTTCCTAAAGCGGACACTAGCATGCTGAAATGAATAAGACACAGCTTTGACTGCTATTGAAGGGTTAGCCGTGCCGTGGTTATCGTTAGCCGTGCTGAACGCACACACCAACCCCGCGGACTTTGCTAAAATGTGTTAGTTGCGTTTGTTAAACTAAACTGACAAGAGAAGCCGGCGCACAAGGTCAATCGCCAATATGTCAAACCAGCAGCGACAACTGTCACGCAACGGCGGCTATACGTTCAGCCCGGCTCGCTCGATTCATTTTACCCCGACGGTCGTCAAATATCGCCGTCCAGCCGAGCAGACTCAGAAGCTGCGACGTCCTTAAACGTTCTGGGTAATAAACACGGACTTCGGCTAAACAGCCGACTGCGAGGCTCAAGCTTCCAATCAGGTTGAGGTTAAAACTGGTCAGCAAAGGCTAGTCGGCTCGCTGACATTAGCTGAGTAAGGCTAGCAAGCGTTAGCACACTTTCTCCCCGGATGGCCCAACCTGTTTTCTTCGTCTGCGTTTCCTGATGCTGGCGCTGGACGTGGCTCTGATCATGTTTCAGGCGAGCCGTGTGTTGAGCAGAGTGCCTGTTCTCTCCGTGGTGGTGGTGGTGATGCTGCTGCCTGACTTGAGCCCGATCTTTGGGCTGTTCCTCCATTGAGGTGCAGAATATCGGACTCGTTCGGCCGCCACTACGTCAGCGCGCGCTCGCTGGGTGAGTAACAGAACGGTCCAATCAGGGAGCGGCGTGGAACGGAAGCTATTTGAGGCCTCTGTAAACGTCAGCAGCTAACGGCTAAAAATGGCCATAGTTTGAGCTGGTCAACGCCACTAAAAAAAACAAAAAAAAAAACACGAAAAGTATTTCACTTTAAATGTGCAGCGAATAGCTTTAGGAACTTTTTCTGATTTCGGAGGATGTTTGGGAGTGTCACTTCTCCAAAATAATAAAAAATAAAATAAAAATACAGGCAGGTGTTGACTGGATCTTTTTCTTGCGACGGGAGGGGCTTGCCTGAACTAAAGAATCATATGACCGGAGGCGCTGCCACGTCTCCAGCCAGGAGACTCTTCACGGAGGCAAAGCGCCCCTCACACAGTTAAAAAACAAACAAAAACCTATTGCAAAGTTTATTTCTATTAACTTCAACACACGTAGAATGACTATATTTACGGTGCCCCCCCGTTGTTTTCTGCCTTTGTGCCAAAATAAATTAAGAATGTATACTATATAATCACAAATGTTATTCTACCAAGAATAACCTTTTTCATATTTGAACTCTACACATTGTCTGGTTAGATGTACTTTACAACTTCTGTTTCGTACTTTGTTTTACATCTCAGTTTTACATCCCATCATAAATACCAAGGTTCAAACTCATCCCACCGCCTGCTTCCATCAAAAAAAAAAATCAGTATGAATTGATCTTTTAAGTGTTTTATGGTTTGGTTTCATGGATTGCATTTCCTCTGTGGCTTTAAAGATGTAAAGATGTAAAGATGTCTATCAGGACAAGGCTACCAGTAGGTTTTGTCCTGTGACACCAAGTAAGGAAACGATAATCTTATGTAATGTGTGGATTTGCCTTATTTGCTGGTCAAGCGAAGAATAAATGCACGTTGAAGGTGTTTGGATGGATCCCCAATCCATGCTAAACGACGACCGTAGTAATGGGTGGCACAGGGAAATGCTTATAATTAAAAAACTTCATCAAAAAGTACAAATAGAGAACATATTATATAATATGTATACACAGTATATATAATATTACTACCAAAACTGATTATCTTAAATGGGTAATTCAAAAGCCCCAAACAACAATAGATCCTGATTTCATATAGAGAAAAGTATTCAAAAGTCTGCTGTCTGGCCAGTGTAGGAAAGTGTGTGATCCTGCATCCACGTGTGATGGGGCATTATGGAGGGAGCAGCACCCTCTTGTGGCAAGATTTGTCAGATTTTGAAAGTCCAGCATGACATTATTTGTGTCTGTAGGCTGTATTCACAACGTTAGATGCATTTCCATCCCTGTCTCTAGTATTGGATAAATTCTGCTTCGCCCATACTAGTTGTTTGTCTAAAATTATATAAATATAATTTGGTGTAGCATTGAGTCAGACTTTCCTCCATGATAATGGATATTGCCTCTTCGACAGCTGTGAAAACCTCGCAGTGCTCCTTTAAAGCAAGTATCTTTATTATCAGACATCATTTTTTCATGTCCTGATGTACAACCAAGTATCAGAAAGATTCCCTGTTTCACAGACTCGTAGTGCCAATGTGTGCAGCCCTGCTCGCCCTAATTTAGATGTATGTGATGTACATTTCTAAATTAAATATTAATATTGCAGCTGCACGTATGACAAGTTTTCTTCTTTTCACCAGGTTCGTAGCGATGGAGTCTCCAGGCCTGCACTCATAGAAATGCTTATCAAGCTAGGCTCTATGTTAGAAACCAATCCTGTGTGAGTTGCTGCATGAGCTCAGTCATTGTAGTTTTGTCACTTTACCCACTGAAAGGAAGTGCGAGGAGAATCATCTTAACAATGGGAAGCATTGGGAAAGACAAATCTGGTCAAACCTAATTCACTGCTGCAAAGATTCTTCTGACCTTAGAGAGAGTTTGCTCATTTAAATATCATTACTTAAATGGTAACTGCATTTATTTGGGTTAGATCCTGGCATGCTACGACATTATCAATTTATATACATGCATTTTTAAAAAAAGGAAAGATTCAGTATTTCCAATTAAAGCATTTCTTTATTTCATGTTGACCGACAAAGGGTTTCAGGGATATATTAATTTCTTTGGGGGGGGGGGGGACAACATATTATAAATGTGTAACTCAGTTCAACTTTGTTAAACACTGATACAACAGCCATCAGGAAGGCCTTAGGAATGCAATGTTCTGATAACTGCTCCATGGCCAAATGAGTTAATCTCTATGAACTTTAATTAAGATTCTTTATTGAAACTATATATTTAATTTAAGCACATCTATCCATTTTAATGTGAAAGGAAACTAATTGGTGTAACACACTAATCTCTAGAGCTTGTTACGATCTTCTAATGATGTGCTCCCACGTTTAATTCACTCTTGTTGAAGGGATGAATATTGATCATGTGCCAGTATGCAGGTTTTGAAGCTTAAATCTTAAACTCATGAGTGCGATTGTTTCGGCATTAAATAGTTCAAATTTAAAGTTGAAACATGTTTCGAAAACCGATTAATTCAGTCGGCATTAGAGATGTCAACACAGTGTGTAATTTAACTGATACCCTCTAATAAAGTAGACATTAATCTGAGATAACTCAAGAAAAGACCTTGATTTTAATTTTTATAGCTCTGTAAAGCCAATGCTAATTTGGGAATCTCCAGAATCCCTACTTGTTGTGATAAACTGTATATTTTTTTTGTCTGTGGTAAAAAAACAAAACCCTTCGTGACTTTTGGATCATGTTGAACATGACACCCCCGTGCTGCAGTACAACACGTGTGAACCTGCAGAACGAACACACTCATATCCATCAACGTGTGAATTGCATTCTCTTTGGATATTTACTGTACACTGACATGTAAAGCATAAAGAATCAGTGTGACTAGAAAGTGAATTTTCTTGGAGGTATCAAAGATTTAATGAAAGCAGAGGACTCCTTGTCGTGGAGCTTCCCAGAGGTGCTGGACATGCAGCCAGAATGCATCTTGCATGCCTCATGATGACTCCCAGCCTCTAAATGTTTCAGTGAAGAGAGCAGAATTAAAGTTGTCCCATGTCTTTCCAGTCCTCAGTTGTTGTTGTCACAGAGCAGACAGGAGGTCCTCATGTCGTAGAACTTTGTAGGTAAGCCAGTAGAGGACATTAAACATGAGGAAGCTCATGGGGAAAAGGGCTCGGGCGATGGTGTCAATTCTTTTTGCCCGATCCACAAAGCGCCGGCGTATGTCATAGAACCCTAAACCGGGAGGCAAATCTGCAAAGACCGGCGCATCCATTTCCACCGCACTCCCTCTCGACAGTGCAAGTCCTAAACTTTGGAAGAGTAAATCCTGCTGAGTCAGCTCCTCTTCCTGGAAGAGAAAGACACGGCATAGAAAAGTCCCAGTGCTTAACCCGCATTCTTTCTTGGTTCACAGATCAGCCGGTATTAAAATGATGGCGGTGCCGGAACCTACCCTGGCACACACACTGCACTGGTGAGCCACGTTCCCATGAGGAGCATTGTTGCCTGACATGTTGTTTCCTTTCACTTTAACGTCACCACTTGCCTGCTGATGAGAAAACAGAAAGCATATTCATTCTCATTGCAAGCAGAAAGGAGAGTATCCTTGAATGTCTTGCATTTATATTTCAAATCTTGCACTTTAACGAGGCAGTCATCATCTGCTGGAATTAATCAATCCTACAGCTGCTGTAAAGTTTCTACTGGTGACGTGGCCCGGTTTGCCTCCCCCCATGTTTTTCTTCTTATGAACTCCAACGCGAGGCAGCAATATGCCGGGAACATTCGGTCAGCAATGGGGTGAGGAGATGGCTTGAATTAATTACAGGTCAATGGCATCAGCGTTTCCTGGCTGGGGTGCAACATGCAGCCGAGTCGTGTGTGGCCCATGCATAGCTGGACGCTGTGAATAGCAGGTGACAGCTGCCCCAGGGGCTCGGGGCGTGGGGATGCACTCACAGCTCTCTGCCGCTGCTGCTCCCGGAGTTTCTTCCTCATTCTGAAGAACTCCTTGTGCTGCCGTGAAACAAAATTAACGGCCGCGTACTCCAGCAGCGCCGCAAACACAAACAGAAGACACACCGCCATCCAGATGTCGATGGCTTTCACGTAGGACACCTGCGAAACCATAAGAATCGAAAGTGAAATGCTCGCAATGAGGCAGTAAGGCTGAAACTGCCTTAGGTTTCTTATACGTAGAACCTTTATTTGAAAAGTAGCAGCCTTCGGAAATGTAAAAGAGGAGGAGTAGCACAATATAAAATACTCAGTTATTGTAGAAGTACCTCAACTATAGTGCGGTACTAAGGTGGTTTGATATTTTCTGCCAGTTATGTCATTCTATTTTGGTTTTCAGCAGTGGAAATTTAGATTTTATATTTGCAGTGTAAACTAATCCCTAATTGTAAAAAAAAAAAGGAAATTACAGACCAAATATGTCACGCACTCCTGAAACTAATTGGATTGTTGGAGTATATTAATGTTTGTTAATATATTAGTACACATAAGTACATTTTCTCACGTAAAGTGCAGCAGATCAGACGGTCTGACCTTTGGCAGGGATGCCCTGGAACCAGAACTTTGTGTCGTCATGGTGAGGACTGTAGTGATTCCCAGCCCGACTCTGGCAGGAGCTGCATCCATGTTGATCCAGAAGGAAACCCAGGACAGGATGACCGTGAGCAGGCTCGGTATGTACATCTGGATCAGGTAATAACCCATTTGTCGCTCCAGGTAGAATTTGACCTCGATGCAGGTGAATTTACCTAACCACAGCGGCAGATACAGGCACAAACTGACAGTCTTATTAGAAGTTGATGGGCAGTGTGTGTCCAAGGATGTTGGTCGCCGGGTCGTCAGGTGCCATGTACCTGTGTTGTAGTGCTTGGTGCAGTATCCCAGACCCTTCTCCTCCTTCAGAACAAACTGAGGAAGCATCAGATCATCAGCCACCTGCACCGCTCCGACATCCAGCCATTCAAAGATGAGATCGTTCATGGTGTAGCCGACTAGGAGAGAGGCAAAGAGGCGTGTGTGCAATAAGTTCATGACGCAACTAACAGGGAATGTCTTCAAGCCTGTGAAAGACTAACTCACAGCTCTCAAGCTGCATGGTGCAGGTCTGGCTGTCCATGGGGAAGTTCTTCAGATCCATGGGACAGGAAAGCACAAGTGTCAGCCTGAAAACCAGAGACAGCAACACCGTAATGGAGCTGGAATGCTGTCCAAAATTTAAAAAAAAGGTGCTAGCTTCAAACCCCATCGGTGCAGGATGCCAAAGTAGCCCACAGGCCAAAGGTGAAAATGTGAAAACATACACCACAAAACTCAAAGTCCCACCACTTAAAAGTATTAGTAAGGGTTTTAATGGGATCTAATATATCACAGGTCATCTTATTAAGTCCTGGACTCTTCTCTTCCTTATTTCAGCGAGGAATTTAAGTGAAGCAACTCGCACAAGTGAGCCGTGTTGCAGAGAAGAGGAAAATGAATGATCCTCATTTATCCAGAGATGCAGAGAGGTTAGTGAGAGAGCCGGCAAATAAGGCCATAAATGCTAATTCTGAGGAAAGCTGGCTCGCTGGTCGTGGTTAAGGGTTGCTCTTAATATTCAGTAAGGGCAGACGGAGCTTCGTGAGTTACTTAGCAGAACTTTATTTATTCCTCTCTCTTGCACTCTAATGGAAATTCTTACCATTATGCTACGATTCACTGCGGCTTTGGTGCCACGTTACTTGACCTGATTCTGTTTTAGCCCGGAGTTATTGTTTAGCATGAACTTGTTCACAGTGGGTGCCGGAAAAAAACAATGACAACTCAACTGAACTGGAGTGAAACAAACTGGAGCCTAGAGGGCCAACGTTAGGAGGTTTGGGAGACGACTCATTAGGGCAGAAGTTAATATTCAGTTGGTAACTCGACAGGCCAAGAAAATGGATTTATAAAGTCTAATAGGTGTGTTTTTCAGCCACATCTCAATCAGAGAGAGAAGCAGGTCACCTGATGCTGTACAGGACATTCCCATTCTGGAATATCCTCAGTAGTTTGTTGTCTGTTGTGACCTCATGAAAGTTCGCTCCCTTTTCATTTGCAAAGAAGAGGTCGGGTTTCCAAATAGAGTCCAACATGGATGGATCCAGGTCAAGAGAGTCATCCGGATACTCCTTGTATGCCAGTCGGGGGTCATTCCACTGCTGTCGCAGAAAGACGTTGAGCCGATAGTCCTGGAATGAATTCGGGATTAGAGATGAAAGTTATTTCAAGTGATGTAAACAAAACATACGGTGGATTGATTCGTTGATGATTTAATCCTAATCTGATGACGGCATGCTCAGGCATCGAAACTGTGTGTGATTCATCTGGCAAATGAGCTTTCATCAGCTCTGCTGTCCCAAAAATAGAGAATGAAAACCTTTCGGAGGCAGCTGAGGGTTTTTGAAGCACAATAAGTAATGCCTCATCTACAAGGAGATGGATGGATGGATGGATGGATGGGTCATGGATGGATGGATGGATGTCAACTGTATCCAATTTTAACCTGTAATATATTAATGTTAAAAAAACGACACATTAACACAATAATTATTGTATTTGGTGATTCAAATGTATTCAGTTTCATTCCATTCAAACTTAATTTAATTTACATTTTACGTGTATGTATTTCCACACAGTGGATTTGCTTTTATATAGTAAAAAGCTTTTCTTTTTTAGTAAATATATTATGAGTGACACATTTGTGGTGCATAAATACTCTGGAGTAAATTCTCTTCCAGAACATTATTTTAAACCTTATTTCCATTACCACGTCTTGTACATCATATCATCTACACATCTGTGTAATCGGAAGCCAGGCAGTGGAAGACTACATACATCAAGAGTCGTTTAATCCTTGATTTAAGGCCAGAATCTAGAATTTAACATTGCAATCTGTCACATACAGATATATTATTTAGTTAGCCTAACGGTAAGAGAATTCTCACCATTGTTGTTTCAGTGATGGATCCAAAGCTGTTGATGAAGATGTTGCAGGTGACGTTGACAGGCGGACCTGTCAGGAGCAGATCGTCACCACACACTACAGAGACACTTGTTTCTTCAACACCACTGACGACGCTTTCTGATGAGCCCACTCGAGGTAACGAAGACGACAAAATACACGAGTGTTTGTGCAGAACAACATCCTCTTGTTCTCCCTCAGGAGCGCCATGTTGTGTCCTGATAAATAGACTAGTCCCAGATAACCAGCGTGAAATTGTGTTGTCATTTCCAGCACACTTCCATTAGTGTAGTCCGCCTGCCTACTACCAAAACGTTAAATATTTCAGGGTCTCTTTTCCTTTGAGATAATAATTTATTGATTCTTCTTTAGTGACATTAGTGTGTGTGTGTGTGTATAGATAATCTGCCAGGATTTATCCAGCATATACTGACAAAAATGTGGAACAAATATGAAATAAATATGAAATGCAACCCCAGAGACTGAGGGGGGAAGTCTGTCAGAGAGAATCTGCTGGCTTCACTCACAGGCAGAGATCAGGATCTAACAAAAGCCTCCGGGGCAACATTTGAGTGTAACTGCACATATCTGACAAAGAAATTCATCTAAGAGCAGAGTAAAAAGAAAGAGAGATAGAAAGGAAAATGATATCCTCAGGTTCTGGGTTAATATTAAAACAGCGCAAGGCATCAAAACAAAAACAACAACGTTGCAGCCTGCAGCATATCTCACGTCTAACCCATCCGTGAATGAATTGTGCAACTTAATTGCCCCGATTGTCATGCAAAGCGAGCAGCGCCTTTTCTCACACCTGTCCCGACAGAAGAAGTCCTCTCACTGCACGCTACGCTACGTTACCTTTAAAGTTGGGTCTGATGCGGGCGTCGTATCCAGATGTGCGTCCCATCAGTTTGTCCAGAAAATCGGATGGAGACGGAGGCTTGTTTGCTCTGCTGGGGAGTTTCATCTCCTTACTGAGCACAGACCTGCCAGCAGACGGGACACCCAACTCTTGAGGAATGGATCCTTTTTTCTCCTGTTGATTTTTATATTTAACATCTCCAAATTCCACAATTTAATCTAATATACACTTAAGCCGTGTAAGATTAAGCCTTCAAAAGCATTTTGTAATGCAAAGGTTTAGTATGCAGTATTCAAATTGAATGTACTAAGATTTGTTCAGTGTAAACATTTTTGCCTTTCTGCAACTGTTGTCTGTTAAATATAAATTACAGAATATTTAGTGCGTCACATGTAGATAATAATCTAGGTCAAGAAAGCACAAACTAAATCACACGTCTTATCGATACATGCAGTCAAATCATTTTGAAAATACAATAAAACAAGCATTTACATAACAGTCATTTGCAGATTCCTCCAGTAAATAATTCCAAGGGTGGTTAATATGTTAAAAGTTCAAATTTGATCTTACTTGTCTTGCATGAAAATGAGGAATGAAGCCACCACCATAGGAGAGACGTGCAACAGCATTCTTTGTAAAAACAGAGACCAACGACAGAACTGAGGAGACAAACACACACCAAAAAAAAAAAAAAAAGCAGAGATGGGGGGGGGGGGGGGGGGACTTGTTGTTGCCTGTTCCAGCCAGGCTCCGTCTTCTGTTCTCAACTGAGCGTCCCTCCCTGCTCTGCAGGTGCAAAACACAGGAAGCTGCTGCCGTATAATTCAAAATCCCCGGGAAGTGTTTTTTCTTCTTCCCATGTTTGTGCAAATGGATTCACGCTTGGATCTCTTTCTTATGGTCATATGCATGTTAAAGGAATTACAGCAAGAATATTTAAAGAGACAGCAGCATCTTCAAAGCGATGCTCTTCATGACATCATCAGTCTGACAGAAACCTATGGAATTCCAACAATTACTTATAATCACATATATACCTGCTGAAAAACCCCAAATTAAAATAGTTACGCTGCCATGTTTCATTCTTTATAAGTAACTATACCCAACCTGACTATTAATATTATTCATGAAACTAAGAAACAATAAATTCCAACAGCTCTTTGCATTAAATACAATTGCTCTTTTTTTAAATATATATTAGAACATGCAAATACATTTCAATAACCGATATCTTCCACGATGACAAGTTGTGAAGAACTGTGGCTGAACAAGTCATTTATATCAGTTAGTAACTGCCTTTCACATTCTAGCTGTCCAACATTTCTGGTCTGATCATTTCCATCTTCTGTTTGCCAGAGAAATTGTAATATAAATGTGGAAACCCGTGTTTATTCCTCCGTACCGAGTGGGAGGCAGTTCTGCCGTTTACTCATGTAAAATTAATGTCAAAGGAGGCGATGGGCGTTATGGCTGCACGTGTTCTTCGCCTTACACTTGAGAGGCTGCTCTGCGCTTGGCTCTGGAGCCCAGAGTGTCAAATAGGATAAGCAGTGTGAGAGAATGCAAAACATGAGTGCATTCCTAATAACAGGAAGCACACAGCAGGAAAACAGAGAACGTTTCTGCACGACTGAACATCTTCACCTCCGGACAAGAAAAGTAGGCCAAGCTTCATTTGAATGTTTTTGTGGGAGTGCACATTGGCTCCACTTAATTTGATTGTACTTCCATTCACTGCAAAACCCACTTGTCAGGTGCCCTTTATACAAGCAGCTTGTTCCTATTTAAACTGATAAGTGCTTTTAGGTCTTAAATATCACCTTGCTTAATTTAAAAAGGGCCAATCACTTCATGCATGACTCCAGTGAAATTACTACACAGCACTCGTTGACTAAAAGCCTTCGGGACAGATGAGCTCAAGCACACAGACTTTAACAACCGTCACAGCTGCAGGCTAGCGTATCTGCTACCGGCGCTATTCAAGGAGAAAAACTCAGAGTAATGGGATCACTCGATTTTAAAAATAGCTTTTATTACAGCTTCTCTCAAGACAAGCTGCTCTGATCACACAGGAAAACAAGACACGGTTTGAAGATGTTCTATTGTGAAAGATGAGGAAAAGAAGCAAAAACAGCACGATGACATATTTTACATTATTTCTCCCATATTACAATTATGATCAGTTGGATCCTCCAGAATGAGATGTCAAAACTTCAGTCACAGCATGAAGTGTGGGCCCGCTCCATCCTAATCCTCATGGATGTCGAACAGCTTGGCCACTTCGTTCAGATCCTCGTGTTCCTCTCCGTCCTTGATGATCTAACAAACAGATTCAAGCCGTTTAGAATGTCCACGTCTGCAGTGCGGGACAAAGCGTCTTCCTCACAGAGTGACGGTGCTTACCTTCCTTGCGATGGGCATCCTGTTGAACACGTTCCACAGGATGATCCCCACCACCACTTTGTCCCTCAGGTAGAAGACGACTCCTTTTCCATAGTCGTCTTTGTGTCGCACCACATCGGGAGCAGAGGAAGGAGAGGCCACCGGACTCGTGGCCGTGTCCTCCGTCTCGCTTTCCGAACGGATCCCGGTCCCTGTGGGAGCGTTTCATTAAAGTAAGACCAAATCTGCAGTTTTCAAATGTACCGTTTGGTTTGTGCGTTCCTGCTGAAGACGTTGCTCCTACCTGACATCTCTGTAGCTGCTTTAGGTGTATCCTTGGCAGTAGCTTTGGCAAATACTCCTACTGTTGGTAGGCTGCTATCAACAATCCCAATCGCTTCATAGCCTACATCTGGTCCCAGATCACTCCTTTAAGAAACCACATTAAAGAAGGGAATATGATTGAAGCTCTCAGGAAACATTCTCTCTTCTGAACTGCAAACATCCGCATATATCCATCAGTTCATCGCCAACATTTTACAATTTAACTCTCAAAGCTGCTTCCTAAATCCTGTTTTTGCATTTATGTATCATCATACTGTACACGTATACAAACAAACGCAACAAAGTAAACATCTGCAGTAAAATATGGCAGTTCATACCCTTTTAAATGCTTTAATAAGACCATTTCCACAGGGACTAAATATGGAATAGGGGCTAAGTAGCATCTGCTATCTTACATTTGCTCTCTGACGCCTTACACTGGTGATCATAGGAATATTAAAAATGTAATCTGAATAATCTACAGTTGCATAATCTATGGTAGTTTTACTAATGTGTTTTTGAACTGTAGTGAACCCAAGTTGTCAGCAGTTCCATATTCCTCCAGCTGCTAAGAGCCTGCAGTCAGCATTCGTCTTAGTGCAGGCTCCAGCCTCGACTAGCAAAAAACAAAAAGTACAAAGTACAAAAAAAAAAAGAGTACGATAGGCCTAAAATGTGTGATACAGCACTCTCCTGGAAACTCCCATCCCAACGTCCTCTAAAGGCATATTAAATATTTCAGAACTTAATGGTATTCAGGGCTTCAAAGCATTCATGCATGTTCAGCTGACTTCCAAAAGGTTTAACTGCGAGTCATTTGTAAAATTGGACTTGCTGCTCAAGTGCCCCCCCCCCCCCCCCCCCCATTCTAAACACAACCCACACTAGTCACGGAACTCAGAATTTCATAGCTTGCATTTATCAAACTCGCTAAATCTGTGGTCAATTAAATCCTCGAGTTAGCATCACCAACAGGAAATTCTACTGCAGTACCCACCAGAACATGGACTGATGCCAGTAGGGTTTGTTGGCTCCCGTCATGTTTTCTCCCGCTAGTCTTCCGCTCACAACGGCGTGATCGTGGTGTTCCACTCGTCTGCGGCCCAGTCTGATGTCATAGAAACAGGCAGCATCGCCCGCCTGAACGCAGACAGATGGATCGGTACCGTTTGTGGACCGTGGCTGGAGCGTGCCAGAGAACGGCTGAAAGGTTCAGGGGCACTCGCCTCGAGGTAGGGTAAGGGCACTCGATTAAAATCACGGCGGTTTAGTTAGAGAAGACGTCCCCCAGCGAAGCTCTGTAACACTACGTTGTGATTCAGTGCCGTGCATATCGCCTCGGAGCACACGAGTTATACTGGTTTTGAAGTGCCCATGGGAAGAACGGACATTCCAAAGTACGCCCATTCGTTATTAAAAGACGATTCATCCACTTATTTCTCTGCTTGCTTCTGGACGCGTCTCATTTAATGAATCTGAACACATCGTTTATCAGAATGCATACACGCGATTGGCTCCCTTATAAACACCAACTCACCACCCAAATATTGGATCTCGCTTGCAGCTCTGCATTGACCCGATAGCCACCGAAGTCCGAGTCCACCTCCATACCAGCCGACTTGGCAAGGTCAACGTTGGGCTCCAGGCCAACAGCTGCAACGATGTGATCGGTTTTCACCTACCGGACGTAGCACAACATTATCGGTAACTAGCAGGAGTACAATTTAGCTTGTGTGAAACCCTGGACTTACTAGTCTGCCATCCTTCAGCTGGATTTGTAACTTATCATCTTTGAAGATCACAGATTTCACCAAAGCTTCTGAGATGACCTTGACACCTTCTGTGAAACCAAAGACAAAACATTGGATGAAGAAATGACATTTTAAAAATCAGTCAGACAGTTTTAGACATGCACGAATATAAAGTAGACGTTAACCTTTCTTGACTTTTTCTGTTGTCCAGTTGCTTAGATACTCGGGCAACACTTTCCCCATGTTGCCCTTCTCAGGGAACATCTGAATCACCTCCAGGTCAGACTCATTTGCTGAGGAAAAGAGAACGAGGATGAGCAATCCAATGACAGATTAACCCCAAAGCTGAGCTTTCTGTTCAACATGAGCACGAGAAGCCTTACTCCTCCTGCCGAGGGCGCAAGCCAGTTCGCTGCCCATAAAGCCGCCCCCGATGATTGTGATGGACTTGACGTTTCTGGAGACCTTATCCAACGACCTAAAGTCGTCAATCTGTGCAGGAGAATAACACACGTCAAATGTAATCAGCCAGACTGACATTTGTAGAGCATTTTAGACCATCTGTTAGCTAGAAATCCCCACACAACAAAGATTGTCGCCCCCTTGTGGCTAAACACTGACCTTACGGAATAAAGTCGTCCTGCTCGTCACCTCCTCTCCAGCTCTATCAATGACCTGTAGATTTCTTGGCACTCCGCCTGAAAAAAGCAGCTCAAATTAGCTCCCATCGGCTTTAAACCCGACGTGGTGATTACTGCATTTTGTTTAAAGGAGGCTTACCTGTAGCGATTAAACAGTTTCTATATGAAATCTCAGTATCATCATCAAGTTTTACTTTGTTTCCTCTCACATCTATGTGAACCACCTGTAATGGATGAAACATCCTATTAGTTCTCATTAGGAAGCAGTTTCAGTTTGACCCAACTACTCTACTCACAGCGGTATGACTGTTAAAAGAAACACAAACCGACCTTTTTACCAGTGAGAACAGCCACACCGCCATTTTCCGCACTATCCAAGTCTTCTGGACTAATGTAGAAGGACGCCGGCTGAAAGTAGATACTGCAAAGATAAAATAAAAATGTATCAAAAATCATTTAATATATTCAAATACAAAAAACACCTAGCTTTTTTTTTGTTTATACAGAGAACTTATATCTTCCCTTTAGGAATATCTAACATCTAAATACCGGTAGATATTTCTTTAGTGAGAAGCAGCAGATGTTTTGAATACTGACAAGTCAGCAGTAATACTTTGGTAAATGTTGATTTACACGTCCACATGGTGATCTGGATCATCAGAAGGCTCTAAATTGTTCTTGGTATCTTTATACGCCAACCATGAAAAGTAAAAGTGAACATTAAAATTCACTATTTGACCCTGTAATGCATTCTTATCCTATATCTGACTCTCCAAGTGGGCAGAAATGTCCACCTGCAAATCCAGATGAAATTCTGTGAGATAGCGGTCCCCATCCGGCTGAGGTAAATATATATAATATACAAATAAAATGACATCACTATTTCTGATGTATCCCAGCAAAGAGACGTTGCGCTGCAACAATTAGAGAGACCCCCCCCTTCCCCGAGGTAATAACAGAATAAAACAAAAGCGCAATCTGGGAGTCTAAAACACACCTTCTTTCCTTTCCGTTCCACTGTTTGAAACGTAATGTTTCTGTCACGCTGGGATCATCAGAGAACCATAGCTCCTTGGAAAGAGGAGGCCTCATGTACGGAAGATCTGTCTCCTCCGTCACTATCAGTACCTAACAGCAAACATTAAAAAAAAAAAATGAATTAGCGTAGGTCGCGTCAGTAGACATGTTTAAGAAGAATAGAAACCTGAGGCAGAACATGGGGGACAAAGAGGCGAGTGGACTGACCTTCGCTCCGGGGTCTCTGGCTCGAATAGACCGAGCAGCGGCGAAAGAGGCGGTACCTCCACCAATAAGAAGGTAGGGGGCGTGTGGGGGGGAGGTGTGAGAGGGTACGCCGTCAGCTCCTGGAGTTTGCATGAGAATCGGAGAATATGAGAGAGGAGAGAAAGATATAATCGGTGCTTGATCTTGGATGCTTAAACAAATGTACCTGGAAAAATGGGAACGAGGAAGAATTAATTTTCATGTGACTTAAGTCAATCATAATTCATAACAATAACTCATACAATAATAAAACAAACAGGAAGAAGACCTGTAATAAGAAAAAGGGGGGTTAAAATCTACATCTCAAACACGACGATAAAGCAAGCAAGGAGGCAACATATTTGTAGGAAACAATGAACAACAAAGACGATACCACACAAATATTTACTTCAGAATACATGAGAGCGTGTGAGTATCCAAACCTGCACTGAAACAGTGAGAAGTAGATGACGCAAATAAATCAGAACACGCCAGGCGACACATTGCAATACAAGAAGTGCACACAGAGTGTGATGGTGCACAGAGTGTAATGGTGCACACAGAGTGTAATGGTGCACACAGAGTGTGATGGTGTACACAGAGTGTAATGGTGCACACAGAGCGTAATGGTGCACACAGAGCGTAATGGTGCACACAGAGCGTAATGGTGCACACAGAGCGTAATGGTGCACACAGAGCGTAATGGTGCACACAGAGTGTAATGGTGCACACAGAGTGTGATGGTGCACACAGAGTGTGATGGTGCACACAGAGTGTGATGGTGCACAGAGTGTAATGGTGCACACACAGTGTGATGGTGCACACACAGTGTAATGGTGCACACACAGTGTAATGGTGCACACACAGTGTAATGGTGCACACAGAGTGTAATGGTGCACACAGAGTGTAATGGTGCACACAGAGTGTAATGGTGCACACAGAGTGTAATGGTGCACACAGAGTGTAATGGTGCACACAGAGTGTAATGGTGCACACAGAGTGTGATGGTGCACACAGAGTGTGATGGTGCACACAGAGTGTGATGGTGCACAGAGTGTAATGGTGCACACAGAGTGTGATGGTGCACACAGAGTGTAATGGTGCACACAGAGTGTAATGGTGCACACAGAGTGTAATGGTGCACACAGAGTGTAATGGTGCACACAGAGTGTGATGGTGCACACAGAGTGTGATGGTGCACACAGAGTGTGATGGTGCACAGAGTGTAATGGTGCACACAGAGTGTGATGGTGCACACAGAGTGTAATGGTGTACACAGAGTGTGATGGTGCACACAGAGTGTAATGGTGCACACACAGTGTAATGGTGCACACACAGTGTAATGGTGCACACAGAGTGTAATGGTGCACACAGAGTGTGATGGTGCACACACAGTGTGATGGTGCACACACAGTGTGATGGTGCACACAACTAAATGTGTAATATAATTTCAGGACATGTTTAATTTTTATGTAAACATATCCTGCATACAGGAGGCACAAGCATCATTCACGCATCATTCACGCAACTAGAGGAAAGGAAAAGTAGCAGAAACCTGAGAGTGCTTCAGTTGCACCGCTGGGGGGCGCTGCTTCAGCGTCAGGCAGAGGGCTCGGCTTCTCTGGTTCAGGCCCTGCTGGGGGTTCTGCCGGGGGTTCTGCTGCGGGTTCTGCTGGGGGTTCTGCCGGGGGTTCCGCTGGGGGTTCTGCTGGGGGTTCCGCTGGGGGTTCTGCTGGGGGTTCTGCTGGGGGTTCTGCTGCGGGTTCTGCTGGGGATTCTGCCGGGGGTTCCTGAGATGGTTCTGGCTCAGAAACAACTAAGAAAGAAATTATCCAAAGCAAAACATTAGTTGTGAAATCACTCATTTAGAATGAAGATCAGGATGTTTATTTCTGAAACTTGTCAACAATTAAAACAAAAATAAATCCACCATTACGTTAAATATTATTTGAAGCTGTTGTTTACATCACAACAAAGTGAGTGAAACTGGGGCAGTCGATGAGTTGAAATGACTCACCAGCAGGGTCTGACTGGATTGGTGCAGCTTCTTGTTTTGCAGTCCGTCTATGTGGTCTAGATTTCATTTCATCGATACGATCTTGGTATCTTTGAGCATCTTGATTGAGTTGTCTGTATGTCTGTAAATAAATACTTAATTATTTTTGCACGTGACGGTATACCTTTGAGCATTTATAGCATAGATAAATGACTAAGCTTACGCACTAAATATCCCACAGTCAGGGTGACTGCTCCAACCAGAGCAGCGTACAGCAGGTTCTCTCTGCCTCCCCCTCCTGGCCCGGTGGACATGTGAGCCGCAGGTACACATGTTGGTATTCTGGCAATAGCTAATCCTGCAAACGACAGATTCTTAGAATGCATTCTTTTTTATTTCAGCCCAGCATCCTCTCTTACAGGGTAAAATCCTGAGGGCAGAAAATCATCAGGTGCAGTCTGTGCTATCTGCACGTGATACAAACTGATATTTGTGTTAATATATATATATATATATATGTATATATATATATATATATATATATATATTCATACATGGTCAAGCATAGCTAAAACTACAAAATCATAGTTTGAGAGAGACTCTCAGTCTACCCTTGACATTTTGGCCCATGTTTTGGACCCTCACAGGAAATCACTCTCCTCACGTGACAAAACTTGGCCTATCTTACTATGGAAAACACTGTTGGGTTGAACAACTTATGAGTGCAACACCTGAATCCATAGCTACCCCAGGAACACGCACACGCATCCATAGCCACCCCAGGAACACGCACGCGCATGGCTGAAACGTGCATCTGTTCGTTCCTGCGTTTCTGCTCGGCTGCAGACAAGACCAGAGCTCAGAACAGTGACGCGTGGCATTAAGTTAGCTAGTTACTAAAATGACTTATGCTAATAAACATTAGCTCAGTCAGCGTTTTGCCTTTGAAGTGGAAGGTCAGAATACTTGCCCCCCCCCTCCGTCATATAAACCTTGTGGTTTAGCAATTTTCCAAAATGGTTTCTATCGTATTTAAATCGAAGCCATCTAAATAAGGAGTCGCCGAGTTTAAGTTTAAAGGTTAACTTTGCTATCTTGCTTACCTGTTCGTCTCACGTCGTGCCGGCGCACGTTTGATGACGCTTTAGCGAGAGGCGCCAGTTTATTCCAAACAGTTCTACATTTCAGCATCGCGACGTTTCACGCAGGAATCCCAGCGAGACGGCGAAAACCTAGTCTAAGTGACAGCTAGCAGCTCCACACGCCAAGGCCAGAGACAGGTCATACTCTCCAGGGGCATTATGGGTAATACCAAAGACTATTTAAGCAAGAAGATAAGTCACCGCCAGGATCCCGTCTTTCGAGGAAACATGGCGGCTTTCAGTGACGATGCTAAAGTCTTGTATGAATTGAAGTAGTTTTTATTATGCTTTATGGCTGCTACAAAGTGCTTCCATTACTGTATTAATAAAAACATACAAGCGCTGTCACAGCCTAACAGCAGTGGTTTGTAATTTATCTTTCAAGAACGAGTCACAACGTTTCTCTAGCCAAAGATAAACTGAGCCCAGCGCGGTTTGTTCCACACTGAGCAAATCGCCATAGTTTTGTTACGCGAACGGATTCAGAGAAGAAAACGCATCTGGATTTTTGGTGTAAATTCAGTCCAAAAAGAACAGTTTATAATAATAATAATAATACATTTAAGGCTAGAGTGTTGATGTAATTTTAAAATACATTAACTGTAAATGTAGCTTAATGCATGTGGGTGCGGCGTCGTTTCTGGACACAAATCAGTGGCATTGTTTCTGAATTTGAAATTTGCCCAGCAATAGTCCAGGCAACGTCATAAACTACATTATGCCGCCCTCTGGTGGTCAATCGCGTAAACTGAGCATTGATGAAGTTTTATAAAAGGATACCGGTAATTAATATTCGTCTTGTGACGATATATTCTTGTCATAAATTGATGTAATACAAGCTAAATTACACGATGAAATATGTAAATGTTGTAATTATATAGCTGAATCTTCTTTTAGAGAAGATAACTAAAATGATGATGGTGTGATGTCATTGTTTTATGGCAGGAGAAGGTATAAGCCAAACATCTTTAGAGGAATAAAAGATTCCTTTAATTCCATTTATTATTATTATCATCAATAATAATAATAATATCATTCAATGAATGAATGAATAAATTATAATAACATGGTGTGAATTTTAGGTGGGTCTTTAGAGGTATGATGAAGTATCTGGGAGTCATCCTCAGTAAGGGCTTAGTCGATTTGACCGAATTCATTCCTGTATTATGACATATTAACACAAATTTGGACAAGTGGGAAAAGATTAAACCTACAGAATGGGGAAAGATTAATATTCTAAAAATGATAGTAGCCCCTCAAATAAATTATGTGGTTACCAGTCATTATTCCATCTGAATTTAAGAGGTATAAGATCATAGATCCATACTATCGCACTCCAGTGAGACTTCACAGGATGAAATTAATGAAGGACAATGTTGCAAATGCCAATCGGAGACGGGACCTTTTTGCACTGCATATGGGAATGTGATGCTGTTTTGGGTCAGCAATCCTGTGTCGTCAGATCTCTGTTTATTAGGAGACAAATCTCAAATACCTAACGTTAAAAAAAAGAGAGTATCTTTTCTGTTCTTATGGCTGGTTTGGCTACTGCATTGATAATATTTTTGAGACATTGGAAAACAAGTGATTTCCTGTCCTGAAAGAACTCAACTGTCCTACGTGACTGGTTGCTCTATATATTCTTTTGCACTTATTAAGCCTGACGCTGTGTCTGGCGGGGCAGAAAGGAGTGCGTTTGTTTAGATGTCATACATGAAGTACGATCTCACAAAGCAAGCAATTATAAAACACAGATATACAACACATTCATGAGCCATAATGAATTGGATGTGTTGGTCCCCAGAGGGAGAACGAGGATTCATGAAAAGGCACCTTGTACCTCCTCACAGACCTACCCTGAGTCGGACCTGAAACTGCAAGAGGCGCCACATTTAACAGCAAGCACAAGATGGGTGGAATCTGATTTTATCTATTGTAATAATTCTCTATGAAACCTTCCTTCAGCTCCATCCACTTGCCCGCAAGCACTTGAGGAAACAAACTCTCTCTCTCTCTCTCCCTCTCAGAGTGATCAATTTCTTGACTTCCTCCTTTTTGGAGTGGCTATGCTGAATACCAGAACACAGGATATGCTTTGCAGTACTCTCAGTTTCACAGCAGCAGCAGCAGCAGCAGCAGCAGCAGCGGCGGCAGCAGCAGAGGCAGGCGTGAGGACGACGCACTTCACAGTCAAGATGAGTGCTGGGGACGTGGTCTGCACAGGCTGGCTCATTAAATCCCCCCCAGAGAAGAAACTAAAGAGATTTGTGAGTAGGAGTGCAAGCCGGACGCTTGTTTATGTCCTCTGGCGGCTGTAGGAATTACAGCTTGTGCTGCTGAGCACTGCGTTTGCTTGCGTGCGTGTGTGTGCAATGATGAGGGATGACGGTCTCTGGAAGCATGCCGTGGCTCAGCTATCATTTTGACTCCTTTATATGCTCCTCCTTCCGATCACCTTTAGTGTTGTGGCTTGTGTTTTCATAGCTGAGAAACGAGCGTTTCATGACAATAACAACGAGCCACAAACGGCAGATGTGCTGATGAAGACGTGGAAGTCACTCCTACAACAAGTGCATTCAAACTGCCTACATGAACAGCAGATAGCCGTGGCTGTTCGTTGGGGGGGGGGGGGGGGGGGGGGGTGGTCATGTGATAATGCTGGGCCGGCCGCTGCCTCTGCTCTGTGATGAGTTTGTGTATTGTGAAACATGGGAAGTCATGTCAGAGGCAGTTACACTTCAGACTTTAGTGGCAAACAGAAACAGTCCAGCGCTATGATGACTGTTTGTGCTTCCTCTGCTCGAATGGAGGAGGAGGAGGAGGAGGAGGAGGACCGGTTATCAACAACAGGGCAGGGAAAGGGTGGGTGGAGGTGTTCATGTGGATTGATGGGGTTCAGGGCGGGAAATAGAAACTTATTATAGTATGTAAATCCTGTTAACACAATAACATTTTAGCGTGTTATTTAAATGTCAAAAAAAGGCATTATTATTATTAAAAGCATATGACATAAAAATGCTGATTATTTCAGTGAACTGTATTTGGATTAATGGTTCGATAATAGCCACAGACTTTAACGTATGGCGTATTAGTGACTCATTTTATATTCCTTTATGTTCATTTACTTCATTCATTTCAAATACTACATTTTCACACAGGAATAGTCAGAATAAAAAAAAAACAAGTTGATGTTTTAAATGATGCAACTTAAGTGATTCTGCTAAATCCTGCCGATGCCGGACTTCTAAGTGTTTCTTCTGTTCGAGCATTGGGGGGGGGGGGGGGGGGCTCAGTCATCAAACACATTGTGATATGAAAAGCTGTGAATGATAATATTAACCATCGCCGGCTCTAATCTACCTGCTGCAAATGTTAAATCCCGATATCGCTCGTGTAGCCGTACATGATTGTTTAGCGCTGTTGGTAATGTTTGCCGTCAATTCTGCTTTACAAAATGAGAAGCCAAAATGTCTGCTGTGGAAAAGGTTTTATTTGTGATGTGAATCTAAGCTCACAGCTTGAGCGTGAAGGTTCATCACAGACCTTGGAGAAAACAAAGTCAGACAAGAGGACCGAGAACCCACGGTCCAAGTCTCATAATAAGAATCAAGCTCTGTCTGAGGAGGAAGGAGGAGCTGTTGGTTTATTCTCTTGACTTGTTTTTCTTTTCTCCATCAAATTCTAGCCTGCATTTAATGTTCTTGTTTTCATCTTACCTGCTAGTCTCTGCAAGTGGACGTCATATCATGAGATTCTCTGACTTTTTTTCACTTTTAAAAACAAAAATAGAGCTTGGATCATCACCTATGCTCACGTTAGATCTACATACAAATCAACTTTATCTTAGCTGGACGTGTGTAAAACGCGTGTGGGAACAAACCGCCATCTGCCTAGTTACGGTTTCCTCTTAAATGCCGCGGGGTTACGCGCAGTCGGTGCTGAGTGTCTAACCATTTCCTAGAGTAAACACTGACTTGTGCAGGAGCAGATTAGCCACATGCAAAATGTTTTCACACCGCAAGACAGGTTTCACTCTGACAATGCACAAAGGAAAGCACAAACATCAAATGTGAGACTGATATCGGCAACAACACGTGAGATAAATGTGATATCTTAATGGAATCCACTCACGGAGGTTGACCTGGAACCTTCTGTTCAGGTGTTACACATGAAAAGATTTCTAAATACATGTTGGCAGTTTCAGTTTTCAGCAATTAGAGGCGAAAAGCAGGAGCCAAACTGCATATTTATATTGTGTTAGGCATTTTCTGCTAAATACAGTGAACTTCCTCTTCATTGTACTTCTGGGAAATTTGAGTACAGGTTCCGCTTGCCGACCATATCAAAAACAAAATATAGCTTTAAATTGCTAAGTTGGCTGTGAGCAAGGGTTGTGAACTAGTTCCCATGACTTGTCATAATGAATAAAATGGTGTTGGAAAGGAAAAAGGAAGAGGTTACCGAAATTATGCATCCTCTCCATGACAGGACAGCGAAAGGATTAAGCTTAAAATATAACGAGACCTCTCATGATGAAATGTTTGTTCCTTTGCCCCCCACAGGCATGGAGGAAACGCTGGTTCGTGCTTCGAAGAGGTCGCATGAGTGGCAATCCTGACGTGCTGGAGTACTATCAAAGCAGCAGCTCCAAGAAGCCCATTCGCGTCATTGACCTGAAAGAGTGCGAGGTCGAGATGCTCAATGGACAAGTCAGGACCAAACGAGACTTCCACGGGAAGCACCTCTTTGTGGTGAAGACCTCGTCTCGCGTTTTTTACCTAGTGGCTAAAACAGAAGAGGAGATGAACAGCTGGATCGGCAGCATCAGTCAGATCTGTCATATTGGGAGCCCGGAGGATGCAGGTAGCAACGGAGAAAGATTTGATCCCGTTCACATTGAGCTGATTATTGACCGATGTTTATGAAATTTGACACAGTCAGGTAGGGTGGGGATCTCTGACTCACCACCGATTTTCATCTGGATCGGATCCAGAATGGAGTCAGTAAAAATGTTTAATTTTAACATTAAAACCCCCATTTAGGGATTCAAAATCAGTTTAAAATCAACTCTGATTCACTTTTGCTTTTCATGGTTGCTGTTATAAAGATAACAAAAACAACGTATGACCTTTTGAGGATGATCCAGGTCACCACATACTTCTACCAAACCTTTAGTTCCATCAAGCTTTATCTAAAATCAATTTCACACCTTACATTTTTCCCGTATGAATTCTCCCCTTCTCATATAATTCTGTTGACAAACCAACCAGCAACTTGCAGGAATAATCACAAATAAATGTCATGAACATCAATCCTGGAGATTATCTAAAAGAAAAGAATCATTGTATGAAACAGGGCCTGCAAAAAAACAAACACTATCTCTCTTCAACCTCAGCTGCTCTTTGTGTCATAAATGTTGGTTCCACTTAGTGTGAGCTTGTGTGTGCTTGACGCTCTCCATCCCTGCTTGTCCTCCACAGAGAGCTCAGAAGAAGGCTTCCCACACACCCTAACCTCCGTTCAGCCGCCGCCTGACGGCTCAGACCGGACGTCTGTATCAAGCCAGCTAGAGTCCAGCCATCCGCTGGACTACCTCTACCTCTCACAGTGTGAGACAGGGAATGTCAGCAGCAGTGGGTGGGTACAGCCTGAAAGACCTTTGTGGATAAATGGAATGACCTCAATGGTTCATCCTATCTGATCCAGTATTTCTTTTTACATATATATATTTCTAGACATGACAGCTTTTCGAACTCTGAGATCTCTCTGGAGCAGAAGTCATCCGACGACTCCTTCAAGGACATCGTCCCCTCACCGCTCTACACAGATTCCTCTTCGTCGTCCATTTCTCATGCCAGCCCCAGCCCATCTCTTTTCCCCCAGGGGAGGTTGTCCAACCCTCCATTGAGTGCCCCGTGCAGCTTCATGGCCTTGCCGTCCCCTTCTTCCTCGCCACTGAGTCACTGTGCGACAAACTTCTTCCAGTTTGACAAACCGTATGCCTCCACGTCCTTCGACGCTACAAGCGACAGGCTCCCGCCTCCTCCGCTGCCGCCCAAGCCCAATCATTCATCGGAGCAGCTCCTTGACGACGGGGCCCTCAGCCTGAGGCCTCTGAGTTCTCGGCTCTTTTCGTCGTTTCCTAGGAGTCTCGACCATTTCAGAGCACGTACGTCCTCGCTGTAAATCAGCCGGAATTGATGACATGAAACCTGAAAACATTACATAAATCAGAATTGTGGCGTTGTTGAAATGGTAGCAGTCGAGATTGAAAACCAATGTCATTTTCCATTTCTTTTCTCTCTTTTTTTTTAGGAGATGCTGACGGTAGATTGATGAGCAACAGGAGGCAGAGTCTTAATTTGGTAGGAGACTCATCAACAGCAGAAAAAAACCTGAATATTTTTGCTGAAATATCATCTCACGCTGGTCGAGGATCGGTACCAGTAGCACAAAGACAGGAGACAGCATATTAGTACGCTGTAAAGTCCTGGAGTTTCTGCTGGTGTAGCCATGCTTGGACACTATCGCACAGTTTGCCTCTTTATGTTTTCCCAGCCTTTTTGCTCCTATTCTAAAATGTCTGATCATTTGATGCTTTGCCTTTTAACAGCCTAGTTTGAATGCAGTACGAGTTGAGAGCTACCAGGATGAGATGTACGTCCCCATGGGCTCCCCCTCGCCCTCCGCTCCCACCCCTGAATGTGACGGTTACATTCCTATGAGCCCAAGGACGTTCAGCTTCCTCGATGCAAACTGCAGCCTCGAGCATTCCACGTCTCTCAGCCCGCTCGTGTGTCAACCCGGAGATTTTGCACCGCCTCCAATCCACCGGCATCTAAAACCTCGACTGAGGAGAGGTGAAAGCAGCGCCGGTTGTTCATTTTCACATTTTCATGGCGCCCTTGGCTGGATGCTAATGCACAGCCTTAAGGCTATTGGTCATTGTCGTGCTCTGCTATGATGCACAGCAGGAGTCATGCAGATACAATGTATGTGGAGACAAGCATTTCCATGAGTGAAAAGAGAATCACATCAAAGGCAGTAACTTTGTCCTTTCTTGGTTCGCAGCTCGACCCCCACCTCTTGACTTGAGAGGCCTCTCAACAATCACAGAATGTCCCGCTCATCTGCCTTTGGGCAGAGCATGGACCGAGTCATGGTGGGAGAAAAACCACACACACACACACACAAACCTTTAGCCACAAAGTCTCTCCTGCACATGATTAGCTTCAGAACAATGTAAATAGCAGGCTCTAAATGTAATGATGCATTTTTATTTATTTATTTTTCTGCATTTGCAGCTTTACAGTAAATGGTTTCCCTCCTGAAACACTTGAGAATGGGGAGGATTCAAGAGATGAAGACACAAACTGCTCAGCGCGGGTATAAAACCTCTATTTCCAAGCCCTGAATTTGCAATCATATTCATGCTTATTACGGATTGACTGAGATTTATAATTTATATATATATAAATATAAATATATATATAATTGTATCAGTTCTGGGGGGAGGGGGGGGGGGGGTTCTGTTACTTTCAATACATCAAAATTATTGAAAATTCGATTTTTATTCTCCCCTACTCAACGTTCCTTGATAAGAGTTTATCGCCGAAACCGACTCTGACTGTGACACTAGAGCTGAGAACAAAACTGCACTTTATCTCAGAAATGTATGTGAGGTAATACTGCTGCTGCTGCTATATCTGGGCGTAGATATACTGTACGTTGCAAATGTAACACTGCGAATCTGTTTTAATGTCAGGTGGGCAGATGCCCTTGAATCATAGCAGACTTTCGAGTAAACTTTTGTAGTAGACAAAACATTTCCTGAATAATTTCAGAACTCAGTCTGCTTGATTTTGTTTGACAAGACTCAAGACTTTTATCAAACATTCTTGTAGTAAATCTCCACACAGCCAAGAATGTGGGAGTGGATGCTGCCCGCACATTTCTAAAATATCTTGCTCAGCAGTCAGGCTGGGGATTTTCCAGGGTGTGAGGATGTGTGACAGCAGGTTCTTCAGAAAGCAATGTCTTAGTTAATTAACCTTCCCATAAAAGGTTTTAACAAATGTCTGTTCATCATGCACTGTGAATTGTGCTCACAAGATTAAGAGGCTGCACACGCGAGAGCTGTAGCTTCCTGTTTAGCTCAATGGTCTGACTATAAACAGCCTATTTATTTAATCAACCATTTGCCGATAATGCGTCAAATGTGGAAATAGTACAACTCACTTTTTAGAACACTACATTTGTCAGAGCTTCACAATTTGATACTAAAAAATAAAATAAAATCAGCAAGGTTTTCATCTATTTCTCTCTCTGACAGGAGTTAATGCAACTGTTCTGTCTCACCTCGGATGGAGTCGCTCCAAACAGGGTGGCAAGATCCAACCTTGACTATTTGTCGCTGGATTTTAATTCTGCATCCCTGTCTCCCGTCCAGAAGGTAGGATTTTAATCAGATCATTACATTGACATGTGACTAATTTACAATCTTCAGACAATCAGAGACATCTTTTCTTAACAGGACGTGCACAATAATGCGTTGCTCTGACCGTTTTGAACACCCCTCCTATACCTGGACCACCTAAACGCTACACAATTTTCAACATAAAAATGCATTCTGGGAAGCAGAAATGGAGAGAGAATGCAAAACACTTCAGATTAATGATCTCTGACTCTGCTAAAAGGAGTTTGTTTTAAATATACCTCAGCTCAACCAGCCCACACACAGGTGTATATCAGTACAATCACTATTTACTCCGATGACCCTTATTATTGCGATTCAAACTACTATGCAAACTAATCAAGTTAACTTTCAAAATGTAACGACATTGCATCGCATCTCAATCTCTCCCTCTTCATGTCTAGCAGAAGCCTTTCCTGTCTGATGAACGCCGAGTGGATTACGTGCAGGTGGATGAGAAGAAGACTCAGGCGCTTCTGAACACCAAAATGGAGTGGACAGACGTCCGTCAATCAAAGACTTGAATAGAAAATATGTGATCAAAAATATCAGGGACCTTGGTTTTATGACGGGCAACAATAACGCCGGAAATAAGGACATACAGTAAACAAAGACCAAAAACTCGTTAAAAGCACTTTGAATGCAATAAATAAAATGACAGCAGATACGTTTGTTTGGTAGAAACACAAAATTGCGCTGTAAACTTTGAATTGACTCTCAGTAAATATTTGGTGTAAATAATTTGTTTGATGTGTTGTAAAGATTTTAGCAGTTTTATCATATTTTTAGAAGTGCATCATATTGCTTCATTGTAAAAACCACTGTGAGACTTGCTGCACATGTATAGTAATAGTAAAAAAGAAAATATTTTAATGACAGAATAGTTTTTCTCACTCTTTTTTTTTTTAAGTGTCATGAACAAAAATGGTCCGTTCTGATTTCCTTTTCTCCTGCCTCGTCATCTGACTTTTATATTTAACAATTTTCATTTCAAGCACAAGAGATTTTGGAAGTAAGTCATGGACACTGTTCCCCTTAGATTCCACAAACCTTCACAAGGTTTTCTTTGTTTGATTTTTGTTTTGTTTTGGGCCAAGTCTAACCTGCTTTCAGTTAAATTATAAAATGTAACAATTATCAAAGATTACCGGCCTACACAAATGTCTTTTATATATCTTATTTAATTTATTTTGTTTTAGATATTTATTCGATTATGTCTTTTATCTTGTGTACATGCCTTTCCCCAAGGGTACATTCTACTGTTTATGCCCAAAAAATGTAAATACATTTTATATTTTAAGTAAATTTAATAAACATGTATTTCTTAATTCACAGATAACTGTTGGTTTTTTGGCATTACACTTTACAGTTAAAATACTTGATTTGAGAGTGTCAATAAATATCTAAAAAAATATATAATTTATCTTCAGAGATATTAAAATATTTGTAGATAATAGGGCGATACTCTATTTCAAAATTGGAATAAAAAAATGGGCATGTCAATCCAGTAGGTGGCGGTAATACTTATAAAAGCTGGTTCACAACCTACAACAAATAGAACATGAGGAAAAAAGGAAATTAATGAAGTAGAAGAAGAAGAAGGAGGAGTCGGGGACCGGAAGTAATCGTCTAGCGTTTAAACGCTGCGTTATTGTGAACGTCGGGAGTAAACGCGGCGTGCTTGACCTCACTACTCGCAGTAATATAGCTTGTGTGTATTTCTACCGCACTACTTTGTCATTTAACGGACTAATATACCCACAAACAGCAGGGCATTCGCGGGTGAGTGGATTATCATTGTTAGCAAGCTGCCCAGTCAACGTTAGCTAATGGTAGTTTAAATCTGCTCCCGGGGGGGATTCGACCACTATCCACCTGCTGCAACACAAGAGATGTAAACGCACTCCGGAACGTGGGGAGGTTCTGAATTCATTTGGTAAGTTTGTTTACTTTGTGGCTCAGTTAATTTACCTCCACTAATGAGCTAAAGTGGCATTTAGTCTTGAAATAGATTCCTGATCGTCTGTTATTTTCTTTACCGAGACTTTCTTTTAAAGTCGACTTGATTAGCTGACTCTTCCATCTTCTAGCCTGTTGCGTTATGACCGAGGCTTTCTTCCTCTTAAAAGTCGTCACAATGTTTAACAGTTTTGAGATGACTTTGAACAGCGGTGAGGAGGTAAACAACAGCACTGAATGGTGTTAACTTGGATTGTGTTGTCGTTCTCTAGCATAAACAAACTATTTTAAGGCTGCATTTATGAGTTTAGTTAGAAAGATGATGGATGGACAGAATACAAAAATAAATGTGTGGCACAAAGCATCTCCATATTAAACCCACGAAGAAATAAATACACAAAGACTTTATTTTCTCAGTAAATAATGGGGGAAATGTGACTCGTCTCTGAAGGCAGACTGAGAATACCCCCCAGGACAAAACGGGGGGGGGGGGGGGGGGGGGGGGATAAACCTGTCCTATTCAAACTCAAATACTAGTTAAATAAGTTAAAAAGAGCTGATGGTATTTGTTTAAAAATCTTGTGTGTGGTCAGTTTAATATTGAGTTAATCATTGATTTCTGTTCTTAGTTTTCTCAACAGAGGCCTCAAATCAGATTTTTACAGTTCGGCTACTATGCCTCCTGTTGGACCGCTTCTTTAAATGTGGTAGCCATGACTTCTCCCGAGGATGACAAGCAAGTTGACACCAAAGATTTAGCCTCCGTCATCGACAGGCTTCCCCGGAGTGGTCCTGATGACATCACGGAGGAACTTCAGTCGGATGCCACGAATCCTACAGTGAAATCTCAAAAACCTGGAAGGTTTAAGAGGACTGCTCTGACGTTTTTTGGGGTTCGTAAAAGTATCTGTATTTTGCCCAATTTATTCGGAGGAAGGAGCAAAAACCAGAACAAGTGCTCCTCTAAGAAAGGAATCTCCAAAAGCAGAACGCACGATGGGCTAAGTGAGGTTAGTCATGATGACAATCTAAGAAGAGATTTTGAGTTTCACAGCAAGCGGGACTCTGCTGGAGAGCTCCACAGTAGCTGCCAAGATGAATGTAGTCACCCCACTGCCGACCAGAAATCGCAGCCTCTCACCCGGCAGAAAAGGGGACTGAGGGGTCTTTTTCACAGCCTGAAGTATCACAGAAACCATAGAAATGTTGGCTTGGATAAACCGGAAATGATTGCAATGACTTGTCCTCAATTCAACAAGGAGGCGCCTGCCATCCAGGACAACACCCACCAGTATGTCACAGAGTGCCTGGGATCTGAACCTGATGTGCCTGATTCTGCAAATGTTATATGCGATATTTCCGTGGGTCCTGAATGTAATGAGGTGAAAGCATTAGAAAAGCACGTAGAGCAAGAAAGCCCAAAGTCTGAGTTCCGTGATCACATTTGTTGTGATCAAAGGGAGGAGATGAAATCGGTCGCCGTGGTTTCCGCTGACCACAAGGAGAGCCCTCGTCCAGATCTGCAGAGGACATCTGAGCCAGCAGTAAAGTCGGGAACACCTCCCGGCTCCGCGGAGCAACTGAATCTTATGTTTGGAGACGTCGCGTCGTTAAAAAGCTTTGATTCACTCACTGGCTGCGGAGACATCATTGCGGATCAAGAGGACGACAGCATCACAGACAGCACGGTCTCTGAAGAAAGGAGCCGAAATGGAGGCAAAAGAGCGTCGTGTTACCTCACTTACCAGGGCGGCGGTGAAGAAATGGCTTCACCGGAAGACCTGGGTGAGCAGTGTCTCCGTGGTTTCTGGGGAAACGATGAGTCTGAGGAAATGTGCCATGCCGGCGACCGAGACCATTCGGATGTGACTCCTGACCCGACGAGTTCTCTTAATGTGGGCTTGCAGAACAGTAGCAGTACGCAGCAAGCCAGCGACATGGACACTTCTTCAATTGTTGACATTTTAACTCCTCAAAGTGAGCGTCAGGAATCAGTTCCAAATAGTGATGAGGGTTACTACGATTCAACTACCCCAGGACCAGAAGAGGGACAAGAGAAACCCCGACAAAGCGCAGACCGATTGCCCAGGGACAGCTACAGCGGCGACGCACTCTATGAACTGTTCGCACCCGACGAGAGTCTCATTAGTCCACGTTACGAAAACAAGTCAAAACTGCTCGGTTCAAACCCATGCGAGTATTTAAGTGAGAAAGATGACGTGACAGATTCTGCCTTTGTTCCAGACAGGAATCGGTTACAAATGAGTACGCAACTGTATAAAGTTCACAATTTTTTAGAGCGGAACAAATGTCCCGAGTCAGAACAAAATGTGTCCGGCCGTCAAGAAATCGGCACAAATAAAAACTGTAATTTCAATTTAAAATCACAAGTGTCAGTCTGCAGAAATGATCCAGACCCGGATGGATTCGAAGTAGAGAAACAAATAAAATCCTTGAATGTGGATCGTGAAAAAACACACAGAAGCTTATCATTTGGAAACGCATCTGACCCCGATTTTGAAGATTTTTGCGAACCCAAAGAGCAACATCTCGAGGAAAACAAGCCGGTGGCTTTGCCGTACAGAAGTGTAAATTCTCAGCGTGCGGATTGTAGCAGCGACTTGGAGGATGGGCAGGTGTCTTTCTCTCAGGCGCTGGTAGATTACACAAAGCGCTCCCAAATGCTGAGTAACTTGCAAAACAATGCGAACGACTTGGAGACTAACTCTGCCTTCACTCCAAATATGCAGGCCTTACCTACCATAGTCACATTCGACGTGGTAGACATGCATAATGAGGGTGAATATGATCAGCGCATGGAACTGGAGGAGGAGAGTTCATCGCCCTTTCAGGAATTTGAAGAAAGCTACTTGCGGAAAGATGCTTTTGCTGAATGTGACTATCAAATGTTGGACCTGTATGAACGGAACTTGATCAGTAATACATGGGCAGTTGCTAGTTTCCCACGGACCCTCGGCTTTACGAGAGGGAGTCCGTCCACGTCTGATCCGTTGTCTATAGACAGGAGAAGTAGGTCTCTGGACACAGAAACCCTTGAGTTGAGAATGCCTGACGCATGCAGAGAGAACAGAGCTGCTACGGTGAGGAATGCGGAGCGTTGCAAGAGGCAGCGTCGGCCTCCTTTGCAGTCAGATTCTTGTTCGCCTCCCAGCAGCTTTGTTCTTCCTGGAACGACGGAGCAGGTGTCGGATGACCTTGATGATGATATTTTTTGTAAAGCTTTCGCTAGTTTGCAATCGTGCGGTAAGAGCAGACCAGCAGGTCCTGCGGATGGAGGAGCTCATTCCGTAAGTCCTGCAGAGGCTAAAGGAGAATTAGCCATCTGCAGTGAAACGAGAACTCCCAGGGATGTGGCGGCCTGCAGCAAAAAGATCCCTTAAAATCTTTGATTAATACAGTTTACTAAAGGCCACATTTATCTTTGCCATCAGTGCATTTAAGTGAAGTTTGTACAATAGAACGTGAGTAGATTTCTGAAACCGTGTGCCATCATGCTGAGTCGAGTGCAATGCTGTCGTATCGGGGTCAAAGGGGAATCTCTGCGTTTGCACAGTACAGTTGTTTGCTTCATTAGGACATGTCATCTCATTAAGCTTTAATATTATATAAAGTATATATTGAGCTTGAATATTGAAACCCCTGCGTAGCCGCAGTATCCACATTTCAATAGTAATTTATTTATTTTATATGATATTCATGCTCCTGGTTTTCATTGAACAGCTGCTTACATTTCCTTTAGCTATAGATGCTTATGCTTTAAGTGCTGATTTATATTTGTGTTAGCTGCATTTTCACGACATGTCATTGCTGCAGTAAAGTTTATATTAGCCTGTCGTGAACTTTATGTTCAGTGTTTGTAGCAGTTTTCTTTCTTTTTGTTCGGCAAACTTAAAACGAGTCATCTCAGTGGAGGCACGTCAAACGACACAAGGTGAAAAAGCTAGTCGTACCTGATCATGTTAAAAGCAGCGTGCTTGATGAGGATTTAGCCTTCACTTTGGCTGCTGTGGTTTTTTTTTTCTTGCCCCCATTGTCCAATAGCTTGACCCCCTGCAAAGTACACAATTCTTATTGAATTGATGTCCTTCATTAATGCAATGATGTGGTTCTGCTGAATGAAATGCTTTTATTATTATTATTATTATTTTTTGGTTGGACTTGAAATTGGACAAATCAACAGGTATCTCCACCTTGCCTCATTTTCTCGTGTTTTTAAGTTAGTCAGAGGTGAAACTCATGTTTTTCTTTTATATTATAATATTGGAACACATTTCAAAGAATTAGTATTTATATTCTCAATATTTGAACAATGTAATATTGTATTCGGAGTGATTGTTACGATTTTGTTTTTATCCTTTCTGTGTGGCGTCCATGTTATATAAGGGGGGAACCTGTTACTGTTTTGTCAGAGTAGAACTGCCTTACACTAAAATAAACAACAGTTATTTGTCTGCATTCTTTTTGTTTTCTCTCATTCTCGACATTTGTGCTTTGCTGCAATTAGAATAGATGGAGTAGATAGAACGTGCGTTCCAATTTGAGTTCATGAAGTTATTCTTCAGGGGCTTGTGACAAATATGTCCATTTTATATGCTCCTTGTTTTGGGGATCCCCCCCCCAGAAGACCCCAGTCACAAAAATGACAGTTACAGAACTACCATTAAACGCCGTTAATGTTTTTTTTTATTATAAATACCCTGCGTTAATGAAACATCTGACGTAAGGTCGGCAAATCAAGTTTCAAAGCGTGCTCTGATCTTGACGTCTTCAAACCTCGGTGCTTGTTTTCCTCGCGTTAACTGGCAACCCCAGAGCGGACTGCGACAGCGCCAATGGCAGCGCGGCGCAGCGCGGCGCAGCGCAACCGATCCAGCCGAGGAGGATGACAGCAACACGGTGAGCTGAGCAGCGACGGAAGGTCTTTAAACGAGTCCGTGCACGCTCGCTGAAGGATTCGTGTCGTGTTGTGTTGTTCCGGCTTCACGATGTGTCTGAAATATTAAACGGTCGTCAACTTTACGTCAAGTTACTACAACATGCCAGTGAAAAAACAAACGTTAGCACACGCTCAGCAGCTAAAGCTAACGAGATGCTAGCGACCTGGCGTTCGAGTTAGCCTGTGCCGCAACTGAGTTGGCTGGTTATTGCTGGCTACTAGCACTACCTAGCTTCGCCGTCGTTAATCAAAGAGACACCTGGGTTTGTCCCGCAAGCTTGGTGGCTAGCGTTAGCTAGCGTTAGCTTGCGGTAGCAGCTGACCAGTTGCTCCGTATTTATCGAAATGCTTTTAAATGTAAGCGAAGGATGGCGAGTTAACGGAGTTAGCTAAGATGTTGACTCTTCACAAGTATCGTTAGACTAGCTTGCTATCATTTGCTAACCGTAACTCTGGGCCTAAAGGTGTCAAAACAGTTATCTGTGATCAAATTCACCCATACAGGTGTAGCATATGTATATATATATATATATATATATGTGTGTGTGTGTGGCGTTAATGCCATCTATTATTGTTCATCTTTATCTGTCATCTCATTTAACCTTCATTCAATTCATTTCACCCGGCCGATGTTGCTCTTGCTAAAGATATCAAGCTTCTCAATTCTTTTTTTATTTGACGTGTCAACTATTTAGCTGATAATTCAATTATTACCGGTGCATGAAGTTAAAGTCGGTCATTCCGCAGATCACGAGGTTTCTTGCATGGCGGCTGTAATCAGAAGGCGATGCAGTGATTTCATCCGGTTGCAAATTCGTGTGGTTCATTCGCAAGTAACAGAAAAGCTGGTTTAACGTGAGAATGCGGCTGTGTCCTCGTTTTTTCTTTCTTCTTACTGCTAATATACCTCTGCTAAGGGATCGATTCTGCAGTTTTTAGAACGTACTTTAACATACCCAATGTAAAAGCACACACATAATTTGATAGGACCGTAAAAATTACCTTTGTGAGCCTCCACTTGTCCTGGCCAATATAATAAAATTGTGTTTAAAGTACTTGATTGGCAGAACATATATTGTTTGTTCTGCTTGCTCTATAACTTGAGTACGGCACCCTTCCGTATCAAGTCTGCATGAATTGTTGCTTGACACATCCATTTAAAAACGAACTCTGTTCACAGATAAAGAACCACATACACACTAAGACGCAGATTTTATTTTCAGAAGCATAAGTTGACTTTTTGGCATCTCCCTGGAAGTTTGACATTTATCATAAAGAATGGTCATATGGGGGATTTTTCATGTTTGTTTCAGTCACCAAATAAATATGTTTAAAAGTTCAGTCTGTCATAATATTATTGCGAGATAGGAGCATCGTGTTTTCATCTGAGTATTTGTGTTTCTTGTTTGTTTGGTTGCTATTTAACTTAAACCGGCTCTTGCTTATGTTGAATATAATCTTAAACAAAATTCTACGCTACAAGCTTCCTCTCGTTAGGCCCCGATAATCTTGTCGACTGCATTCTGCACACTGATTCTTTGTTGCAGTTGCCATTGATTAAAAAATTTATTCTCTGTTTTTGTAGTGATCAGTACCAAAAGAACGATGGGGAACGTTTAATAATTTTTGTATTATGGGGGTTGCGGTGAACTCTTAATATTTTTAAGGTTATTTCTTTAGCAATTGAACCTTTTTTATTTGAGAGTTAATGACAGCAAGCAGATTGACTGTGTCCACTGGCAAGGGACCAAGGTCACGCCTTCACTTCTGTGCTGCACCTTAGATTCTAAATGTCTCCATTTAAAGATCTCTAACCAGCCAAATGGTATGTATGACAAAACGAGCCATAGCCCCACCTGGGGCGGCGGGGGGGGTGTCAGCAAATTACAAGATGGCTTCAGGGCCCTGCTTCACTTGTTGCTATGAGACGGGGCTACATGAGCCTGTGCGTGTGCAGAGACCGTCTGCGGGCCTCACACTGTCCAATCCTGTGAATCTGGAGGCGGAAGGGAAATGATTGGAAGCGCCGTCCTCCCTTAAATCCTGTGTTGATGTGGCAATGAAATGTCTGCAATGACGTGAATTATTTGATCTTACGTTTGGGCCTAAACATCCTTATTCTAATTATTCAAACATCCTTAATTCTTGGTTTGTTGCCCATCCTTAATAAGTTGTGGTCAGTGGTAAAAGAGTTTGCACCACTGTTATTGGAAGCTCACAGAAAGCTCTGGTATTTAAAGGCATGTTGTAATTGCCATAGATTGACCATAAATCATCCTTCACTGTCTACCATGAATATCAGTCTTGTATTACTTGATGAGGGTGTTGCCAGTGACCTAGTATTTGCATAAACATTATATGAACCCATGTCATAGGTATAAACCTTAGGGAAATGTATGTCATCTAATTTAACCCACACGTGGGTTGGTCTTTCTTCCTTAGTGGTCAGTGATGGAGGACGAAGTATAATGTCTTTAACTGACCAATCACGCTGCCTCTGGAAGCTTTGGTGTGTTGCTGCAGAAGAGTACCGATACGTGTGCTCCTTGCATCGACTGCTTGAAGAGAGATGACGAGCTGTGTTTGTGTTAGTCGTGACTGGTAAAAAAAGGAGCTAGCTGATGACAAGGCTGTGTTGCTAAGCAACGCACATCATGGGCTGCGGCTCCCAAAGCTGGAAGCTGACTGTATTCTACTCTCTGCCAGTCGAGGGCTTTGTTCATCAAGGCTCTTGTAGTTAAGACTATCTGATCTTTCTATTTGCTTGATTTGTTGTCGTGTTTATGCTGCAGGCTCAGTAGATATCCCACTCTGCTATACTATAAACCAGTGTTTTATTCCCCCACGATCTCAGTTCAGCTCAGTTAGTCATGATTGTTCACTTCCTTTCAACACTCTCCATCGCTCTGCACTGTTGACCCGAGGAACCTGAAGTCCTCTCGCTTCTTTACGTCTAAAGAAGAGAACGCATTAAAAGTGCAAGAAAATTAGAGGTCATTCATCCTGTCAAATTATTAATGCAAGGCTGGACAACAGTTATTTTAGGATGAGTAATTTCACTAATACTATTATAATTAATCATTGTAGAAGAGTTGGAGTGAGGCTAAATCTGTATTACTAATTTACATTTTCCCCTCTCTTTCAGGATTTAATAGTTTGATTTTACCTACACACATCGGGGGAGACTGTGTCGCCTTGGCTTTACAGGAAGAGCCTGTAGCACAACAGCACAGCACTGAGTATGATTCCGTTGTTGCCCTAAGATGAGGTATGAGGTATGGGCTTGAAATCTGAGGTGTCGAGACGAACGTGATGACAGTATGGTCGTTGGTGGAGAGGCTTAAAATGGAAAGACGCCCGTGGAGGGAGGAGGACATTGACTCAAGGGAGGACCAGCATGCCACTGACAATTCTGAGGATGGAAACAGCTCGGAGAGCGACTCAGAAGATCAGCAATGCCAGAGGGTTCAGGTGCCCTTGGGCGTCGCAAAACCCCACCGACAACTCTGCCGCTCTCCATGCCTCGACCGTCCAAGTTTTTCCCAGAGCAGCACTGTGCAAGACTTGCGCGAGGACGACACCCGTGCAGGAACGGCGACCAGGGCCGCCAGTGACAGGGATTATCAGTCTAAAATGGATTTTGCTTTGAAGTTGGGATATTCTGGGGAGCAGGTGGAAACGGTGCTCAACAAGCTGGGAGCTGCCGCTCTCATTAACGACATTCTCGCTGAGTTAGTGCGGCTCGGAAACAAAGTAGAGCCTGAAATCCAGCCGTGCAGCAGTGCGGCCGTCGCATCGGCATCGCGACCCCCCTGTGTTAAAGAGACCGTTAGTCCGGAGGTGTCGGTGGAAGAGGACTCGGTGGATACGTGTGATAGCCTCAGGCAAATAGTCATTGACGGCTCAAATGTGGCAATGAGGTATGACCGCAACAAAGACATGACAAAGACACGTGATTTGACTGTGGAATGTACTTTAAACTTCTGAATCGTTTGTATCTTTCATCACGTTGAAGTAGACCTTGTAACGCACTGTTTTGTTCTCCAGCCATGGAAACAAAGAGGTCTTCTCTTGCCGTGGTATGCAGCTAGCCGTTGAATGGTTCTTGGAGAAGGGACATAAAGACATCACTGTGTTTGTCCCGGCCTGGAGGAAGGAACAGTCGAGGCCTGATGCCCTCATCGCAGGTAGTGGAGCCATCATACTTAGTGGTTTGCAAAATGTGTAATGTTCTGCAAGGCAGGCCAATAAATAGCATACGAATGAGTCCGAAAAATAGCATCATGGTCAGAATTTAAAGTAATGCATTTTGGAATATCGCAGTATTTTCCAACCGTATTTGTATTGGTCATTTTAATCACGTTTTGATCTGCTGCTATCGACCTTATTTTTACTTTTTAGATCAAGAAATATTGCGCAAGCTGGAAAAAGAAAAGATCCTGGTCTTCACCCCCTCTCGGAGAGTTCAAGGCAGGAGAGTGGTGTGCTACGATGATCGCTTCATAGTGAAGCTGGCTTATGATTCTGATGGAATTATTGTGTCGAATGACAACTACAGGGACTTGCAAAATGAGAAGCCAGAATGGAAGAAGTTCATAGAAGAGCGTCTCCTTATGTACTCGTTTGTCAATGACAAGTAAGAAGCCAGTATTTATTCTCACTAGAGTTGCAGCATTGCAGTTTTAGATTTTCATGGTTTGATCATCTCAAAATATACGGTATATAGTATTTTCACTATTATTAGTCATATTCTCAATGACCCATAAAGGAATTTAAACCGAATTTTGTTTTCTTTTATAGTTGCAACGTGAATCAATTTTTTAAGTTCGGAGTTCACCGATCTTTAAAAATATTGTGATATTCTGAGAACACAATTTATGTGTTCAATTTCATGGGAATTCTGGTATTAATTGCACCATAAATTTTTGTTAAAGATGATTGTTTTTTTTTGTAACACCAGTCATAAGAAAATGAATGTTACAGCAGCTAAAAATGTCCTTATATACATTAGTTTTGCTTTAAATTGGAGGAACTGAAATGCTTTGACGGTTTTGTGACGTCTTCACCGTGCTTTGCTGTCGATTATTTTAAGGGCTCTTTAATTCTTATTGGGAATTTCTTTTAATTTAGCATAAATTCTCATTACTAAAACGTAAAAGATGGCTCCCTTAGTAAAGCAAAAATTAATATGAATTAATAATGTAAGAAATTAAAAGATTGAAAGATTCTTTTCAAATCTGTTTAGTCATTACATTATTGAAAAATTGGAGGGATATCAATCATGAATTCTGCTTCATGAGAGACTCTTTATTGTGGAAATGATGAAGTTGACCTTTAATGATTGAATGCTTCGAATAGGTTTATGCCGCCTGATGACCCGCTGGGAAGACATGGCCCAAGCTTAGAAAATTTCCTCCGCAAACGTCCTGTTGTTCCAGAGCACAGAAAACAACCTTGCCCCTATGGTAAGTGCCTGAATGTCTTTTCAAAGCCTGAATGATGTGACATATTTGTTAGCACAATTTATGTTCAATTATCTTGACTTGGTTTAATCTTTCTTTAAACAAGGGAAGAAGTGCACATATGGACATAAGTGCAAGTACTATCACCCCGAGCGTGTCAACCAGCCGCAACGGTCTGTGGCTGACGAACTACGGGCCTTTGCCAAATTATCTGGCGTAAAGACGATGAGTGAGGGAGCTCTGGTTAAATGTGGTATCGGTCCAGTAAGTGTGAAGGTGGACTTCAGCTCTGAGGCCAAACGTGTGACGCCCAAACGTCAATCCGACCCCAGCATTCGCTCAGTGGCGTGCGAGCCTTGCGAGGCACTCTCCGTTGTCAGGAAGTCTGAGACAAATTCAGTGCCTTCCCTTGTGTCTGCTCTCAGTGTGCCCACCATGCAGCCTGCCAAGAGCCACGCCGCTGGAGCCCTGAACACACGATCAGCCAGCAGCCCAGTGCCGGGCTCTTTGCAGTTCTCACGCAGTTCTCTGGAGCACATGACCAGCGTTCATTACCCTCCTATTTTAGTCACCAATAGTCACGGCACCTCTGTCACATACAGTGAACAGTTCCCAAAGTACGAGTCGGTTAGCGACCATGGATATTATTCACTGCACAGTGACTTTTCAAACATGAGCATGAGCAGCATGCAAAATGTCGACAGTTTCTGTAGCATGGAGCACGAGCACGGTGTATATCAGAGAAATCCCAACCACTGCCCCGAATCCTGCCTCAGCCATTCAAACAGTGACTCGTTCTCCTCTTATGGGGATCTGTACCCAAGCTCTGTGGACAGTAGCTTAGAGGAGAGCATGAAAGTGCAGCAGCAGTCCCCTGCACAAAGTAGAATGCAAGCATTTTCCCATGGGCTTCGTCACGAGGCACTGAGCAGAGTGCAGTGCTACGGACCGGAGGAACCCAAGCAGGGCTCCCGTAAGCAGTCTGGAGCTCATCTAGCTCCACACATCCAGCATGTTGCACTGGGAGCTCGGTCCAGTTGTCCTGGAGACTATCCCTTATCCCAGGGTGTCCTCCCACCATTGCTGTCGCAACCCGCACGGTCTCTTGGTATGACTCGTATGGACAGCATATCAGATTCAAGACTATACGATAGCAACCCGATGCGACAGAGGAGACCTCCACTATGTCGTGAGCAGCATGCAAGCTGGGACCCCCTGCCCTGTGGAAATGAGTCTTATAGATACCATTCTTATCCACTGAGCCACAGCCTGATGATGCCCTGTTGTGAACGGGTGATGGTGAGGAGCATGCCGGAAAAGATGGAGCAAATCTGGAGCTCACCATGGGAGATGCCACCTCTTGGTGCAGGTGAACACCAAGAGCGACACGTCATCCCAGAGCACCAGTACCAAACTTACCGTAACCTTTGCAACATATTTCCTGCGTATGTGGTCCACTCTGTAATGGAGAAAAATCCTCATTTGACAGACCCACAGCAACTGGCAGCAGTCATTGTTACAAAACTGAGGTCATGCCACTGAATTACTCTTCGCAAACAGTCAAGAGAAATGGAATTGGGGAATTTTAATTGCAAAGATAAGGCACTCATAAAAATGTTGCTGTGTGTGCAACATCTGCCCTCAGGATTTTCTTTTGTCACAGATGTCACAGATGTAAGATCTCGCTTTCATGGATTTTACATAACTTAGATGGCATGGGAGAAATCAGCATAGAAGACGTTTGTCTGCTGAGTTTCTTGAATTGTAAGATGTTTCACATGAAAGCTACATTTTTATATTAAGTGTTGGGCAGTTGATAGAAAATAACAGTTTATGAAGAAATTGGTTCATATCACATTCGTACTGCCTGAACAAGAGCTGCAACAAGGTCTTGGTACCATATCCTTGATTAGTAAATCTATTATTGAAACAAATATGTATTAAGAATAGCTAGAAAATCTGTAAAGAATTATTTGCAAACATTTGGCTATAGAATGTCATGAGAAGACTAAAGGGTTTCTTATGAAACGAGAACATGTTGCATATATATTTTCAGTGTTAAATAAATGATTATTAAATAATTTTTAAAAGAATGCTATACAAAACAATATAAATGGCAAAAAAGATTTAATTTTATATAATTTTACAATATTTTGGTTCATTAGTTTAGTTCATAAATTAAATTTCATAGCATTTCTTTTCTTTTTAATTGCTTTGGAGTTGCACAAGAATCTTATAATTTTCATGATAAGTTAATCATGATTTGATTAGCCACAATCTAATCCCAAAATGCAAACGATGAATCAACAAATACAATAATTATATGGAAACAGATAAAACAGGAAGTAATAACTTATTATAAAAAAGTATCTCATAGCTCTATGAAGGTCTTGTTCAGGACCAGAGAATGTGTTATGAAAGGCAACTAAAGTGTTTTTGGTGCGGTTGAACTATAAATAAAGTTGCTTAGGTCTGCTTATGCTGTAAATAGTTCGTTTTGCGCTTTTTATTTTGGAGATAAGTAAAAGGGAGGTAGACGCGTACCTCACAGCATGACCTATGATATTTAATGGCCTTATATCTGAATGACCTCACGCTTTAGTCATTGTCTAATTAGTTTCAATGAAAGTCTGACCTTTGAAGCCTCCTTTTTTCAAATGTAAAGCACTATCTCAGTATCTAAACAGATATATTTTCTCAGCCTCACTTAAAAAAAGCTACTATTTTGGTAGAATTTGACTGTGCACAAATGAAGCCAAAAAAGAGATTTGGCTTGGTTGAATGTGCGCCTATTTATGTACATATAATCGCACAAAAGCCATTGTGTCAGTCATTTATAAGCTGCTAAATGATGCCAAAAAATACAGAATTTTATAGTGTCAGTATTCGATTTAACTTTACATTTCATAGAATCTATTGGATTATAGGATAAACTAACATCTGTGTGTGGAGAATTCACTGGTGTACTGTATAGTTACCTTTCTGATTTTACTAGATGCTCTGTCCAGGATTTTCCTATTTATTTGTCAGATTTGTTGTGCTGAAATATTCAAAGTATCTTTGTATCAAATAGTAGCTCTAATGGACTTCTTAAAGTTGTCAACCGAGCAGTTGTTTTCAGGAGCGGAGTGATCCTGTTTCAACGTTAACTTTTCATGCACTTAAGTAATCCGATGATTTTCAGCAATGAAAGTGTCCCGACTCCTAATCCGAAAGTGTTTTTACGAATGAAAGTGTGCGTCACGGAGGCAGTGAATCACCACTGTGCAAGGCTAGCAAAATTAAGGCAATATTCTTACATGATGCCATATGATTGGGGGGGAGGAAAAAAACTATGTTTAAAATAAGGACTTAAAATAAGGGACTGAGATTTACCTGGTTTCTTGCGTGCATGTAAACATAACGGAGCGTTAGTAAAGGTTGTGATGTGATTTGGGTGGGGAGAAGTTGTAGAAATGTATTATTAAGAGATGAAAACAGTGTCGACCATCACTGTTTGAATATTAGCTAAAGAAAATCTACAACAAATTGGTAATTTACTGGACATCACACCTGTCGGATGGAGTTTGTGTACGGCACCGTCTTAAATATTGGATTAATTTTACGATATGTGTATATATATATATATAGAGAGAGAGAGAGAGAGTATTAGGTTTCAATAATTGTATAAAAAATAATTAAATGCTGGAAAGCATGTTGAAGATGAAATTCACCGTATGGATGTTTACGGGAGGCTGAATTGCTGACACACAGATGTGCAGTAGACGTGCATGCAGCCAGTCTCCGGGGGTCATGGAAGGATTTTTGGCCGTGCCTTGCAGCACATTGCTCTCAGGATGCTTTTGGATTTTTAGTTTTCAATCTTGCCCTGCCAAACACCAGTTGTTTCTGGCAAGAGTGTAGTGTTGATATATTTTGTGAAAATCCTACATGTAACATGTAGTGTCTTGCAGTAATTTGTGTATAGTTGAAACCTGGGCATGGCATTGCAGAGTTTTGTACTTTTTACGTATGTACAGTATATCTTTCTTAGGCACCATGAAAGCTTGAAAAGATTTGCTAATAGGGTGGCTTTACATGATACAGAGAAGGTAATGTTAGTGTCCAGGAGGATGCAAGTTTTTATTAAAGCATAGGACAAAAATGGGTGTTATAAATTATCCAAGACAGTTGGGTTTGTCCTCAGTTTCTAGGATGCTGATTGTCTGGTTGGTGATTTAGCTGGTTTGATTTGACTCTTAATTATTTTTTATATCATACTGGTGCACAAAGCGTTAATGTATGATGCTAATTTTGATCTAACCTATCACTTACATTTCACACGTCACCACATTCACACTCCCAAGAGGATGAAATCCCTGCATTTGAGTAATTAATTGCCTTTTCTTTACCTCCACCCTCAAACACTACATGAAACAGCCAACAATAGCAGAGAGGTTGTAACGTGTAAAGCTCACTCTAATAGCAAGATCATGCTCGAAGCACCTTTAAAGGGAAATGACACTTATTTTAAGGATTGTAGTATAGCGCCTCTAGACCTTCTAATGGATTACATGACTGAACATTAAAAATGTCACATGCATGAGAAGAATAGTTTCCTTTTGGTCGACCTTGCAAAACTGAGCAGGGGGGGCAGTGTGTTGTTGTGGCGTTTTTATTATTTTGTTAAGGTATAAAGTATTTTAAGAAATAATCATAAGAAAAAAACGGAAGTGTTCTTGAGCTCAGACATAGTATATAGAATGTTAAACATCAGAATAAGGGTCATGATTACAGAGAGAGTTTTTAACCTGAGGAGCATTCTCTTTGACTGGGTTGACTTTGTAAAAATCACTTTGTCTAGTCGGTGGTGCTTCAAGAATATATATATTTATTAATAGTGTTTGGGTACAACAGTGTTGTAGGAACAGACAAAAAACAACAACAACCACTTTTGAATGTGTTTTACCCAAATGAATTTTGGGCTTTTCTGACATTGTTTTTTCATGAAAAAAGACGAGGCCGCTTGAGGTCATCTGTCTATTCGTGAGAAGGTGAAAAAAAAAACTGCCTAAATGTTTCCTCATGTGAAACAATCAGATTGCAAGGCTGCTGTCAAGGTTGTTTCTGGCATTTGGCTGAAAGTTTGCGTGCCATTTTTCCTCTTGAAAATTGAATTGAATTAAATTGAAGAAAATCAAATTCTCAGCGAAGAAAGGCAGAAATATTCTGTGAGAACTGGCTCTAAATATCAGCATATTACTGACTATTACTGAGAGTAAATTTAGGCCTTGTGTTTTGACTCTAATACATGGCGTTATAAAGTGGTCCTAATGGTTGTGAGGTCTGTCTTTAATCTGGAATGGTCATTGCCCTTTTAAACAATTACACTTAGAATTAGCCTCAGTTTGTCCCTGATCCTGAAACTGCTTTCAGAAGGATTCTTGGCTGGGCAATAGACCACCTCCAGGCTAAAAATAGGAACCTCACCATCACTACAAAAGAGTGTGCGTGTAATCCGGTGTTTTACTCCTTTTCTGAAAGGTCACACTAAATGCCAGAATCTTGGCTCAGTCGCAGCCCTTCCTATCAATAGTGCCGCAAACAGCTAAGCCACAAATGTCTAGAATTGACTTTTGCTTGTTGATACAAATTGTATCTATACCTTGAATGTAATAAAATATGAAATGTACAATATAAAAAATAGTGTTATTTAAAGGGGGAGGGGGGAGTCGATGCGATAATGTTTGTGACACTGTGTGTCACTGGGAGTAGCCCATTGGTATGTACTAATTATTACTGGGTACAGTAAACTTACAGGGACATTTAAGTGCTACGTAAAAGTGCACAATTACCCTGTGTACAGCAGTAAGCGTCATGTCCTCTCTTGTAAATACAGTAGTTGTGTGTGTGTGTGCGTGCATAGAAAGAAATCTGTAGATGTAACAGTTACTTCAGTTCAAATTATAACTTGGATGATTTCTGTGTCGTAACCTGTGCATCTATTTCCTCTGAAATAACGTCACTGATTTATGCTATACCTAAATGAGAATTTCAGTATTTTTGAAGAAGTTTGCATAATAAAACATGCCAATGTTAGTTTTTGTTTACTGAAATTTCTTGCGATTCTACACAGGGTTATATAGCTAATAAAGTTTGAAATGTTTTAGGGACAATTTCTTGCCAACATGATGTAATGTAAGTAACTTAACACTAAACGCTAATCTGCTGAGTGTGATGGCTTAAAACTGAAGAAAGGACTATACTACAGTACCGTATGTGCTAATATACCGGTATGTATTAGATGCTCTTTGAGAGATTTGTCTTTCTATAACCGGAATGTACAGAAGTGTTTGTTGGTTTAATGACGTGTGGATAAAGCAGACGTGTGTTCAGTTTTGTTCAACGATGGAATTATATATGGATTTTCATTTCTTAATCTTGGGCCTGTTTGCATACTGTAATTTAAAACGGTTATATTTCAGCTGGCCACGTAGAGGCCAGGCTAGTGCTTTGAAATGGTTAAAACTGATGTTGTCATTATAGTACACTGATAAGTTCAGCACCAGTCGTTAGTGGCTAACATTAAGACCAAAGTGATTTTGGATGTGAGCATGTTATGTTACAACAATTAGTCCAAACACACAACAGTTGTGGTCAAGTAATCGTAAACCCCTTGATGTTTTTGCTGTTTGTGTTACAGTATAATTAAAAAAAAAATAATTACTGGTGTACAAAATGTCATAACATGGCTGTACATTTATGCAGTCGGTCTAATAGCAAGGTTTAATCAAATATTTTAAATCACAGACTTGGTTGTTGTGTATTATTGACACATGCAGTGGTCACATTTCTAAATGATTAAAGCACTGGTAGAACGCAGACCTCCACCGAGCAGCTCATTCCCCTCATTAGATTTACACATCCACATGGTGACTGCAATGTTACAGAAAACATTTTAACTGGTAAATAAATCCAGGATCTCTTCTGGATCATCACCAAAATGTAATCACTTGTTCCTGGTAACATTCCCAACATTGTCTGAAAGTTTTGTCAAGAACCGTCCAGAACCTTTTGAATTATCTTGCTCGTCGGCGGAGGTTATTGGTGTAGGCCTCCTGTTAAAAAAGACGTTTGTAATAACGAACTGTTTTTGTCTTGTGATTATTGTGATGATCTTCTGCATTGTGATTCACACTGACTGGAAAGCATTTCTTTTATAGACCTATATATATATATATAATAAATCGACTATTTGGGTCCCTGGGCTCAAACAAAATGTAAGTCTTAATGACAACACGTGTTTCTCTCCTTGAATAAAGCATAATTCTGTTCCAGCTGTGTTTCATTGTGTTATATTACTAGATTCGACTTTACGAATACGAAACGTTAGACTGCGTTGAATGATGACATATCAGTGAGGTCATATTCTTTGCTTTTCACCAATGCAATGCCTTCAGTCCAGCGGTGAATACTGCAGCAGCAGTTGGACAAATAATGTTACGCAGCACAAGCACACTATCCACAAGTTAAATGATGCGATAGCTGGCTCATTTATTTTTCTATTTCATTTTAACTTCCATTAGAAACAGCCTGTTTAATGCAGGATACATCAAAATGGAGAACAGACACCTTGCAGCTTGTCCTTACCTAATATCTGATTTATTTGAAGAGCTCAGAAGTTACATGCTTTTACTTTTGCTTCCAACTCTTCTAGAGATGTGCAAGGCAGTTGGAGCATCTCCCATATAGAGTAGAGAGATGTACACGCTCACATTCTGTTAGCACCATCTTAGACACATTTAAGTCTTAAGAGCTTCAACAGCTTTGAATTGGAGACAAAGCAGCGCTTCAGCCAGACTGCTGTATTGATATGATCGCAATACAGTGGTTTGAGATAATTGTTTCCCAGATGGCTCCTTAAGTTATCCTGATGCTCTTCAACAAATAAAATATTAAATATATTAAACAGATCATACAGACTGGCATTGACCATGCAATCGTTATGACTGAGGATAAGATAAGGCGTCAGCCTTTGCGTTGGAGAATTTTGCACTACCCTGCCTTTGATTCACCTGCAGAGAGCAGTTCATTCAGTTAGTCCAGACTGCAGGGAGGTCACCGTGTCCTGGAAGTGCAGCGTTGGGTCAATGCTGGTCGTCAAGGATTCCTTCATGTAATTACTATCAGAGCCCAAATCTGTTCTTGTGACACCATCCTGTTTACGCATGACTCTAAAACAAAAGCCTTTTCTGGAGGTCAGAGATGAGGTTTAACACGTGCAATCACGTAATGTACACGAACTCAAAATGACATGCATGGTGTTAGACACATCTGGTCACCTCAACTGAAAACGCATCAACGAAAATACTTTGGTTTTAGGCAGAAGTAGAATTGCACTTACATAATCCAAGCAGTTAAGAGAAGTTTAATACATAATCAGCTAGGGGGCGCTATCGAGGGAATGTGTGGCTACAATGAACTGAAGACCGGATAATCGGTGAAGGCCACATATTTTCAGAACCGTGGATGTAAATTCATTTTAGAGACAGATTGAGGATTCATAACGGATACACATTTGCTGGTAAAGAGTACCGGTAAGTAAGTAAAGTTTATTCGTATTATATAGCACCTTTCACAAACAGGAGAAATCACAAAGTGCTTCACAAAAGGACAGGAAAATACAGATACAATAAACGACAATAAAATATGAATAGGAAAAACGGAGTCTCTAGAATTATTTTATTATTATTTTTATTAAATGAGTTAAAGAAACTTGTAATCAGTGGTAGTCCGTATTAAAATCAACATTAAAGGATACATAGGAATACATTACATTAAAATCTATTAAAGCAAACAAGATTAAAACGTAACATTTAACCCATTAAAACACCTTGATAGCATTTAGTGATTGTTATAAAACACACTTTTCTTCACTGTAAATCTTAACTGCGACAGCGCGAGCCTTGCCAGGTCTGCGTAATGGGTACGTTTGGCACTTACAGGCTACCGTACATTTCTACATTCTTCTAAAATGCTCAGAATTTAAAATGTTCCATTATTTTCAGAAATAAATCCTTAGTATCTGCGTATCAGCCGAAAACGAATGTTGCTGAATCATTTTTGGCCGAGAGTAGCGCTGAATTGATTATATTCTAATTTGCGATCGAGTTCACTGGACGGCGGAGGCCGCGCGCCGCAGCCATGATGACGCGGCAGTGGGCGGAGTCCGCTGGCCGGAACTCCCTTTCAGTCTGGCTGCTGGCCTGTCATCGGCCTGGGTGTGGCTTTTCCTAGTCCGGCGTACCGTTAGCAGGAAATCAAGCTCCGGTCCTTTTCACTGGCGAAACAAAGAAAAGAAAAAAACACCTTCAGAAGATTTAGGTTGAAATCAATTCTTCGAGTTCGAGCTAAAAGCGACGTTTGCCCCCTCGACACGGGGAGTTATTTGTTCGGCGCCGTTGTTCTGATGGGAGAAGTTTTCCTCTCGTCTCGCTGACTGAAGAACTTTTTTTTTTCTTGTGTGCAGCCTCAACCGAAAAAAAGGAAAGATGCCGAAGACGGTAAGGAATGGAAACTGCGCAAACATTACGTTTAAATACCTTTTATGTCTGCCTGTATTTAATTGTGAAATTCCCGTTTGGAACTTATTGTTTAGCATCGACAGATTACCGGTAAAGTAAACCGTTTTCTAACGTATTACGGGATCATCGTCGCCCTTAAATCTCTTAAAAGAGTCGCTGCGGTACTTTCCGTTAGGTATGTGCGCGTGCGCGCGCGCGCGCGCTGCCGCCTGTTCGTTGAATAAAATTAGCGCCAATCAGAGCGTTCGTTCAAGCGGCTCGCGCTTTGTTCGGCCGCTTCAAACGCCTTTTATCCAAACTGCTCGCCGCGGATGTAGATCACATTCACGGAGTCCCGCGGCCGACGGGAGCCGCGGCGCGGCCCGCAGCAGCAGCAGCAGCAGCAGCAGCCGAGGACGGGGCCTCCTTCTCGGTCACTGTCAGTCCCACCAGCCGCCTCAATCCGGAGCAAATGGACGCAGACCCAAAACGGGGAGGCGGCTGCGCGGAGAGCTTTCATTCCAGCGATAAGAATAGATTCTTCTCCATAGCTGTGTTATCAAATACAGGAAAGCAGAGCTCAATGGGCCGGTGCTGAGCTTTATAACAAAAGCGGGTCGGACACACTCGTTTTATTCATACGCAGGACCAAGCCAAATGTTTTTATCTCAACAGACGTGTCATGTTATAAATGTAGAAATGGTTAAATGTGTTCTCCTTGGTTATCTCGCACTAAAAAGAACATGATGTTGCAGAACGAATCATTCTTGACCCACGAGATGAGGATGACGAAGCGAGACCATTCCTTGCAGACGTTCTGTCTTTAGCATCTAATTTTTGTGCTTTCAGCAATTAGTTAGTTAAGATATTTTTAATTATAATAATTTTGTGTAGCAAAAACTGACCTTTGAACTTTTGAACCCAATTAGAAACAGAAATACGAGGTAGGTGGTTCTCGGGTGGTTTCAGCTTCCTTCCTGTGGTATCGTGTTTTTTTTTTTGTTTGTTTTTGCCACGACTTCCTCGATGTTTTCTCGGTTCTCTAACAGCTAACGCAAGTTGCATCGACTACCGGGCCGAAGGGGATTACCGGCAATGCTAGAAAGTTCTGATGACGAACCTCCGCCGAGCAGCTCATTCCCCTCCCAATTGGTTTTACACCGTCCACATGGTGATCCGGATCATCATCCAATTGTTATACATTTTTTCTTGGTATCTTTATACACCAACCATGAAAAGTGAATCAGAGTTGATGTGTATGTTTATCTGATTTTTGAATCCATAGATGAGTTTTCAATGTTCAAATGTATTTTTTCCTGATCTGGATCAGATCCGGAAGACATTTTGTATGAGTGCATTTTTTTGGTGAGTGAATTGAATGAATGTTTTACAAGATATGATTTTTTTTATTATTAAAAAGCCCCCATTACAAGTAAATTGGGAAATCCAGATTTTTTTGGTATCCGGACGGGTATCCAGATCGCTCTCAAAACTTAATCGGATCTAAGTTTTAGACCAAAGACCCATCTTCATATTTGTTTATCAAGATCCATCCATCCGTAATCCTGCTAACAAGCAGACAGGCAAATGCCGTCAAAACCACAACCTTCTTGGCAGAGGTAAATATCAACATTCTGTAAGTCATTTTGTGACTAGTAACACAGTGCTGATTGGACAACTAATAATTCCGGTATGCAGTCAGACAAGTTTGGCTCAGGGATGAGGATGCCCCTGCCGTGCAGAGTCCAGTGCACTTTGGGTGATAACACCATATCCTGTGTTTGTAAAACTATACCTCAATAAATTGGCACATCTATTCTTAAAAGTCCTGAAATTTAAAGTGCATTTTTAATGCAAGATAAATTGTCGTGAGGGGTCTGGTAGTTCATGGTGTAAAACGCCACGTGCATGGGACAACATGTTCCGTGCAGCCCTGAAGATAATAAACATAAAAACATTTCAGATCTCATATAATGTTCACTATCCACCATGCAGGTGTTTAGTTCCTATAAAAAGTCTTCTCGAATGCTGCTTTAACACCGTTAACGGTAGCTACTGAAGAGCTGAGGGGGCTCAAAGGAAGCCTCTCGCACTATGCCAGGATACCGTAGGGGGAGAGCAGGGGCGTTGTAGCAGCTTTAGCTTAGAATGAGCAAATAGGCTATATATAGATATGTAAGACAATTAGGCTGGCGTGTGTGCGTGTTTGCATTAATGACGACTCAAGGACGCAGTAAAGCCTAAAAATATTCAGGCAGTAATCTCTTCAGACGAGTCATCTCTCCACAGGATCAATCGTTACCCCTGGTGGATGATCGGTTATATCGGTTGAAACGCAGCCCCGTTGATGGTGGTCTGTGCCCTTTATTGTGTTGGGCAGACGATGCATGTGAGATGAGGACTCGACACAAACTTTCAGCAAAGGCTCAGAAGCTTGTCACCATTCAGTGAAAGTTCTGTATCCGATTACGTCGCGTCTGCAACGAACAATCACAGCTTTTAATTACATTTTAACAAAATGTGCAGTGTGATTTTGTAATTCGTGTCATTAATGTTTGACAGAAGCCTCAGGTTGGGGTGAAACACACCCTTTGATCTTGCCACCTCTCGTGGTAGCGCTTTAGTTTTCCGAGGAAGTCGTGTTGTGACTCAAGCTTTCTGCGCTTGCATCGGTTCCTTTCTGGTAATTTCCTTGCCTGCAGCCTTATATGGACTTTCACATCACGGTCGAGCTGTTCTCCTCCCTGCTTCACCGGCGCGTGTTCTTCAGATGCCATGCTGCACTTTAGAACGCATTACAGCAGTGCAACAAGTTCAGGATGTAGCTCGTTGTTCGCCCTTATTTATAGTGTCAGTGGAGCTATATTAGTTTTGTGAATGATAAAAGGTTTTTGTGATGTCTGCTTCAGTTTCATTAAATGCTTTAATGAGACACTCAGTGTGGAATTACATTTAAGAGAGGCCTGACTATTCTCAAGCGCTTAAAAACAAACCCTGATGATCTGCTGGGTTTTACAGCTACATCTTTACACCGTATAGTGTGAACAATAAGTGTACGTTTTACAGACCTTTTCCGAATGGACTTTAGCAACAGTGAGAATTCAAGCATTTACTTTTCTACTTGCTGTAAAAAAACAATTGAACCATTTTAGTGTTCAAGTAAACAATCAGTTTGTTTTCTTGCTTTAGTCATGTTAGTCACACTTTTTTTATGCACAGATGCAGAAATAACAAATAAAAAATAAACTATCAGATCAAACTTGAGCGTAACTTACCATTTCAGCCCAATTTGTAGAAATCTAAAGTGATGCAGTTGGGAGGATCAGACCTTAAACTAGTGTAGCTATGGAGGAATGGCAAATGGAAAGACTCAATGGTATGCAGGCACAGGATTAAAGGAGCCCTTCTTGCACATAGCAGAGCAGATTAGCAGTGTGTGGAGGTAGCGGTGGAAAACAAAGCGCTATCAAAAACTTTTAATCAAGTAGTTTGCTCAATGTTTTCTGTTTGGAGGTTGTAAGAAAGTCAAACTTCTCAAAGTAAGTTCTTTATTTTCATTTATTGTATACGTCTTTTTATACCTTTGACTGTTTGTGTCTTGCGCTCAATTTCAGTTTAAATTGTTTTATACAGGAAGTGAAAACTAATTAGGGATGTTAAAATATCATTACAGCAGGATGTTCTGATGACGATATCTGTGTTCTTTTTTTTGGCTATCACTACACTGAAAGGGTTTTAGTACAGTATTCAAACAATGTACTTAAGAGAATACGTATATGCAAATCATCACTGCGTGTGAGTCGTCTGCATTCTGCAGACAGTAGTGCTGCTGGATTAGCTGTTTTAGTTCGCATATATCGACTTTCTTTGTGGTCGTGAGAACCAACTCTGAGACACTCTTGTGTGCAGTGTCCCCCCTCCTCAGAAAAACCTCATCCTCTTCCCGTCACCCGTTCTGCTGTCTTCAGCTGCAAAGGTCGTTCAGTGTCGTGTTAAGAGGCACCACTGGCTCGTATAAATAGAATGATGATGGTGTTGTGTGGAAGGTGGAGGAATATTATATATTGGACTGGTGAATTAAGATCTCAATTAGATCAATTTCTGCTGAATTGAATTAGTTGGTGTTACAAGTCTGTGGCCGCGAGGCAAAGCTCGAGAGTTTTGGCCCTTGGTTTCTGACCTCATGTGCCCGACGGAAAAGGTTGACTCATTTAACAACTGCTTGATGTTTGTGTTGGTAACCAACTCTAGTTACCAACATCACATCTTCTCGTGTCATTTTTACTTCTTTACAAGATTGTAGATACATGTATCTATGAAAGGATTGACATGAAGTATCAGTAGTGTTGTCAATAATATAACACCCATACCTAGTCACCCAAAAGCCAAGGATACAACAGTTTTGTTCATTCCTGCCCTTTTAACCACTTGATGGTGTCTCCTTTGTGGTTATCGGACAATTGAGATAACAAGGATGTGAGAACATTAGACTGGTGAATGTTGGGATGTGGATGTTCCCTTCAGAACTGTGTGATTCATGTACTCTGGCTTCTACCTTATCAGTAAGTATAGTTTAATCCTTCTGCTATTGGCCAGTTGATTTTACACTAGCTGCAAGGCTCGACGGATACAAATACCGACGTCTGTCACCAGATGTTAATCAGAATTCTAATCAAAATGTTCCTTTTTCCAGTATTAACTTTATATTTTGCTACTAATTAGCAAATGTTGGCATGGTAACATCTGAGATGAATTAACACGATGAACAAGGAGACAGCTTTCACTCCGGCTTTATTTCTTTATAGATTTTTCTCAGTAGCAGAGAATTTTATTGTGAAAGTGAATTTCGTGGGGAAACAAAGTGATAGATTGTGTAATAAACTCTTACAGTTGAAGTGGGGAGTTGTGAAGTGATGAGTTGGCTTTATATACAAAAGCCAGTTATACTAGGCGCAGGCAGGACACAGCTGTTTGAGTGATGTTAAAACAGATGATTTTCTTTAAACACAGGAATCGTCATTTAAACAGACGATTCTTGTAGATGGGTTTACGTGACATTCAAAAAGTAAGCAATCCAAGACACACTTTGGGAAAACCATTTTTTTGTCCAAATCCAAAGCCTGATTGTTCCATGTGAATTCTGCAGTATAGCTTTGGTGTGATAAAACAGTTTAGAACAGGCATGGAAACATGGCGCATGGTTCTGAGAGGGGTGTTTTTCACCATGTGCTAATAATAGTGTGTTGAGTGTTTTTGAATCCAGGCCAAGAGAGACACACCCTGACTGGGCAGAAAATGTACGGGTCTAGTTCCTCTTTTCATGAAGCATTCGCCATTCTTACTCAGGAAATGAAACTCAACAGGATGGTCAAAAGCTGAGCTCTTTGCGCTGCAGAATTGTTTTTTGTGTCCAAGTTGCTGATTGCTTTAGGAGAGTGGCGTGTCTCCATGACTCTGCATCTGTTGGAGGATTCTGTGGGCCCAGATTGTAGATTTCACCATAACTATATAATTCCTGAACTGTTGGCGACGACAGGAAGAGGCAAGTGTCCCGAGAAGCCAAGGGAGTCATGTTGACATAAATGAGGAAAGAACGCAACTAATTATCTCTGCAACTGGGAAATAATGCATGCCATTGTTGTTCAGGGTTGGTGTGGGCCTCAGCCAGCACAGTTATTTCCCAGTAGCTGCTGTTTTTGTCATCTGTAAGAGAAAATGAGAAATGCCTGCGTGTCACTTTGTGAAATACTGGGTTGATTTATACTCTGGACACAGAATAAGTAGTGTCTCATTTGCTAAATAAGCATCTAGAGTTTAAAAAAAAAAAACCCCAAAGAGGCCAAACCTATGAAGTCTGCTCCTGTTCCTGCAGATTTCTTAGCATGTTGCTCGATACGTAACAGGATGTGAGCGAGTCTCAAGAGAGTGCAGTGTTTGAGCAACGAGGCCTCACAATGCCCGGCCACCAGAGGATGTGGTTACTTCCTGTAGATAAGCTCTAGACGGAGATAGAACCAGATTGGCACGTTTCTCATGCACACCGCGGGAGATTTGAGGAACGAGACGTGGCATTCCACAAACGTAATTTTTTTCCTCGATGTGATCAGGGTTTTGTTGGCTGATTGTCTGAGTACGCACATCATTGCTGCTTGTGTGCTGGCTGGTTTTATTTTCAAAACCTTCTCACTTGTTGAATTTGAATATTATATCTAAAATTGTCATCTTCTTGGTTGCATCACTTTGTCGACTCAAGGTTGTTTTGTTACCACTAGATGGCGCCAGCTGGAAATTTAGAAAACTCTTGTACCTTAATTAAAGCATCCTGATCATGTCAACAATGAATCTCTCCATGCAGACTGATTTTAGCATGATGTTATATAAAGTCAGATCCATTTATATAAATAGAGTCCCTAATTCGTACACTCTTGCTCTCTTCCATAGCTCAGTGTAAGAGTCACCACAATGGATGCTGAACTGGAGTTTGCCATTCAGGCAAACACGACAGGAAAGCAACTCTTCGACCAGGTGAGAAACTTTTCTGACGGGCAATTTGTGTTTTGATTTCAAATGGCAGTAAGAGGCTGCCCTTTATGTTCAATGACGAAGTTATTTTTGCATTGACTTGTACTTTTGTACAACTCTGTTGTAGAACAATGAGTGAATTAATTTTGCAAACTTCGACCGTTTGTGCTGTTTTTAGGTCTCAAACTTATTTCTATACAATTTTTTTGGGTGATAATTATAAGAGTGTGTGAAATTACAAATGTTCAGTAACGTGACAAACTCCTGTATGGAATGACCGCATAATAGAAGGGACTGTCTTTGTCATCTGTCATTGTAAATTAGGAGTCTTTTCAGGTTTGTGCTCTGGGAAATAGTAATGAGCATTTTTCACACTGTGGTAATACTTGTGTTTGGGTTAGGTTGTCAAGACTATCGGGCTGAGGGAGGTGTGGTATTTTGGACTGCAGTACCAGGATACAAAAGGTTTTTCTACATGGCTCAAGCTCAATAAGAAGGTGAGTTTGGTATTTTGTTTCTGGTTTAGCAATGCCCACCCCCTTTTTGTTTCGCTTGAACTACTCCATTGAAAGTCGGTTGGTTTAACCTGTATCCCTTGTCGCTTCCTATTTCAGGTGACAGCCCAGGATGTGCGGAAGGAGAGTCCGCTGCTGTTTAAGTTCCGCGCCAAATTCTTCCCTGAGGATGTGTCAGAAGAGTTGATCCAGGATGCGACACAGCGGCTGTTCTTCCTGCAGGTGAAAGAGGGAATCTTGAATGACGACATCTACTGCCCTCCAGAGACGGCAGTCCTGCTGGCCTCCTACGCCGTGCAGGCCAAGTATACCGACTATAACAAGGAGGTGCACACACCGGGCTACCTGTCCAGTGAGCAGCTGCTCCCTCAGAGGTAAATAAAAGCAGTTCAATCTGCTGGTTAACCCAGCATGTACGTGTCGACGTGTGTCTGTTGGGTGACGGTGAACTCCATGATGTTTCATGTTCCCAGAGTTCTGGACCAACACAAACTCAACAAAGACCAGTGGGAGGAGAGGATTCAAGTGTGGCACGAGGAGCACAAGGGCATGATGAGGTAACGTATTTCACTTTGAGAAGAGAAACGTCTTTGCACCACTTCCTGTTTCAGCACATGCCATCTCGAGAGGATTTTCCTTTGACGCCAAATGACTGGTCGACTTCCATATATTCTACTGATTGTTGGACTCGGTTCATCTTGACATGAGTCCCTTGTGTGTAGTCTTTACATTCTGTATAGGCCTCTCTAAAACAAAGCCGGTGTACGCTGAGGTGGGCTGAGGGTGTGTGTGTTTCCACAGAGAGGAATCCATGATGGAATATCTGAAGATCGCTCAAGATCTGGAAATGTATGGAGTCAACTACTTCAACATCAAGAACAAGAAAGGAACAGAACTGTGGCTGGGTGTGGACGCGCTGGGCCTCAACATTTATGAACAGAATGACAAGTAAGTCATGAGTGTAATATCCGTCAATGCACATGTTCATGACTGGTTTTAATCTGCATTTCTGAAACTAGTAATATATTTCATATGCGTTTTTATTTGTGTTTTCTCCAACAGAATGACTCCCAAAATTGGGTTTCCGTGGAGTGAAATCAGGAACATTTCCTTCAATGACAAGAAATTTGTCATTAAACCAATTGACAAGAAAGCCCCGGTATGTTATCCCTGAACAACATGACGGTTCACACTCTTTATGTACATGCTTCTAAATCGCTGCTCTCTCAGGACTTTGTATTCTACGCGCCGAGGCTGCGCATCAACAAGCGCATTCTGGCTCTTTGCATGGGAAACCATGAGCTGTACATGCGGCGCCGCAAACCCGACACCATCGAGGTGCAGCAGATGAAGGCTCAGGCTCGGGAGGAGAAGAACCACAAGAAGATGGAGAGGTAAGAGCCGCCGGCTGTTTGTCGAGGTCTCTCTTTACCTGTCTGCGTACACGCTGATGACTAAACATCTGCTTGGTGCTTCTTCTTAAGAGCTCTGCTGCTGGATGAAAAGAGGAAGAGAGAAATTGCAGAAAAAGAGAAGGAAAAGATCGAAAGGGAAAAGGAAGAATTGATGGAGAGATTAAAGCAGATTGAAGAGCAGACAAAGAAAGCGCAGCAAGGCGAGTGAGCCTGTCGCCCTGCTGAGTTGTGACGAACGGCGACGGTGGTCTGCCTTTGTGTTCACCTGCGTGCTTGACTGTGTTCGTAGAGCTGGAGGAGCAAACGCTTAAGGCTCTGGAGTTGGAGCACGAGAGGAAGAGCGCTCAGCGGGAGGCCGAAGGCCTGGAGGTCCAGCTGATGAGCGCTGAGGAATCCAAGTTGGCACTCCTGCAACAGTCTGAAAACCAGATTAAGAACCAAGAACACCTGGTCAGTTTACATAGAACCAGACGTTTGTGTTCTCCTGCTTCACACACCAATATGAGGAAAGTCTCAGAGAGCGTCGTCCTTTACAGGCCACGGAGCTGGCGGAACTGACTTCGAAGATTTCCCTCCTGGAGGATGCCAAGAAGAAGAAGGAAGACGAGGCGGTGCACTGGCAGCAGAAGGTGTGGTCAGAGCTTCTCCTCCAATAACTTTCCTCCTGTGATTGCGCCAAATAAGACGATAGAAGCGGGGAGCCCCGTCTGTTCAGCACTCAGAATTTAATACTGGAAAGTTCAGAGACAACGTAAAGCCTTTTGTGAGCTGGATGAGGCCTTTAGCTTGATAAATGGTGGGTTCTCGGGTTCTTCTGATATGTGCTGCAGTGAGGGCAGACGCTTCAGGTCTTGTGTGTTTTTTGGGGGAAGGGTCAAAGCTCTGTGTGCCAGCCCAGCCCCCCCCCATGTTTCTATGGGCAGCGGTGACTCATGCTGCTTGTGGCGGTGAGGGCTTTCTTTGTGTGGAGGAAATCCTGTCTAATTCTAATGCAGCGATCTGATGTCCTGGCAGCACTAGGTGAACCTTATATTGTACATTTTGGCAGACAATTCGTTGAAATTCCAAGCATATTCCTGCCAAACAAGCACACAGGCTCATGCTGACTTTACTGTGATATTTAAATGTTCTGTAAATTTGTTGTGTATCAAGAAACAAAAATGTAATAGAAAATATTCAAGTTTTAATAAGTTTAATTATTATTTGTCTTGGTAACAAGCATTAATTTTTGTCCTAACGCCACATGGCTTAAATTCATTCAGTGTGTATAATAGGTCATTTAAATTCATTTTATTATCTTCAATAATATGTTAAAAAAAAGGCAACAGCGTAGATTTAATTTGACAAGTAATTTAATTTAACAACACCATTTGAAGGTTTGGCTTTCTGAGTAATTTCTCCAAAGATTCCGGATGGATTTCCAGTTTCTTTCTTTTTCTTTAAGTTGATGAATTATGAGATGATCCCTCACTTTTTGTCTCATGCAAAACTGCAACATTTTGGGATTCCCTTTAGCCTCTTCTTTACTTTGTTGTTAGTGCTAATTAACAAATGGCACATGGAAAGGAGTACCGGTACACCATTGTCCCAGCTAATATTATTAGCATGTTAGCATAGACATACAGATGATAAGTACTTGTTGCACCTGCTAGCATGGCTGTAGCTTCGTGCGAGACGAAACGAGTCATTTTTAAAAACTATAATCTGGTATTTTCTATATATTAACTAATTTATATCCAGTAGATTTTCCCGTTTAGCTTTCGGACGGTGTGGAACAGTAGTATAACGTCTGTTCCCTCAGGCCACCATGGTGCAGGACGACCTGGAGAAGACCAAGGAGGAGCTCAGAAACAAAGTGATGGTGGCTCACGTTCAGGAGCCAATCAACGCAGAGAACGAGGACGACGAGAACGATGAGAGCAGCGCAGAGGCCAGCGCCGAGCTGACTGCCGCCGCCGCCTACATGGACCGCAGTGAGGAGGAGCGAATGACCGAGGCCGAGAAGAACGAACGTTTGCAGAAGCATCTACTCGTAAGTTCTCAATTAGTGCATAATTTAACACGACGGGCAGGTTTACCATCATATTATGCAAATTCTGTGATTTGAGTTTGATAACATGCGAGTGAGATGTTTCTGTGCTTTTCCAGGCTTTAAGCTCCGAGCTGGCCAACGCTCGAGATGAGACCAAGAAGACGGTCAATGACATGATCCACGCGGAGAACATGCGAGCAGGACGAGACAAGTACAAGACCCTCAGACAGATCCGGTCAGGAAACACCAAACAGCGCATCGACGAATTCGAGTGCATGTGATCGAGTCCACGCTCATCAGTCCTGAAGCCCAGATTGCTGGCTCCTTCTGCCTGGACTGCAGTCCTGCCTTCCTTAAGCTGTTTTCTCTTCACCCAAATAAATCAGTTCCACACCCTGACATGGCTGTACAAGCACAGCGCTGCGTAACACGGATCTGGAAATCTCCGTTTATCATTCCTAACCTTGAATTTAGGCAAGTCACTGGTTGAAAAGGGATAAACTGCATGTTATTAGTTCTTTCCTCTAAAGGGTTTCATGTAGCACAATTACTCAAAGGTTCATGCCTTGTTTCAGGCACATTGAGGAAGCATTTTATAAATTTCTTTATGTTTCTGTAATGTTTTGGATCAAGATTTCAAAATAAAAGGGCTCAGAGACCAAAATCTCTTCTTTATATGGAGACTTACTGTATCTCTTCAAAGCCGACTACATTCTTCGGACTGTATCTAAAAATCCATTGCGTGTAGTTTTAAGACCAAATGTACTGTAAATTTACTTAGCTACAGATAAATTGACAGCAGTATTATTTTCCTGTAAATTTTCAATTCATCTTTGACTGTTACAATTCATGTAGTATTTACACCACATTCATCGAGATATGAAGGATTTTTTATTATTTTTTACATTTAGAAGCAGACGGCATTAGCATTCATTGTGGCCGCGAGGCTGTAATCAGTGACTTAATATAGGTTGCAATGTAAACTTTGCTGGTAATGGCTCCAACATTAGAATTTCTTCTAAATCCATCTAGATGTATTAAAGATTCAAAAAGAAAGAAATTAAAATTTGGCATGATCTGGAACTCGAGAATACAAAACTGGTGTCTGCAACACATTTTAACAAAGTTTTAGTATTAAAATATGGTAAATAATTTCACCAGTTTCATGAATTCAAGCTGGAATTCAGTTTAAAAATCGATTTGAAGTTGATTGTACTGTTATAATTTTTAATAATCAATATAGAATGAAGATGTTTTTGCTGTAGGCTAATGACCTCAAATGTTTGGTCAGCTGTAAAGACAAAAGTTGTAATTTAATCTTAAAGGATGTATCGTTTTCTTCTCAGAGAAATATTTTGTCGACAAAATCTTCCTAAAATTGATGCATAAATTAAATAATTGCGTTAAGCATGCACTGGATAACCATTGCTTACCTTTATAACGAGTCAAAACAGACTTCCTTTCCTACATGGGTTCAATTTACAAAATGCATTTACGGTGCATTTTTGATATACTGTGTATTTAATTGGATTTGTGTATCGTGTAGCGGTAATTTGGATTTTTCTTTATTTTAGTTTTATTTTTTTAGATGTGATGAAGTTGTGCAAGATGACAGATATACCATTTAGGATATTTTTGTATTATAAATTCTAGATGTAGAATCAAAAGGAGAACAGCATTTTGAGAACACAGCTGGCTGCTGTGACACAAAGCTGATGGAACAAGCAACACCCCAAAGCCTGGGAAAGGACCAATGAGAACACGGATACGGTTGGAAATCCTCTTCATGTTAAGTTGCTAAAAGCAGGTAGTATAGCAAGAATGAAACGTACAAACCAGGCCTAATCATTGAGCACAACAACGGACATATCATTCATCCTCGTGCCATTACTCATTACGTTTCTCCTTAAAGGTTTGCTTGTTCACAGTTTATTTAGAAATTAGTGCTTGAAAGATATATTTACACTATTTTGCAAGCTCCAATTAATGTATTTTAGTGATAAATATTTCTTTTTACTGTTGATTTCTTTTACTGGAAGACTATTTGTACCAATATGCATTTTTATATACAGTATTCTTGCCCATTGCTGCCTATAGTTCACGTACCTGCCATTAAAAAATGCTGTTGTTGCTATTTTGGATACCTTTCCATGCCTTTGACGATACCTTTTATAATGCTGTACTCTATGTTCTTGACAGGCTTCTTTTAAGAATCAAGTACAATTTAAAACTCCTGTGTGAAAGAAATGTGTCAAAAGATGCTACTTGATGTTTTCTGTTGAAGCGCAATGATTAATATTGTTAATTGACAGTGCCTTGGCCTGGTTTTTCATTTGATCTTCCTGTCCCAAGTCTTCCTTTCACCAATAAATAAAAATCGAATTAACATATTTTTTTTCTGGACCTTTATGCATATTGGACCCATCAAATACCTTATAGTATTAGTGGAAACTGAAGTATGAAGCTAGTTTAATTGGTTTCCTTATGCTGTAGTTCAACGATTGGCCACGAGGTGGCAGCTTTCACTCACGTAAGTTCTCCCAGTAAGTTCTCAGAATTGTAAAACGAGAAGTCACCAGCTGAGAAAATAAAATGACTCTAACCTCTCAGAACAAACCACATACTATAAATAATAAAACTTGTGGACAGTTAAACATGTAACACAGAAATATCTCCCAGAAAGTTACATCATTAGTGTATAGCATAACAGGAAACTTTTTTTCAAGTCTCTGCTCTTGTTAAGTATTTTACAACATTAATTCAAATAAATCATTCTAAATAAATAACATAATGTTGTCATTACTTACAGTATTAGCAGCTCTTTCCACTTCAGTTTCTTCTTGTTAAAGTAATTAGAGAGAATTTACGATCGCTTTCTCAACACCAAAGGGAGTTGGCTTTTTTTTTTTCTTCGCCTACTTCCACTATATTTGTGGTATTAGTGGCCAGAAAATGGTGATGAAATGGTTCACACTCTGAACTGCCACTTAGAAATAAGCTGCCTGGATGACTTGCTGGTTGAAAAGTCACACTTCAGTATTTCACAAAGACTGAGCCACAATTACTGTAAATAACTAAACTTCCTGCGGGTTGTCAGATAGGAAAGCGTCTGTATCATTTGAAATATTACCAAATTAGGATTTAAGTCTGGTCTAATATCTAAGTCTACGTCTTTTTGCCCCACAAAATAAAAAAAGTGCATGCAACTTTTAAAGCTTAAAAAAAATTCAATGCATACTTTCAGCTCACAGATGCAGATAGTGTAGAGTGCATGTTATATATGTAATTAGTCCAACCAGATGTGTACTATATATATATATAGAAGTTGAAAATAGAGTTGTGCATTTTAAAAACTATTTGAAAACTAGTAACCAACTTCTTCAGTTGTTTGGGAGAATTTCACAAAGATATTTTGGTGTGAGCTTCCAGAAATGATTTACAGACTCAATAAATGCAACCAATTTTCCATCAGCACGGGTAAGAGAAGGTAGTAACTGTTTTTTCCATTTTTATTGGTGTTTTTTTGCTCAAGTTCTTGCTTTCCTCTGTGAGTGTGTATGTGTGTGTGTGTGTGTTTGACATTTTACAAACTGGATGTCTGCAGTAAAATTCACCCAGCATACCTCCATGCTGCTCGATATCTTCACTGAGTCTCTTCCCGTCTGCTCAGCTGTCATTCAATGCCAAAACCGACTCAGCCAAAGTTGCCTGAAAAAAAAGAAAGAAAAAAAAAAGTATTTCAATCCGATCTCCAAATTCTGTGTTCAGCTTCTGGGTCCTGACAGTAATTATACTTGTTCCAATGCCCGTATTCTCAGGTAACAGGGGGACGGCCTCTACTGAGGTCTGCAGTCATTAACGATCTGCTATTCATGCTGTAAAAATCAAACAAGCAAATACGTGTCATGCAACAGAGTCACCATTGGGTTTTAGGGAATGCTGCAAAACTCTTCAGTTGCAAAGATCCAGAAATTATTAATAGATGTTAAACGTGGGCCAAATGCACAAAGACTTTGTTTCATTTCTGGGTGAATTGTTCCTTTAACATTCGAACCACACTGGTAAACTGGGCTGCGTGACTGCCAAATACACAGACGCACAACTGACCAAGTCAAGACAAAACCCTGGAACACAACGGAGGGGAGGAACCTGGGAATGAAATGTTATAACGACTCAAGTCAAGATGGTGGCTTTTTTTCCACGGGTTTCAGTGTCTGGTATGGAGTTTAGTTTAAGGCTCGCCATCCCAGCCTTTTTATCTGGTACATCCCTGCAGCCTTGGCGTTTCCTCCCTCGCTGCAGAAACATCTGTGCATAAAGGAGCGCTGAGAAAGCTTAGAATCGCACAGACAACCACCGGGTCCGCATTCTCCTGCTGGTGTACGGCGTACCGACTGTTCGGGGTCTTAGGGAAGCTCAGCACACCGGGCAGTTGTAGCTGCAGAGGGAAGTCCTGTGGGTGACTTCTGGTGAGTTGGTCCAGAGTCACAGGAGGAAGTTACACAGCACTTTGGTCTTGTACATTCTGATCATTGCAAAAAAAAAAAAAAAACTGGACAACATTAAAATGTCAGTAATAAAGCTTACAGCGTTCCAGACATTAGGAAACCAATGCAAGGACTGAAAACCACTTACACAATATGTCAGGACATTCTCGGGTGTCTGTGTCAAACCAACGCGGCGGCTCAACAGGTGGCCGTTCTTTCCTTTGACCTTGTCTTTAGGACGACTGACAGACAGACAATCAAGCAGCAGTTGCAGACCGGACACTTGTTGCTTATCCTTGGAGTGGGGAGGAGCAGACGATGGCCGGAGATGGTTAATAGCTGGGGAGAGACGTATAATCCTGGCACTGATATTAATGGAGGTATCATATCAGCAGGATATAAATGAAGCAGCACACAATTTGATCTGATCGCTTTAGAATCATTCAAACAAAAAAGATATTTATACTGATTTAAATGATCGATAATTACACAAAGGAGGCTGCTCAATATTATAAACTATGTGCATGGGAATATGTTCATAACCCAAAAGTGAGAATGCACTCCTACCACAATAGGAGAGGAAGAACTGTTGCATATGTGTAAGCAAAGCATCATCTCTCAAGCCGGGAGCAATGAAGGCCTTTCAACAGCATTTCACAACTGTGACATGTTGACACTTTATTTCCACATATTTCCTGAGAGCTAGCTTTGCAGTTATCTTCCCTGTTTTGACTTCCTCTTTGCAGCGCCTCAGCCCAATGGTCAAACGCATTGTCTCGGGCACAGTGTCGCCGTCGCATGCATAAATGTCTCTGAGAGGAGCGTGGATGCATCCGCCTCGACATCAACGCTGAACGCGCAGGTAACGGATCTCACTCTCGTGTACAATAAACGCCATGTCATGTGAATAATCGATAATGCTGAGTAATGAGTGCCATGCGTGTCTTGTTCTCTTGTTCTCTTGTTCTGCAGGGCCGTCTTTGTTTTTGCCAGATCAGGCCCCCCACTTAGTGTATTTGACAAGCTGAGTTTGACACTCTGTTTCTGTGAGTGTCAGTTTGTCAAATACCCCAAGTGAGGTGTCACTCGTCTACAGTGACTGAGCAGCCAACTCCGCAGGTTGATCTCCCACTCTCACAATGCATTTTTGGGGGGTTTTCTTTTTGGAGAAACTGGAGTACAAGGAACTTAAAGTGGTAACTGCGAAAATGAAAAATGTTTAGACATTCTATGAGCTGTTGTAATGTCAATTATTTGTTAAATTATCTGCAAATGTCTCCTTTAATAAAGAGATTAGACTATATATGATTTCAAATTCTTTAATAATAATAGCCTCTCATGGAAGTTTAAGTACTCTCTGTGTAAAAAGTGAATTGTTAGTGCTGTGGGGTTTTCTTTCTCCTTCCATTTTTAGGCTCTTTTTTTACAGCTCTGTTATTCAGTATCCAATAATTTCTGTCTTCCAGACAAGTATAGTTGGTTCCATTTTGGATCATGGTTAGGATATATTTAATAAGAATTTGCAAGTATGTGATTACAGATGTTTAAACAATGTTGTGAGCTGTTCCCAAGCGAAGAGAAACTCCTAAATGTGACTCATTTTCAGCGATTGGGGATGCAAAATGATCGAAAAGTGCAATAAACATATCCTAACATTGTAATTTTTATTAAAAAAAATAAACCAGGTAAGTAAATTGAGAACTAATTCTCATCTTCAATAACGACCTGGACCTAAGTTGCATGCTTTTTTAATGTTTTCGTATTTCAAGAGAGATCAAAGCGATAATCAATCCACACATCTGAAAACCTTTTAGCAGTTTGAATCACATCTTCCATTCAGTGTTTCTGCTGCATGGCATTTTTCTCCTCCCTGTCGTCTCCCTGCCAACATGTGGCAGTGGGACCAGATGTTGTTTCTATTTCACCAGTGAAAGTCAACCCTGAGCACAACGGACACGCAGAGGCAAGCGAGCGGTTCAATGAAATGTACAAGGAGCTTTGGGTTCATCCTCTGAATTACTATGTTATATATATATTATATATATTCTGCTAAATGCATCGTGTGTAATAAAGGTGAACAAGGAGGAATCATTACATGTCTATCTGTCGTCTTTGAAATGTTAAACTTTCTTCTGCAGCTGCTGACAGAGCCGTAAATAGAAGCTTATCATCTAACCGACTTCTCAAAAAAGGACACTTATCTGTCTGCTTTGCAAATCCTGTTCCTGTCGTGCATTAATTTCTACTGCGTGTTTTCAAATGCCACTTGATGCATTTCTGCTGCAACTGTCTAACAACTCCTAACAACAACAGCTACATTGACACAAGCGTTTTCCTGAGCAGCAATGAGCAGCATTTCCTGCTAGTAACCAGAACTATAGTGTCTGCTTCTGAAAGTCGTTACACGAGGAGGCTTGAAAGACATGGTGTAAGTCATGCGCTCGCTTTCATGGCTTGCAGAAATAGAACCATGGTGCATTCTCGCTGTGTTTCACACATCAATCAAACATTTCACACCCTTTGCTATATGTGTGAAAAGTATGCAAAGATTATTTATGTGGCAGATGCTCAGTTGTGTCTGTGATCTGCAGATCCAGTTTTCATTGCACTCTAAGTACATTTTACAGCAGCTGGTTGATTTCCTTTTACTTGGTTTCATTTAAGTTAGTTGTTGTTTTGGAAAAAAAAAAAAAAAAAAAACGTATCGTGCTGCTTTCTTGATAACATTTTTGAAGGTTGTCCAAATGTCAGCTTGTCCTGTGTACTGTAAGGGAGTCTTGTCTGGCCTCCAAGGCTGTTGGAAATGTTCTTAAAATAACATAAATCAGGAACAGGACTTCAACGCACGCTTTAAATCCATTTAGATAACTTTCCCCACGCGAAAGGATCCAATAGGTTCTCTTTCAGCTCCCCCATGATCACAACATGGACATCATCGGTGATGAATGTGCTTCAAATTCTTGAGCTTCTCATGACCAATTTTCATTTTACGGGGCGGAGGGGGGAGCTTGCAGTAAAACTGCCAAATTTGTGTGCTGCAACACTTAATTGAGTTATGCACCCCCCCCAATTGGAAGATGAAGAATGAACCACACCTGCAGCTGCGCCTGACGTCAATGAGAGCTGCAGAATCGTTGCCTTGGGGCTGTTTGGTACGAGAGAGTTTTAGTAGCTTCCAGGGCACAAATTAAGACCGAATTAAGACCCAACATTAGTTGATGAGTGCTAGAGAACAACAGAATTATTAAAGATGTATTAATCAAAAACCAACAATCGTCTTGATGACTGGCGAATCCTTAATATGTGATTCCTAATAAAAAATGTAGATAAGCAAATCTCAAACGTATTGATCGCATTACAGCGTATGGTGTTGTGTTTCAAGCTGATGCAACATTTCCCTTCGTCTCTGATGTGCTGTCTTGTCATTCTGTTACCACTCAGTGTTTGCCCAGTGTGTGGTGCTAGAGTTCCATTCTTTGATTTAAGGTGACGGGGCCGGACTTGACAACACATAGGCAGCTTTTCAGTACAATTATTGATGTAATCGTCAATGGATAACATCGACGTAGACCATATATTTGATTGATAATGCCACACCAGAGCAAAAGATCTTCTTACCTTAGAGAGATTGAACCTAAAGAATGCAGGTCAGCGACAGCCTGTCAACAGTCATTCATTTACTATTTGTTAATAAAGTCACATAGCAGAATTTAGTTTTCCAAGATTTAAGATTGCACATGAGATATTTTATCTGTTTGCGCTGTCATTTATTTATATAGCATGCAGAAAAAATTAACGATCAAGCCGTTGTTGAGAGACACGAAGAGATATTATCAGAGGCATCTGCAACAAGTTTCAAGTCTGTGCCGAGGATTTTAAAGTTGAATGCACTTTTGATGCAGGTTATTAACAGTAAAAGTACATGTTCTGTCCTAAAAACTCAAAAAGCAGCTGTGTGCTATTATTTCCAACAATTATAAGTCAAAGATTAAGCATGGCAACAGGATGCTCCAGGGCATAATTCACCTCAATGTAGAGGTGAGGATATCATTTTTAATGTGTTCCTTAAAACGCACTGAGAACAAGTAACATGAGAATCATTGGATGTTGTTTGCTTCCAAACATAACAAATGCTGCACTTTGGGCTTGCATATGGGATCAATTTAAGATGGGGGGGGGCTGTTTGAACTAGTGGGACTCGTGGTTTGTAACTGTTCATGCACAATATGACAATGATTTGTTTTGGGTTTGTGAAGCTTGTTACTGAATGTAATTATAGATTCTTATTATTTACTGTCATTTCTTTGTTTCACATTTGAACCTTTACAAAAGCAATCTTCTGCTTTGAAAAATGGATCTGATGCATCCTCTAAACTTATCTTCCTTTCACAGGAGATTTAAACCATCACCACAGCGACTCCTATATTGGTCTCTACTGGCTGCATTTTAAATACAGCTCAGTTTAGATTTAGTGTGTTCTATGACATGAATGGAAACTTTCAAAATTGAGGAATCATCATCTTAAATGCTTGCCCTGTTTAACACACTTAAACGTTCGTTTAATGAAGATGTACTTTTTGAGCAAAGTTGTTTGCAACAGTAAAAAAAAATGTTTATATGGAAAATGCTGCATCAATGAAATGACTGAGTGTGCAAATGCCTTGAAAGTGGGAAGCAGTTTATGATGTCTGGAGAGGGCAAAGACGTCAGCCTTTAGCAGGAGGCGAGCATGTACGCACCTTCTCTTACTCATACTGGGAATCGACTTCAAAGGGAGGCCGGTGAAGGAGTTGATGAAGTCGTCACACTTGATTTTTCTTATCACCTGCCATTCAAAAATAATGAACTGCACATAGTTGCAGATCAGTGTCAGCGCTAGGAGAGTATCGCTCTGGCGCTGCGTGGCTAGTCTGTGCAGAATGTCAGTAGTTAATGTAACGATGATTGGCTACTCGCACTGTACTAAGGTAAATACACATCAGTGTCACGGCCTTGCTGTGACCTCTAGCTACATTCAAATACAGAAAGGAAACCTAAAATAACCCAATTTATGACTCCCAGAAATATACTTCAAGTGTTCCGTCCGCTGGCTGATCACCAGACGTGTCAGTAAATGTTTAGATCTTTTCCACTGAAAGCAGCCGCCTGCACCAGCCAGTAACAACACAATGAGGCTCGAGCTGTAAAGTCTCAGGTCAGACAGTTGAACGATGCCAAACAAGGCTGCGGAGTCTCCGCCGGTTCATCGCTACTGTGGCGCTGTTGAGACGCTTTTTGTTTCATGTGTTTGCTACTATGATAAATATGATCGATAGCTGCTTTTGGGCGAGACTTTAAGATATAAAGAAATATCATTGCTAATGTTTTTGACGCTTCTCTGGAAATCTGTTTTGTTTCAAACATTTTCTGCTTCCTAATAATCACATTTCAGCACGGTTCTAAGAATGAAATCATCTGTCACAGAGATTGATGCTGCAGAAAGACAAACTACCCTTAGCGCTGCCTTTCCTACTCAGTGGTGCAGCGCGACCTTCTTCATTGTCGACGCCGCGCTCTAAATGTCACTTTGACTTGTGCTTGGAGGAGCCAAGCATCCTTTTGGAGGGGATTGTTAATTGAGGTAGAAAAATGGTTGAAGGAGGATTACTTGGTCCCAGCCTGCTACCAAAAAAAGTAATTCAATGAAAACATCACTGAGCTCACATAATTACTTTTTCAGTGACTGGTTGAACATTATTATTATGTTCTGCTCATGCAATCATACTTAATTTAGAAAGAGTTTCTTGTTTGAGGAGATGATTTTGGTGGGTAAGGTATGTCTGACAGGTATAAATAATAAGATTGTAGTATAGCAAGCTCAGAATTTATGACCTAACTCTTTGGACTCTTGCCACAGCTCCTTGTCATGCAGAATAAAAATGTAATCTGGCCTGAATGCTTGATCACATGGCCCAAATTTTAGAATTTTAATAAACTACTGTAGTTTTGATTAGGAGCTGCAGCAGTGAAAAGAAAATGCACTTAGAGGAGCAGCTGATCTGCATTATTTAGCTTTCTTGTGAGATGTTTTTGAGGCAGGCGCAGTGGTAAGCGCTGTTGCCTCACAGCAAGGAGGCTGCGGGTTCGAATCCAACTTGTGGCCTTTCTGCGAGGAGTTTGCATGTTCTCCCTGTGTCTGTGTGGGTTCTCTCCGGGTTCTCCGGCTTCCTCCCACCACCAAAAACATGCAGCTTAGGTGGATTGGTGGCGCTAAATTGCCCGTAGGTGTGAGTGTGTGTGTGGCTGATTGTCTGTCTCTGTGTTGCCCTGCGATGAACTGGCGGCTTGTCCAGGGTGTGCCCCGCCTCTCGCCCATTGACTGCTGAGATAGGCTCCAGCACGACCCGGTCATGGAAAAAGCCGTTAAGAAGATGAATGAATGACATGTTTTTGTGCTGTAGCTCTGTGATGAAAAGAAAAATACACGTGCTATTAATTTATTGAGCTTTTTTCTTTTTATCTGTGAACAGATGAGTTTTGTGCAACAAGGAGTTCTGAAATCAACATGGAAATAATTAATATTCATTTCTGGTGATGTTTTATAAATGTTTTATTTATGGCTATGACTCAGTCTTGGCAAAGTCTTCAAAAGTGATGGTGTATTTAAATCTGTCATCTGAAGTAATCAACCTCTCATGGTTCTTCCAAGCAGTAAGACATCACACATGATGTTTATCTGGATAGGTCACCAAGATGTGAAAACGGGGATGTTGCACCCAATATCCAAAAGAATGATTCAATTACCGGTAGTCTAGAATGACCTGTGTCCGAGCTACGCTCAGACTGAGGTTTTCAAGGCAAAGCAGGCTTATTTCCATAGCAACGTTCAGAATCAAGGTAATTTATTCCAGAGAATAAATTGAATATAATATATTAAGAACATTTAAAATGACAAACTAGTACAATGATAAAGAAAAAAGAAGAAAAGAAAATAATAAAAGAAAAAGAAAAGCAAGTAAAGAGAATTTGAATTAATTCAACTCATAATTTATGAGTAATCTGCAGCTTAAAGACAATTTAAATCGTTTAATCAATGATTTATTGATTATTAAGTGAGTGGACATAGGCAATATGATAAAAGTTCAAATCGCAATAAATAAATAAAAATACGTGTTGCTACTTCCCATTGTTGTTTCACGCTGAATATTACCCGAAAACAGAACTCACTGTTATAAATACATAAAATGACACAAAGGTTTCATGTTTAGATTATTTAAATAGAAGTGTAAAGTGGGTCGATAAAGAGAAGAATCGATAATCAAACAATGGCCCGAAACACGTGTATCTGATAAGGTACGCGCAGTAGTTGTTTACAAACGGTAACGGGAGGAGGCGGGAGTTAGCAGGAGAGCGGACCAATCAGCAATGTCCTCGAGACAGAAGGGGAGACAGACAGCTCGGGGTGAAACGGGCTATACATAACACAATGGCGCTGAGAAATACATTGAAATATAAATATTTAACATAGTCCTGAATAAATCGATGCACAATTCCTTTTAGAAAGGCAGTTTTGAGGAAGAGAATTGGGACTGAAGACGTTTTAAATTCTTCGAATTCTGTCTTCAAAGTGAATTTCTGTTTTTCCCTTCATATTTGACGACGATGTGGCGGCTGTCTCTCCTCCCTTCTCAGCACACAGATTCTCGGCGTCTGACAACAGCAGCTGATTGGAGGATGAATGCCCTCAGCGGTCGCGCGATTAAGGATCCGTGTAGCTGATTGGAGGGTGGGAGAGTCAAACTTCAGTTGGCGCGTCCTTCCAAACGCAAAGCACATAAATTCACCTAAAATGTATGTGACCAATGCTGCATCAATTCCAGATGAACATGCCGGGTTTTTTTTTTCAAAGACATTTAAATTGATCTTTATACCTATTTCCTGAATATTATCAAATTTTGTTTCACTGTACTTGTTTGCAATTTTGCAGGCAGATTTTTTTCACCCACTCCTCTTATGATCAGAGACATTCTTAGTGAGTAGAAAAACATTTCTGAGTCACCATCATGTGTTTCAGAGTAGAGTAATAAACTAGAGTAATAAAAGAACAGAGGAACTTTGTTTTAGGTATTTCCAATATCTTGTGCAGTGTTTGCGGTTCTAAATCAAAATAAAGGATTTAATCTCTGTAACATTGAAACCTCTGGCTCCTTCTTACATACAAGATATATATGGTAGATATTTCAATATGCTATTAATGTATGGCCAGTTATTACATCTAAAGTTCTGATTTATTTTCTAAAGTTATTTGTCCATAATCAACTGCAATCTCTCATTAATTCATTTGAGTTCTGTATAGGAATTGATTTTGTTTAATCATTGATGTACACAAAGCATTGTGTAGGATTAATTAATAAATAATACTAGCCTATAGAATTTAAAATCTACTTTCAATTTTGAGGTATCCTTGCAATTTTGTTGCTATATTATATTCTATTTTATTCTATTCTAAATATTTTAGTCCTGAAAATAATACTTTGAAATCCAGAATTCAGTCTGAAGTCAGAGTCCATTATCACAATGCTGTAATATGTCTGTTTGGCTACTTAAAAATAGCAAAAGCAACAGAGATAAAAGTCTTACACCACAAACCACATGCATATAATTAATGCCTCTGAGACATTCCTCAGTCTCTTGAATAACAGCTGAGAGTAATTCAAATTTATGGCAATAGAAAATACAACAATTACATGCTGAATGATGTTTATGGTTTAAAAGACAATTACACACAGTTTTTGCACACAATCACAACAGATCCATATATTATGGAAATAGAAAAAACATCTGACAATTTCTTGCATTTTTTTTTCAAGCACAAATAAATAGAAGAAAATACAGATGTGGCAAAGGATGCAAACATAATCTCTCAGATGTTACCAGAGAATTTAACCGGTTCATCTGTTAAAGTCAACAACAGTGAGAAAGAAGCAAGTAGTAAGCTTCTTAAAATTCTTTAAAGAGGACAAATTATGAAAAGAAAATCACTTTTCCCATGTTTCTACACTAATATTTTGGAGGTTTGGGGTCATTACCAGCCCAAAAACAGCAAAATGAAACCATCCAGTCAATCCTGCATAGTTTTGTTTAATTGAGTATTGAAATACGTCTGTTTGCCAGCTCATCGCAGCGCCACACATAGACGGACAGACAGACAATCACACACACACCTATGGGCAACTTGCTGTAACCAATTCTCCTAATTTGCACGTTTTTGTGAGGGAGGAAGCTGGAGAACCTGGAGGGAACCCATGCAGAGACCTGAACCCATCACAGAAAGGCCTTAAGGTGGATTTGAACCTGACCTTTCGTGCTGCCCCCTTATTCTCATTCTTAAGTAACCGCTAGCTTAGCTCACTACTCTTTCCAACTATTTCCTCTTTGCTGGTTACAGCACAGCCCTCCCTGTTAGGTCATTCGGTTTTTATGTCCATCCACTTGACGGGCTGGATTTTGTCAGTTCAGGAGCCAGAACAAATACGAAGGCCGTGAAAGACTGCCAGACGAAAACGTCCCAGATAAGAACGCAGGCTGCAACGTCTAACACCTGCGTTTCGTAGGGCACTTTCTCCAGCTTTGTCTAAGTCAGTTTAAACAGGACACCAACAGTCATAAAAGTCATTTTAATTAAGTTTTACATGTTGTGCTCAATTAAATTGAATTATTATGCTTCAAGATAAAATGGGGGACATTGCATTCCAGTGCAGTAATATCGAAATTATCCATTTATGTATACTGTACTATAACAGAAACCGTGCTGGCTCCACCAAAAACTAAAAACAAAAAAATAGCTTGTGTTTGGGAAGAATTCACAGTGTCATCTTACTGTCATCATGATTTTTTTCTTATTGAAGGTATAGTAGTGTAGGAACCGAACATTACCCCAAGCTGAAAAGGTCGAGATAAAAGAGTGTGTGGGAGTGGGAGAGCAGAGAAGAGAACGCAAGACTTCTGAGAGGTAAAATGCCAAGGCCGGGACCTTAGACCTTGTTCTTCTGAAAAAGTGGGAAAATCTGAGAAAGTAAAAATTCAAGGTTACAACTGAACCTCAGACACTTTTCGTCTTGAACGTGAGAGTTTACTTGCACATCGAAAACAGTTTTTAACGTGAAACGTACATACAATAGAGACTCATAGAAAGAGGCATGATGTTTTCTTTGTTTTTGCTCCTCAGCTCTGCAGGTTTCGCGGGCCACCCTGGTCATTCTATTAATTTACCACAACTATTGTCCCTCCCTCCCGCTGCCTCTTGAGGAGTCTAAGTACCCACCCCCTAAACATCCAAACAAAATATGTGATGACTTTGGAAGGCCGTTGCTTCTTGCATTTGTGCTTGCCAAGTGTCTCTGTGCAAACACAGAGCTTAACTCACCGCTAAGAAAACACTTCTAATAATATCCTTGATTAAAAAAAAAAGTAATCAGAAATGGCAGAAGAAAAATAGGGGAAAGAAAAAAACCTAAGAGATCAATGACAGCTGCAGGGGAAAATACTCCAGTTGCTGAAGTACCTGTTCCATTAGGAGGTCACAGCAGTGCAAATGCAAGAAGGTATTCGTTAAAGCATGAACCTTCCCAAGCGGTTTCCAGCTACCCAGATCACATAATACCGGAAACTGCTGGAGAAGGGTGCAAACATCTTTTCTGGTCCAGTACTGCCAAATGATGCTGTAATCAAAGCGCTTGTAAAAGCCTGGATAACAATCGTCTGAACCGGTTTCAGCTGTTTGAGGAATATTGTCGTAATTGTTGCTCCGGCTTGGGCATGTGGCAGGGAAGTCGATTTGTTAGTGAACATGCAAGATGGGACTTTCAACATTTCCGTCCATTACGTATAAACTATTGGACGGATTTGGATGAAAGACGGCAGCGGGGGTTGCGCGTGTAGTGGAGGTGAATTTAGCAATCAGCAATTTAGTTTTACATTTTTCTGGCCATTGCGAGATAAGGTTTTCTTGTGAACAACACTTAAACTCAAAAATTACCAGGAAAAGTGGAACGATTGAGGGCTATTGTCCTAAAAGGAACCATGGAATTTTGAAATTGATCTGAATTGAAAGGTGGATCTGTGTTTCGTTTTTTTTGGGGTCACTTTTTAAACACAGAGGACAACCATTTTAACTCAGCCTTTTTTTTTTGGAAAGGATTGCCTAACATTTTTATGAGGAAAAAAGAACGAACAAGGGAACATGTGATTACATTTTGGGCCGAATCTGCCCAGAGGGTGAGAAAAAGCTGACGTCACAGCTGTTTTCCTGACGCCAAACACAACCAAAACAACCAGATCCAAGTTCTAGATTTTTCCACATTTCATGGTGGAAAAAGCCAAATACAGACTATAGTGTTTTGCAGTCACCAAATGTTGCTGGCTATTGAGAAACATTGAGGCTATTTACGACTCCATTGAAATTTCATTGTAACTTTTGGAACATTGTCTGTTATTCTTTATTTCGGTGAAACTGATCTACTATCTACTATCTTTTTAAACGTATTAAGCTAACTCATGTCATGTGCAAATGGCTTTGAATAGCCTCTGTGTTTCAAAAGCTTTGTCCTGGAGTAGTTTACGCGGGTTAGGCTTGGAATTCCATTTTATCAAATATACTGAACCAACGTAACTGTTCACAGGCAAGTGAAAAATGAAAAACAGCAGCGCAAATGCAGAGCAGTACCAGCACCATGCATGAACAGCAAACATGCTAGACAATAATATGCTAAATCAAAAATAACCATCTTGTTCCAATTTGGTAACAGGCTCTTCGCATCACAAACTCCTGCTGCATACTCGGTACCCGACTGAAACGTGCTGCAGCCAGCCGTGGATTCGGGATGTTGTGCATCATTCGAAGGGTTCCATCAGCAATGAGAAACCTTGACATTTTAACGGGGGGCTGTGGGACAGGTGCCAGCACATTTTAAGAGACAAACGGAGCCAGCACTGAGACCCTGCTCTTGTAATTCATTTAGAAAGACCACTATATCGGAATGATAGAAGGCTGCCTCCCACTCTGAATCCTCTTCTCCCAGCTTGCATGGGCTAAATTTGCCAGATAAGAGAGAGAAAAAAAAAGAAACCCCTTATGAAGGCCACCCTTAAGATCGGTGCTGAACCTTACGAGAACAGCAACCCTCAGGTCCACTATCATGATCGGTGTCAAACCAAATCACAGCCCCAAGGACGCAGGGAAGAACCCCATTTCTAAACACGTGACAGCTGTGATGTTGCAAACAGATGCTTCCTGGTGGAAATGTTACCATAAAGCAAGGAATATTTTTTTACTTATCAGTTCTACTTTGCAACTTAATGGTGTGTCAACAAACACCCATGACAATTTTTAAGCAATGCTTTTAAGGTACTTAAACATTGATATAATACAGCAGTGATTTTACTGCAGAAAACCGTTCTAGTTGTTATTTAAAAACAAAGTGGTGCACGGTGCGTCATGGACCACATTCCAGCTGTAGTCGAGCGTGGCCACATGGCCTGGATTTATTTGAATCCAGGCCATGTCTTTTCAATACCATGTCTTTTCAATTACCGGGGCAGCGCTCAGAATGAGGATCCTATGGACTGTGCTGGTTGAGGTCTCGGGACAGTTTTCAGACTGAAATAAACATGAACTTGCAGTTCTGCATCAGACATACTCCAGAGTTGAATCAGCATCTGAGAACTATCTATTAATTTAGTCCATGATTGAATATTTATTTTCTGTACAATCAGGAACAAACATTTAAAATAAATAAATAAATCCTGGCAACAATATATACAGCAGTGATATAAAGCAAACTTTTGAAGAATATAAATGAAGCTGTTTATTTGCTTGTAGAAGTAGGACAGACGATCCACCCACTTGTGCCAGAACTTTCTTATGGCTGCCAGGTTATCTGTCGCACATCTTGCAGGTCTTGACTGACGGTTATCTAAGCAGAGCATTTATGTATATACAGTATACGTACGTATATATGTATAGAAAGAAGAGATTAGATACAGTCTCACCTAAACACCGGCCAATGTCAGAAGCCCTATATAGCACACAGGTCAAGGTCGGGGGGGGGGGGGGGGGGTCATCTGAGGGTTGTCTTTATGATTAATCGATCATAGTCTTCTCATGTTGAGGTCAGCCCAGTTAGAACCATCACACATTCATCCATCCATATTCTACCGCCTTCTTGCTTTGCGGGTCACGGGAGTTGCTGGAGCCTATCCCAGCGCGCTACAGGCGAGAGGTGGGGTGACACCCCGAACGCGTCTCCAGCACAGCCAAAAGTTTAAAAAAAGTTGAGACCGCTTGTCATGTTTAACAGCCGAACACAGTCTGCCATGCCATCTCAACAGCCCCAGGTATATTTGAGCATCCTGAATCTCGTGATGGGGCTGTCATCTAGAACAAGCACTTGACACAATTGCCCTTCTCACCCTTGTGTCTGGGCTTTCGTCATGTAGCCAACATGCCTCTTTGGAGTTCTGGCCCAAAACCGCGCTGCTTTAATGGTTGGATTTGAATCAGGTTGTAAATAAATGGCTGCCAAGAGCTGCAGACAAGCAAATGTTGCACAAGCAATAAATCACAGGACATAAAACAATGGTTCACCTGAAGATGGAAGAGAAGCACCATTATATATATATAAAATAGAATATATATATAATACATAAGTATATACATATATATTATATGTCTGTGTTTTATACATTGTTTAAGTTTCTAAACAATTGACCCACAAAGATGGTGCCAATTCATTGAAGAAATAATAATGCATTTCGCAGGGATACCTGTAGTTGAATAAATATAATACTTTAGAAATATTTATGTACATAAATGTAAAGGATTTATAATGTCTGATTGTTATAAAGCTTTACAAATAAAATAAATACAAGGATAACTTGTAAAACAAAAAACATGATTTATGGATGATGTCAAAATGAAAATACAATATAATACAGCTAAGAATAAAAAGATAGAAGATTAGAATACATAACAAGAGTTGTCAGACAGTCTATCTTCACTACTACTACTGTACTTTCAGCTTGTCCCCTGAGGGGTCGCCACAGCAAACCAACCTTCTCCACTTCACCCTGTCCTTTGCATCGTCCTCCCCAACACCAGCCACTCTCATGTCCTCCCTCACTACGTCCATGTATCTTCTCCTGGGTCGTCCTCTGGCCCTGTTCCCTGGCAGTTCCATCCTCAGCATCCTTCTACCGATCTAGTCCCCGTCTCTCCTCTGGACATGTCCAAACCATCAAAGTCTGGTCTCTCTGACCTTGTCTCCAAAACGTCTAACCTTCACTGTCCCTCTTATTGTCTCATTTCTAATCCTGTCCAACATGGTCACTCCCAAGGAGAACCTCAGCATCTTCATCTCTGCCACTTCTAGCTCCGCCTCCTGTCTCTTCCTCAAATTAAGTACCTTCAAAAACCCAAAATAAAAATTTTGTCTGAGGAATACTTCCGGCATGTCGTTCCACTGCTGGGGAGGAACTGGCTGGGCATGCGACAGTGGCTCAGGTGTAGATTCAGAGGCCATGCAGTCTTTCAGAAGTGAAAGTTGTGAAGTCTGACAGCTTAGAGGAGTCGTGCGAAGACAATCTTCTCAAGGAATTTTTCGGTAAACAGTAATTACAGGTTGAATCGTGTAATCGCTGTATTCTGATGGATCAAAGCTGGATCTTTTTAATGAGCGGCTGCTTCTCCTCAAGTATCCTGGGCACAGCTTGGGCGCAAAGAGGGCGGTGCCATACATCACTTCACAGAGATATCTATAGGAGGCATTAAGCTTGAGGGGCATTTGAGGTGAGCAAAAAGAATAAAAAGTTCCTTTCAAGAGACTGAGATAGATTAACATCCAATTGTTGTGAATTGATTACCCTAAATTGTCCGTACGTAGTGTATGAGTGTGTGCGTGAGTGGTTGTCTGTCTCTGTGTGGCCCTGCCATGCACTCGCGACGCGTTCGGGGTGTGCCCCGCCTCTCGTACATAGCCAGCTGGTATAGGTTTCAGCAGACCGGTGACCGGGCGGAACACAGATAGTTCAGGCAGAGGGAATAAATGAAAGAACCAGGATTCTGATGTTATCATTGGGGGGGGTTAAAGTATTCCTAACGAGAAAACCTCTACAGACGGTGATTAAAATGAGCAGGAATTAAAAGATGGCCTGTGATGATCAGAAGGGCTGCAAAGCTTTGCTTATTAGTGTGAGCGCTACAAGTGTCTCACATTCCTGACCTGTGATTGAAGACAAACATCAACTCTTTGATTTGCTGATAACGAACCTGAAGCCTCGTCTTCCTCTACCTCCCCTCCACCCCTCTGCACACGCTTTCATGAGCGTGGGAGTCGCTCTTTATTTATATTTCTTTAGGCCGTTAAACATTTTCTGCAAGCTCGTCCATGTCTGATGGGACGGGCAGATCTCTGACGGCGGGGCATATGGGAATAACACTGCGTGAGTTTAGAGCAAAAAAAAAAAGAGTCAAACTCCATCAATAGATGATCAGATAGATACAGATCACTAATGGGCCAATACTCACTGACCAGGTGTCATCTAGTTGCTTCCAGCAGGATATGAATCGTTCACTGTGACTGTGAATGGTGTTGCCTTTCATTGCGTGAATAATGAGGCGTGTTTTGACACCATTGGTCGCATCGACTATATGTTTCTTTTGATTGTGGTTATGTTGCACGTGCAAACCTGCAAAGGTTTATTTCAACACTTTTAATTGTTCACAAGCAGGTATAGTGAAATTAATCTGTCAAATGAAGCTGAGGCTCAACCGTCACACAGTTGGATGTGCATTATTCATCACGCTGCTCCGTTAGTCGCACGTCTAAAGCATGTTCAGTCTGGTTTTCGTGCGTTAGATGTTGTCAGCTGTTCTGTCGGAAACATCATACAGCTAGTATCTTTTTCAAGAGGACTTTTTCTGTGCTATTTTGTTATTTTGCACACAACCCACCTCCACATGGCTGCCCAGTCTTCCCCTAATTGCATCATTCATCAGTTGTATTTTTTTTTTCCAGAGCCCAGCAGCTGTGGAAAAGATGCACCTGACATCAGCGATGTTGTGACATTTTCCTTCTTAGACAGTAAATGTGATCCTCTCATTTACAGGTACATGCAATAATTATTTGTTATTAATAAAAGTCAGTATAAAGAGGTATGGACTAATGATCAAATATTGTAAGACAGTTCTGTGTTCACTTTGTCACTGGACCAAATCACATCCAAAAAAAGATTCATGTGTTCTATAATCTCTGGAGGCTCTGGTGAGTTGGAGTCACTTGAAATATTTAATTGGAATAGATTGTTTAAAAATAAATATATATATATATTGGATAATTGTATTTTGAAGTAGCACAAACTGAATAAAGCAAAAGTTGATTTTCTAAATAAATGATTGTGGTATATGAAAAATGACTGCTTATAAATTTCCAGTCTAGATTTATTCGGAATTTTTAATAATATGGAAAAGTAAGGTAGTAAACAAAGCAATGGTTTGTGTCAAACTGTGGCAAAAAACTATCCACGGGTGGATCCGGCGTGAAGAACAAAATAGAGACGCAGCTATTTAAAACACAAAGAACACTATCAGCGCAAATGTGCGCTCTGGTTTGGGGTTTGTTTTTGTGACTGGAAATAATCCTGATTTCACATCCCTCCTAACCCTAACCTTAACCCTAACCCTCAGCAAAATCAATTTGAAGATTAAAAAAAAAAAAAACATCAGATGAAGATAACGCGGCTCGTCAGATTCTAAAGTCATTTCCTGACGAACCGAACTTTGGCGCGCCTCCGACTCAGAGGAGCGCTCCTCATCTTAGGAGGAGTTTGCGTGACTCCTGCTCTCTCCCCTCCAAAAAACGTTTCCCACAACGTGCGCGCTCGGGCGCGCAATAAGAGCAATAACCAAACAGGCTGCGGGGACCTGGAGACGGTTTTCATTTTTTATATTTTGTTTTTTAACGGTGCAAAGTTCCACTTTCTCTTGGACAAGTAAACATTCTGGTGGAGGAGAGGGGGGGATAAGTCAAATCAACCGGCAGTTGCCCTCAAACAAAATCTGGTCAGGAGTAGAGCAGATCAATGCGGGCGGCATGAAGCCAAGCAGCGAGGAAAGTTGGCTCTATTTCACCAAGAGATCCACGGGAAGCCGCAGACCGAAGGAAGCCGACAGCCCCGAGCCGGACACGCGCGGCTCCGGACACGCGGTCCCGCTGTCCTGCGACATGGAGAAGCGCTGCCGCGTAACCGCCGCTGCCCCCGAGGAGGAGCTGTTCAAAGCCGACTGTCGCGTCGTCGGAGACGGCCGCGCGTTCACCGCCTGCGCCTCCATCTCAGAAACAGCCAGGGAGCTCTGCAAGGCCGTGTCCGTGTCCCTGGGGCTGTCCACGGAGTCCAGCGACGCGGGGGACGTGGACGCGGCGCAGCGCATGCGGGGCGAGTGCCTGTTCGGAGCCGCGCCGCCGGACTGTCCCGGAGCCCGGCAAGCCCTCGCGGAGTACAAGTACCCCGAGCGCCACGCGCAACTGGTGGAAATATTCAAAAGTTCCGACGCCGACGCGTGCGTGAGACACGGCGTGCCCGCGGAGGAGCGGAACTTCACTTTGTGCAAGGCTGAGGACTTAACTTCAGAAGAGATGGACGAGCTGGACGCGCCGGGCGCTGCGTCCTGCACTTACACCCAATCGGTGCCGGACAGGTTCGCGCACTTCGGCCAGCAGCCCGCGGAGAGGGAGAGGCCGCCGTACCGGGTCTACAAGCCGCCCGACGAGGCGAGGGACTTCGGGGAAGCCGCGGAGAGCAAGTTCAGCGTTTATCAGCAGCAGCTGTACAACGTGAAAGTCAAATCCGAGGCGTCCGCGTCCGCGTCCGCGTCCGCGTCCGCCCGCGCGCTCTGCGCCAACAACTACGCCTTTAACGACTTCTGGGGCTCCAGGCAGGGCGTCAGCGCGGCGGCCAACATCGCGTTATGTAACCCGTATGAAGGGAGCGTCCGGCGCCCGGAGCAGTGGTGCCAAGGCGGGATGCTGAGGCCGCCTCACCCGGCCACCTACATGAAGACAGAAGCGGGGGAGTGGCTCGATGTCGGCTGCAGTGACAGCAGGTAAATAATAATATTAATTATTATTATTATACTTTGTGAGAAGAAATAAAAAAAAGTTCACGCTGATCCTCATTTAACGCTTCTTAAACGTGACCTTAGAATGACCCCTGGACATGAGAGTTAAGAGTCATCGATGGAGTTTCCGACCATGAATATTGGAATATTTCGCGCACAGGAGTACATGCATTCATTCAGCACAAATATCCATCCGAGTTTCTGGTCTTTGTTTCAGACGGACAGGGAAAACGTGATTTTTCTCGTATCTTCTGCTGCAGACGGGAGTAAATGAATATGGAAGGTTCAGCTCATCAAACTAAAGTCACATTCTTATTTAGATTTAGGAAATATCTTTGGGTGGTTCCCGTTCTTTAATGTACGGGGATGATTTAAGTAGATTTTCTATTTAAAGGCATGTCACTACGTTTTAAAAAGCGAGGAGAAGATTCCTTTTGAATAACCTCCCATCGTAAAGCCCACATAAAGACACGTTTCATTTCTGTCAACACTTCCAGGGATATTGTATGCTGATTTGCCATTTAGCATTAAATCATACGACTTATGTTCACAAACATCTTTGAAATATTTGGCCTCCACCAAATATAAAAAAAGCATCTTCGGTGTTTTTCAGATTTCAGATGTGAACATGAAAGTGTGAAAGTGGAGAACGAAACGTGTTCTTGGTCTTCTCACGTGTTTTTTTTTCTTCTTCTTTAATCTAAAAGTAGTGTTCTTGTAAAAGACAATTATTTCGTACGTTTTTTTTTTTTTTTGTTTAAATGGGACAGATGTGATTGAGTAGAAATGAACAACAGAAAAAAGTCTTGTATTGATTTTCAGCAGAAACCAGTGCCGATTGTTTGGTGATCAGCTAACAAACGTCACCGAAGGTTTGACGTGCTTTTTAATGTGTCCTTAAATATTACTGGAGGCATTTACATTAACTTGACTGGCTGTCGCCCACAAAGTACTATGTGTACCAGACAGAGGTGTCAATCAGCTGACTTCATCATGACCTTCTGTGGACTGTCTGTGATTTCCCTGGGCTAGTGAATGACTGAGAACACACACACACACACGATGCAGCGTTCAAGGTCCATGCTTCTTTCACTTACCCGGTCAAACAAGTAGGTCACATGTCATAAAAAAAATACCGGGCTTTTTATATCTCATAATAAACTGTGTTGGATATTTTCTCAGAGCCAAATCTAGTTAAGTACCAAACCGCATGAATACGTGGTTGTCGCTGGAGCCAGTCTATGTTCAGTCAAAGACCATTACGATGGAGTTAACCCAGTAGGCCTCACCAGAACGACACGATGCCAAGATCAAAAGGAAATTCTGAAAAAGACTTGTGGAAGAAAGGCGATTGAAATGCATGAGTCTAGGTAGGAGTTCCAGAGCTACTTTTTTTTTTGTGTGTGGCCTTGGGACTCCTCACATCCACAGAGAGACTCATCATCTACAAAACGGGCAAGTGAACCTTTCCAGAAATGGCCAACCCTCCAAAATTCCTTGCAGACCTCGGTCAAGGCTCATTCAGGAAGTCAAAAGAGATCCAAAGAAAACATCCAAGGAACCGGCGACCTCGCACAGCTTGACGATGTTCAGAGATTTTAGGATGATATTTGATGCTGTTGTTGGAATACAGGGATCCCGTGACACCTGACGTTAACTGAACACAGTATTCCACAAAAAAAAGATCATTATGCTTGCTGTCAGGTGTGGAGGCTTCCCTGCTTCAGGGCGCTACTCCACCACAGCGATGTCAACAACTGGTCTTTTGCCATTTGAAGCGTTTGGTTGCAGTTGTTGCCGCGAAAGTCGCCGCAACTCGATATCAGGGGATACCTTTTTTTTAAAAAGTGGTAGTTACTAGATAACATTTTTTGCCTCATAAATTAAGGTGACAATTTTTAACTTGTAGTTTGCGTTTACGCATAAGGTTGCTTTTTTTTTAATGTTACATAACTGTAGTTGAAAGATATCACAGAGTTCAGTACTAGACAGACACGAAAACAGAAGAAATCAGTAAGGGGTTGGGGGGGGGGGGGGGGGGGGTCCAACACTTTTTCACAGTGGAGTAGCGGTACATACTATAGTATAAGTTTCACCCGCGTGTTCTAACACCGTCCAAATAAACCCGAGCTCTTCACCTCGTCAGGAGGGATGAGAAGGGAGTGAGATGGCTCAGCCCTGAGCCTCTTCCATCATCAGCTCTAGAAAAATATGGCGCGTGAAATTCTTCTTTCTTGTTACAATTGCTAGCCCGAGGTTCTATTTTGATTTTCCGGATAAGCAGGGGCCATTACTGTCAAGTCCTGTAATGACCCCTGGTTGTTTGAGCTCATGCAGTACACGAAGTTCCTCTGTTACGGTGTATTTTCAATGAATAACCATACCAGACACATCTAAACCAGGATTACCTAGGAGGCAGAAAACAGCGGAGTTAAATGTGAGGACAGTGAAACCAGCTGTGAAACATGAAACCATGAGCTTTTTTTTCAATCCAATGTCTGCAGAGTATCGCGTGGAAGTACAGCATCGGCACCGGCCAAATCTAAATTCATCACCTCCAGATATATATATATAAGCATTGTGCCAAATGGCAAAGGGTGTTGTTGTTGGTTTCAAAAAAAAAAAAAGTAATTTGCCTTTACTGAATTCTTAACAGAAACACGAGGAGAGACGAACGGCTGATCAAAAGACAAGCCTGTCCAGGCCTCAAACTGGTTTCATGGGCTTTTAAGCCATGCATTTAATACTTCTAGACCAGCAGGATGCACACCTGGGATCACAGAGTACTTGTCTCCTGATTAGCACCTCAACGTGGAGCTAACTCAAAGCAGCGACTTTATTAAATTGCTTCAGCAACGCCTCTGAAGTCGAGAGCAGTTCCAGAAAGTCGACAGACAGGATTGAGTGAGTCCAGCTCTGCTTTGTTTCGTTTTCATTTCAGCATTTCTTTGTAAATATATCCTGTTTTTAAAAAGGTCTCCTTCATTGGCCTCAACCAAGATCAATCACACCAAAAACACGAATGTAACACCCGTTCCATCATCCCTTAATCTGAGGTTGTTGTTTTTTTTAAATGCTTTTTTTTTATAGAGAAAATGTGTGACTTTGTCATAAAGTCTGTCAATGTGTTTCATTTAAATGTAATTATTAATACAAAATATATTGTACCCTGATTTTCTGGGGGCCTCCTGGGACACTGTCAAGGAGCCCCAGGTGTACCTTATAGTCCCCACTTTGAAGACCACTGTCTTTGGAAATTGGTCCATTATGCTATAATTAAACTTGTAAACTGTCCCAAGAGGTTGGAGGGATTCAATATGCACAATTATGGATAACAAGGAGCTTCCATCTGGTCTGACTTTCATTCCATTTTGGATTATTAAGAGGAACCTTTGTCAATCTGTGCCCACTGAGTGTTGGCACACCGACCGTGATATACATATTTTATCACATTTATTTTTGATGGATCCCACACCATACTAATTCTCGTGTCCCTATCATCAAAAGAAAATGAAATAAAATAAAAAATAGTCTCCATTTCTCTTTAAAGAGAGACTTTAGGTCTAGATGTGGCACTAGTTTACCGTAATTGTAATTTCCCTTTGCTGTGTCTGAATTATTTTGTCCTTCACAGTGGAGGTTCTCCAGTTAAGCGTCATCCTTGTCTCTTTTACGCTGAACCTTGATATCCAAGTTGCGCGTCACTAAGACAACGTTGTGTCTGAGCCTTTTCCAATCTTTCGGCGTTCAAGGCTGAAGCCGGGAGCTCGTCTTGCCTCCATAACCTCCAACCCCTTGGCTGCAGTGTTCAAGTCTTTCCCACACTATCCTCAGTCATCACATTCCCTGCCCTCCTTATATCAGACACTGAAGCCTTGGCACGGTTCTGAAGAATGAACAGCAACTGCTTTGGGGTTACGCTTTGGCCAAAATCCAACAAGTCAAAAGCAATTAAAGAGGTGTTTAATTTTTTTTTTTAATGTTAATAATTGTATTTAGATTGAGCCATCGACAACACGCATTAATACACGCATTAATAACAAAGACGAAAAGATGCTCAGATACTAATTTAGCTTCAAAGGATACAACATTACAAAATCAAACAAAATGAATGGTGAGATCAGCAAAATATCGAATGAAAAGTCGCAATGAGTCAATATGCCCAAGCGAGGTGGCTTCAATAAATGGTTCTATTTAAAGTAAATGGTAATAATGTCAAATGTCAACCGCAAAATGTGAGCGAGGTGTTTTTATTCTCGGGTCCTGTATTGTGTGTTCCAGGTTCAAGGCTGGCAGAGATCACACCCTTCCCATGGAGTTCTTCTTTCTGCCACAGAGGACGTGCCTGATCTGTTCAGACGAGGCATCCGGCTGCCATTACGGCGCCCTCACCTGTGGCAGCTGCAAGGTTTTCTTTAAAAGAGCTGCAGAAGGTAAATGTCGAGAGGGTAAATATACGTTAACGACAGACGGCGAACTCTTTCCCACTTTGACGTCAGTGATTTAAACCCGTTGACTGTGTTTAAATCTGAGTCACCCATACAGAATATGTATTTTCGGTCTTTGACATGTTGAATGATTCAACGCAGCGACTTTCAAATAGCATGTCTCTGTCCACGTAGGCAAACAGAAGTACCTGTGCGCCAGCAAAAACGACTGCACGATCGATAAGTTGAGAAGAAAGAATTGTCCATCCTGTCGGCTGAGGAAGTGCTTTGAAGCTGGGATGACTCTGGGAGGTAGGACTGATGAATGCATTCATATATGGTTATAAATGACTTATTTTACTCATTGTATTAGGTGCAGCATGGTCATGCATTTAAGACACATTTTTTGCAGCCCTAAGAAAGTGCAGTCCTAAAAGTGAAGCTGTTAATGGTTTCCTAAGCCCAAGTGCGTTATTCTCTCTCTCTCTCTGCACTGCACTGCACATCTTAGTGGGCTCTCTTCAATTGCAGCATCATCACAATAGGGGATGTTACTGATAATCAAGTCCCTTACTGAGCCGCCATGCAATTTAGACCTGTTCCATTCACTTCTCCTTACTGTCACCCGGACGTGCTCGTCATATCAGGCTGTAAAGATTGACATGTAGTGGACTAATTTCACTCCTGTGTTCAATTTTCACTCTCTTCCATCTTCTCATTCTGTTAACGGCGAAAATTGTACTGGAAGCAAAAAGCTGACATGAGACATGTGAATTAAAGCTCAGACGCGCTGGCAATTTTGCCACCAGTCACTGACAAACTCATGGAGAGAAAATGTGATCTAATGCTGTGATTGTAAGTAAAAAGGTACACCTTTTCTAGCTGTGGCAAAAAAGAACCTTTTTTTCCATTTATGTTCTCACCCTGGATGTGTAATTCATTCCTGGCATCTCACAGGAAAATTTACGGCAATCATTTCTGGAAGTGGAAGCGGATAAATTAGACGTTTGATCTTATTTCCCCCTTCATAGTTTTCCACCAAAAATACTGAAGGAAAAAACAGAGTTTAAGACAAACTCCTGTTTGTCAGAAAGGGAAAACGCCACAAATTGAGTTTCAATTAATTGTTTTTTGCAAATGCATTGCCCTTGTATCACCTAAATTCTAAGCAACTTTTTAAATCACATTATAAATAACCATTATTTATATCCCTTGTTGTAGCTTGTAAGGTTTGAGGATTATACTTGTAGATGTCAAATTTGTTCATCTTGTTTCATCCGTTGCAGATGAAAATCATAGTTATTATAAATAGCTTGAAGGTTTTATGATTTATTTGTTGATATTAATGATTTTGTATTTGAATTCCTTATTATGAGAATGTTGATTATATCCTCAAATAGAAACTGAGCACAAAGGTTGCCAAACCAAGAGAGCAGTCTCATTTTGCAGGCTTGCTGGACATCTGCGCTTCAGGATCTGGTACCTCAATGATTTTAGCTCTAAAGCTTTGAGGAGCTCCACTCTACTTTTTCTCGTAGATGGAGTCTTATTAAGCTTCGTCTCCTCTATTTCCTTCACCACTGAGACCTGCTCCAATCACTACTTTCCAACTGCTAGTGATGCTCTGAACGACTTCATCTAAGTCACTCCAGAACTTCTCCGTCTCCTCTAACTCACCTCCTACCTGTGGAGCGAATCCACTAATCACATAAAACATGACACCCTCAATCTCCAGCCTCAAACTCATCAGTCTATCCGACACTCGATTCACTTCTAGAACACTCTGCACCAACTCTTCCTTCAAGGTAACTCCTACTCTTTCCATCTCTCGTTCCAATTATGGGGGGTAGTAATAAAGTGATATTATTATATGAATTAACAGATAATAATGCTGAGATTCAGAAGCATTGTCTTTCATGGAATCTGCTTAGGAACCCATCGTTACTCACTTAACATCTTATGCATTAATTTTAATGTAGCAACAATAATTCACGGGTGAATCAGCCGTTAGTTTATAATTTATATTTGCTGTTGCGCTTAACAAAGTAGAAAGAGATAAGGGCCCTGGCCTTTCAGAAATATGTCAGGGGATTAATTAAAAGGTCCTTTGTCATTTTCCATTTGCTTATCTTTAATACTTGTGTATTATTAAATTAAGTAAATAGACTTTTGATTTAAAATAATAGGAAAAACAGAGTCAAATTAATTAAATGTGTGCAAATATGATGAATAACATTTATTCTGAGTCCAATAATCAAAGATTATTATAGTTTTTTATGCTTTTTATGTTTGTTTGCTTCTCTGCTTTTATTTAGGTAATTGTATTATAGGTATTTCCAAGTGTTATGATGTAAAATAAGAAGAAACTAGTTTATTAATTTACAGCCCTGAATCCAAAATATTCAATTGAAATGCCGGAATGGAAGCATTATTATCACATTTTTATTGACTTAAAAAATACCATTTATTCCTATTCTGAAAGGTCATTGATTATGCCTCATGTTAGTTTGCTATTTCTATATAGTTAAAGTAATTACATCCAAGCTCGAGCGATGTGCAGCATTATTCGACCTTGGCGGAGGTCGGGGCTCCACGGTGGCACTCATGACAAGACTGGAAATGGAAAAAAAGAAGTAAGCAGAATCTAGAAATGCATTTTATAAACCTGTCAGTCGCTGCATGACGTTTTACGCAGACAATTTGAAACATGGACTAATTACCTGCTCTCTGAATGTGTGAGCGTAACAAAGGTTGAGCTTGGATTAATCGTTTGGATGTCAATCCCCTGTTTATGTTGGCTTCAGCAAAAGCAAGGTTAGCTCAACCCAGCCTGTTTACACTGTGCTCTGCAAAGATCAGATGGCTGCTTCTGTCACAGTTCAGAATCCCAAAGAATAATTTTTAATTAACTCTTTTTATTTGAAATGTTTGTAATTGGATCAGATGTGGAAGTGTGAGCCTTCCAAATGATCCGTCTTATATAAGGTGCAATTTACTTTCACCCCTGCTACTTTGGAGGGACTTAACATGTCTATAACTGGCAGTTCAATATTTATCCAACTGAACTGAAAAGCCAGGGTGCGATTTTAATCAGGCAATCTTTAGACACTGCGAGAGGCAATTACATGACAATTAACACTTAGGATTTATGCCGAGTCAACAATGATCAAAATGGATTTAAGCGTAAATAATCTAGATCATTTCCACATCTCCCCATATTTTAATGCTGAAACATGAATTACCAGATTGATTTATATTACACCTACCGGTACTTTACTTTGAAAATCTTCTCAAATGAGCAATGTTCGTCAATGAACTCAACATTGGTTATTAGTCCGTCACTCTTTCTCCAGCATGCCATTCTGAAAAAAACAGCTGCAGCTGTAAATAACACAACCCTTCATGGAATTCAGCAGCGGCCCCAAATCGGTTGAAGAAAAAAATATATATATATACATGTATGTAGGGCGGCTGCAGCTTCGATGGTGGAACGGGTTGTCCAATAAACTTGAGGTTGGTGGTTCGAATCTCTCTCCATCCTAGAATTGATCTTATGTGTCCTTGGCTAAGACATTTCGCCCACCTCGCCTCCAGTGTCTCACACTGGTGCAGGTATGTTTGGCGGTGGCAGCCGCGTTTGCAGATGCAGCTGTGCTTACAGATGTTTTCTACCAACACTGGTCTGATTGTGGAGTGAATGAATAATGGTTTCAGTGTAAAGCACTTTGAGTGCTTATAAAAGGACTACTGTATATAGATATAATCCATTGTTTGGTAGCAGTTGAGCAAAATATCTCTATTCCAGTGTATTTGTAGGAATATTGCTGCTCACTATGCATCACATATTACTGCACCACAAAAAGATCTGCTGCAACTTCCTGAGTAAATGTATGCAGCAGCTGCGTCTGGATTCTGAGCAAAAAGAAACAGCATTTTTTTTTTGTTAAGATGAAACAAGGTTTTTGTTCTTTTAAATTGGCTGTTTGTTAATTTGTATTTGCTTTGTAGAGCATTAGAGCTCGGAAATATAAGTAAATACCTGCTAAGGGTTGTATTGCAAAAGAAAATGCAATAACAAGGTTAACATTTTATACATCTTTATCCCCAGCAAGCTCCTTCACATAATGACCGCGTGTCCTCCAGATGAGCCTCATCTGTTCTGGGAGTTCTCTGTAAAGAGGAACATGCTTCAGTATTTCTAGGTATTAGTATCTCAGTCTGATTATTGTTGGACAGAATTGATATTTCCCTGAATAAAACTTCAAACATACCACTGTCTCATGAAAGGTTTCTGGAATATGATTTAGAGAGGAGAATTGCATTAATTCTGTCAGATAGGCTGCATGAACCTCTTCGGTTCACGTAACAAAACAGACCCACAGTCCATATGTGGACGGATTGCGTCATTTGGCTTTGATGCTGCACGGATTATATTTTTTTTATTTTTTGACAGCATTTAGAACTGTGGTAAAAAAAAAAAAACCTAATAAAATCGAAGGCAGAAAATGAGCCATGGCTAGTAACACAGAATTATTGTGTAATAACAGTCAAATCAATTAGATCTGTCACGTTTAGCCGACGGAATCAAATGTCTTTTAGCACTTTATCTTCTGTACAACATGCCAAACAATATAATGCAACATGTAATATCCTTTAGTGTCATTCATAAACACATGCAAACCTTGCGATAGAAGATCGAATATCAGGTTGCAGAAGAACTTTAATATTGATCGACTGAAGCAGAAGCTTTTATTTAAATTACGTAAACTGTTAACTTCTTATTTTCTTCCTTTTGTCTTTAGCTCGTAAACTGAAGAAGATCGGACAACAGAAAAACCACGAAGACGATCATCCCGTGCCGGCACCTTTCGAGGTTATGCAGAATGTCTCGCTGAAATCAGGCCTGAACTTCAACTCCCAAGTGGTTTTCCTCAACATCCTGGAGTCCATAGAGCCCGAGGTTGTGAACGCAGGACACGACTATGGCCAGCCCGACTCGGCTGCCACCCTGCTCACCAGCCTTAATGAACTGGGAGAGAGACAACTGGTCAAAGTGGTCAAATGGGCAAAGGGATTGCCAGGTGGGACACTTGATCCATTTTCAGTGAACCATTTCCAAACCCATATTTAAATTGAAATGACGTTATTCTGACTCGGCTCTTGTTCTTTACACACGTGACCAATATAGTGTGACTTTACCCTTCATTTGAGGCCATGATTGTTTGTGGTTATATATGTTGAATAAAATGCCGTATTTTGACATACCGTCTTGCATGTTGTCCGTAGGTTTCCGGAATCTCCATGTGGACGACCAGATGACTGTGATTCAGCAGTCATGGATGGGGGTGATGGTGTTTGCTCTGGGATGGAGGTCTTATAAGAACGTCAACAGCAGGATGCTTTACTTTGCCCCGGATCTCGTGTTCAACGAGTACGTAAAGCTCTAAATTATGCTTTCAAAAACAATTTCCTCCGAGCGCACCTCCAGTGTGTGAGCTGGCCTACACAATGCAGACATCAGCCTCCCTCTGTCTTCCTCTCTTTCTCCCACACGTGTCTAGAATTGTATAAACATGAAGTACAAATAGCTGCAGGCTTTTTAGGACCATGTTCACCCAATTTCCTCCTTAGGAGCTCTTTTGTTACCGTGAGATTAAAGTGAGGAACATTACTTTCCAGCATTCGAGCTCTCCTGGCCGCGGAGAGTGAAGCTGACATTGATTTGAATATTACTCATGACAGACAACAGTAGTGAGGTCCCTCTGCCTGATAAGGAATATTAGTGAGTGTATCTTTATATATAAAATAAGTATCTTTATGTGTGAAGTGAATCAGAGTTGATATTTTTAACTGATTTTTGAATCCATAAATTGGGTTTTAATGTTAAAATTGAATTATTTCTTTTCCTGACCTCATTCTGGATCAGATCCGGAAAACATTTTGCATGATAGTGCATATCGGACCCCTTTATGACTTTAATTGTTGGTGTGATAATTAAATTAATATTTTTTTAATTCCAGATGGGAATCCGGATCGCTCTCAAAATATTATTGGATCTAAATTAGACCAAGACACTTCTTAACATTTTTTTCCATTCAAGATCCATCCAGTAGTTTTTCCATATTTCTACTAACAAACAGACAAACAAGCGCCATCAAAAACATAACTTCCTTGGCGGAGGTAAAAAAAAAAAATCCTTCATGATGGATGTAATTATCCGGGATAAATAGATCGAAAAACCATAACTCATTAGTTCAAATGTTTTAGAATCTCTGAAGATTGCTTCATTATAAACTGACAGGATAAATGTTGGCAAAGAGTTCATCCACTGATGCTGCTCGCCAACTGACCGACGACTGTGGTCATCCTGACCAGATTTGATGTTTGTGAAACAAGGATCGAGAGATAAGCAGCCTTTGCACGAGATCCTGCCGCAAACAAACAGCTGCAAGCTGTTTAAACTACCCAAGCATGCAGTTTTTAGGAAATGTGACAACTGAGCACTTGGCAAAATAAAAAATAAAAAGTACATTAAAGATATTTGCATTTAATTATATGTAGAGTTTATTTGACAGCTTTAGTGCTGCTGTTTAATCCACTAAACTCAAACCGTGCTGCTTAATAAAGGACTGAGGTTCTTTACTTGGTTCCTGTGGAAAAGGAGAATAAGGATGAGTTTGTCATCGTCGTTACCGTCAACATGTTTTTTTTTTTTTTCATTTACACAATTAACTTGCTTTTAAGATTAATTTCTGCAGCATTTACATTTTAGACGAAGATGTGAATGTTTGGGTTATTATTTTTTGGCTACACAAATTCAGCACACTTTGGCTCGAGAACGATGGAAGACATGGGTTATTTTATCAGATTGGTAGGACTTCATTAATAAATCATTAGCCATAGCTAAATCAGGTTTTCACTCAGTGATTCCACAAGGGTGGCGGACTTCTTCTAAAATGTTTTAAGGAAAGGTCAAAATCTATTTTGACCATTTGATCGCGTGCTTAATCCATCATAATGGGCTTGTTGACACGGTTTCCCGGATACAGCACTGGATCAAGCAGCTGAACAGACTGACACAGAGCAGAAAACAGTGGTTCAAGGCGGATCAGCAGTTCAGATTTTTTTTTTTTTTTTTGAGTGAATTAGAGCTGATGGAGGCTTTAAATCAGGAAGGGGGTATAATTTAAGCTATTTGAAAGAAATGTGAGCATATAATGTTAATGGACTGAAGTGCTCCTTGTCATCTTTTAAATTAGCTGCTTGCTGTCTCCTTCCAAGTCAACTCTGTCTTTAAAGAGGGGTAAAAACCCAAGACCTATCACTGTAATTGGAGACTGAATACCCAGGCATAATGACACATGATTAAACACATGCTATAACATGGATTATGTTATGTTACTGGGTTTCGTGAGGGAACTTCAGATGCCCCAGGTGTTTTAGTTTTTAACCTCGGGAGCAGACAGGCCAGCTGATTCCTCATTTCCAGTCTTTATGCATTGGCGTTAACCGTAGGATTGTTTTCGGCATGTCAGACATCCTTTAGGCCTGATCGTATACTTATCAGCGCTATTAGAACTGACCTTGTGAGAGATATTACAAGCAGGTTCTTCACGGTTCAGTTCAGCAACTTCATTTCCAATAGCAAAATATACGTATTTAGCTGATCATTTATCCATAAACTTTTAACCCGTTTTATTAAAAGGAAAATGCATATATTATATGCTGGTATATCTAAAACGATATACCCGAAACTCTGCATCCCTTTCCGGAGACACAAAGACCATTCCACCCTCTTCACCCTCTTTTTTTACTTTCATTTGAGCGCATGTCTGTTCTGTAATTGGTGAAATGTCAGTATTTGTCTTTTCGATTTAGATTTCTCTTCTGAGCTATAAGCTCTTTTGCACTGATTTTAACAGTTTGGGTTCATTTGGGGAAAGTTGACTAAATCTCTCCGAGTCTTCCCCTCCCATGCTTTTTGAAATGACTGCTAGATTGGACTCGGTGAGGAACAGGACCAATCCAATCACAGCTTACAATAATAGAACAGAAGTAACTATTTTACAACGTTCGACTAAATCTTAAAACCACATATAATAAAATGTCACAGTCAAAGATCACACAGTAGAAATCTGTTTTATTATAAAGATAATCCACTATCAGTGTCCCCATTACACCCTTAATGGATCCTACCTCTGACACCATTTCCCATAAGCGGTTATACATTGCAGAATAAATGTCCCAGTTGTAAAGCAATCTGTTCTTTGGACATTTCTGTTATTTCACATTTCTCATCCTGACCTTTTAATATCTGCAGACATCGGATGCACCTTTCCACCATGTATGAGCACTGCATACGAATGAGACATCTTTCCCAGGAGTTCATGCTGCTGCAGATCACTCAGGAGGAGTTCCTGTGCATGAAGGCCCTGCTTCTCTTCAGCATTAGTGAGTGCCGCTTTGTCAAAAGGTCGAAACGAAACTGGGCCAAGTCACACATTTAAGTGCAGAACAAACCACTTGTCAAAACCGATTTTCTCTCGTCACCAGTTCCAGTTGAGGGTCTGAAGAGTCAGAAGTACTTTGATGAATTGCGTCTCACCTACATCAATGAACTGGATCGACTCATCAGCTACCGACTGGCAACTAATTGTTCTCAGAGGTTCTACCAGCTCACCCGTCTCCTGGACTCCCTGCAGATGGTGAGCTCCAGTGTTTCTAATGAGCTCAAATGCACTGTGTTTACATGTATACGTATATTTATCCTGTCTAATCCTGTTAAAATCATGGATAATTTGGGTAAAGAAACCTGAGGCCATCCCAACATCTAAATCATGAGCTGTAATTCTGCTAATTAGTTTATAACATTTCTTGGCAATAAATTCAGTTAAATTTAATATCGGGGTGGAAAATAGCCTAATGGATCCGTTCGTGATGAGTCAGAGCTCTCCCTGTTCTCATATTTAGCGACAGTGTCACATGTTTTTGGGAAAAACAAAATTAGGTGTTGCTTAATTGTTTTATTTTTACCTGTTCCCCGTTGTTGTACAAATGTTGCTTAAAGTCAATCTCATTCAAATGACAGATTTTCTGTGTGTTTCTTTTGTTTCAGACAGTAAAGAAGCTTCATCAGTTTACATTTGACCTTTTCGTCCAGGCTCAGTCGCTCCCCACGAAGGTCAGCTTTCCGGAGATGATTGGCGAAATAATCTCAGTGCATGTACCAAAGATCCTGGCTGGCTTGGCTAAACCAATCCTGTTTCACCAGTAGAAGGATTTGTTTGTTTGCAGCGTCCATGAACTTTAACAAAGGTACTGTTTACCCACATCTTTGGTCTAATTGCTCTTGTCCATTTTTTTTTTTTTTTTTTTTGAGTCATAAGTGAGATAGTCGGATGAGCTAAAAGCTTTTATCTGAAGCCACTGACAGCTCCACCATTTCTCAGTGCAGCGCGACTCTTCAGTTGGAGGACAGATGCTACTTAGCATATGCAGTAAGTGTGTAAATAATGATTACATCAACCCACAACTAGTCCAGTCAAGAGCACCAGTTTAGCATGGTGCTTTAATTATACACACACTTAATAAGTAATTCATGAAAAGAAGAAGAAAAAAACTGTTTTACATAAAATATGAACCTTTTCTAAGTGTAGAGTTAAATCTCATTTTACCTGGAAATCTGATGACATTAATTACATTGCTATTACCACAACATACGATGAGTTAGTAGTAATAATAACGACTGGGTGCTGCTTTACTGCTTACTCAACTGAAGCCACTATTCTGACGATAAAAAAAAAATATGTAAGTAAAAAGTCTTGAAGATTTCATTCAAATTAAAAGCCCAACAGCAATCAAGATAGCAGGTCATATAAAGCTGTAAGATAAATAGCAACACAAATGTCAGAGTGCTTCAAGCACAAAGTTCCTCTTCCTCTAATCTCTTTCTTACCTTCATCATAAATCACTACATAGATCAGTATTACAGTTCTTGTAAAGCATAATGTAAAATGTCGGCTAAGAGAGAAATGACCTGAGTTATACACTTTGAACATAAACGCAGATCTCTCCAGAACACACATCGTGCTTATTGCTGCTCGACAGAAGCAACGCTGACGAGCTTTTTCTCCTGATGCTACAGCAATGAAAAATAAATACAGTGGGTCAGCTCGTATTAAAAAAAACCATTTGCTACTTTAGACTAATATTGATATTTAATTATTAAAATGAGGCAAGTTCAATTAGCTATTCCTAAATTATATTCTTTCCAAATATATCCTGTTTGTAAATATATCATAACCTCCGCCGAGGCCTTTGCCTGTCTCTCTGTTAGCAAGATTACTCAAAAGGTTCTGGACGAATCTGGATGAAATGTTCAGGAAATGTTGGGAATGTCACCAGGACCAGATGATTAGATTTCGGTGACGATCCAGAAGAGATCCTGGATTCTGGATCACTTTGAATTGTTCGTTAATATTGCAGTCAATGGAGCTTCAAAATGTGTTCCTCAATATCTCGGTTGATTATTCACCAATGTTTTTGGAAGTTGACACAGTCATGTAGGGTGGGAGCCTCTACCTCACCACCGGATTTCATCCGGATCGGATACAGAATGGAGGCGGTAAAAAATATTTAATTTAACGTTGAAAACTCAATTTACGGATTCAAAAACTTATTAAAAATACACATCAACTCTGATTCACTTCTACTTTTCATGGTTGGTGTGTAAAAATGCCAAGAACAATCTAGAACCTTTTCGTGATGATCCAGATCACCATGTGGACGGCGTAGATCCAGATAGGAGGGGAATGAGCTGCTCGGCAGAGGTCTGCGCCCTCCGACTGCTTTTCTAGTTACTTCTGCTTTTTCCATGAAGCATGTTGAGGCAAATGCTCGAGTTAGAGGGAAAAGATGAATTGAATGAAGGTTCATGATTTATACACGCTTCTCCACCTGTCTGCCACCATTCCTGCTACAACACGGTGCCGAAAGTGAGCTGCAGCATAAAGGGGCAATCAGAGGGGCAATCAGAGGGGCAAGAAAGAAATCATGGCTCCAAATACAGACACACACTGAACGAGAGCCAGAGATGTTCGGTCATAGCTGTAAAGTTATCTCTGACTTGTTACCACAAGGCCTTTAGATGCAGATTACAATCTCTGTCTGGTCCTGCCAAACCTCAGAGGTGAAAACCAAGACAAATCATTTATGCAGTGCCTTGAAGACAACCGATCCAACGCACCTGAAGAAATATTAAAACTGTCATCTTTAATTAAAAAATAAATAACAAAGGTTGTGTTGAAACGCGTGTCTCATCTTACATGATGCAAAGACTCGGCATCTTTCCATAAGTTAATCAATATTGTAGCAGATCACCTCATTCAGCACAAACAAAACTTCAAAAGAACTTCAGTTATATTTGCATTTTAATATTCAACAATATTTTATAGCTTTATAAACTCCCTTTTTGACACATCCACATTTCTCCAACGAGCTTTTAGGCGCGTGTGTTTGTTTGTGTACGTAACTTTTGGCTTGATAGACAGCAACGCGTCGGACGCCCGTGTATTCCTCCACGTGCGTGTTCAGTGTACGAGCATGTCACCATCGTTCACGGTGCACGAGGGGTCAGGAGGCACGCTAATATTTTTGTTGTACAGTGTACAGTCATACATCATGAGCGAGGTTCACTTTTTTTTATAACTGATTAGTTTGTTTGTAGCTCTTTGATAAACTTCAGTGGCACGTTTAGAATACTTTACCGCGTAAATGAATGTCTCCATCTTCTCCTTTGATACAACATTTGCTACGGGAGAAGACGGAATGTCTGTCAAATGTCCACGACAAAATGAGCCCAACACAATCTCTAATAATAATTCTTGGCCCGACACTTCAATAAATGTGTCGGCCGTCTTTTGCAAAGGCAACAGATCAGCGCGAAGCTGAAAGTGCACAGTCGAACAAGGACATGAGTCACAACATATCTGCAGAATACGATTAAGAATGTGCATTTTAATTCAGCTCTTAAATTATTAAATTCATGTACATCGAAACTTTTCACACTTCCTGAATGCACTATTGTAAAACTTGTGTTGCGGTTTACAATTTAATTCTCGATCCTTTAAGTTGACATCGGTTATAAATAATGTGACCTTTTTTTTGTGCGTGTGTGTTTTAGCTTTTATTACACATGAAGGCATTGCCAGTGCCTGTTAATCATAAACCTCAACATGGATGCCCTGTAAATTTTGAATTCTAATATGATTGAATCACAGTCGATGCGGTGTTTGTATTAATGTCAGTAGTAGACAACAGCTGTTATGTGCCCAGTGTACTGCATATTAACCATGCTCCTTGTACATATTGATCAGTTCCATTTCTGTCTTGGTGTCCACACTTGAATTTTAAAGTTATCTCTGGTATGATTTCTACTTTTTTTTTGTGATGTGTTTTTCAAAAAGGTGTTAAGCTGCATAATCATCTTCTGAAGGCAAAATAAAAAAAATAATGCTGACCCTGACGATGGCCTAGTTTGTTTGAACGTTTTAAGCAAGTAACGGAACGCTGCTGTTTTAACTTTGAATAAGAAAAACATCTCGCCTGTTGACTGCTGGGATCGGCTCCAGCAAGAGCCGCGATCCGGTAACTGACAAAGCAGTTCAGAAGACGAATGAATATACAGTATATAAACTCGGAAATAGACACATTTTAATTACCAATTTGCTTAATTTGAATAAATGTTTAGTCTAAAATGGAAAGTTTCGTTTGGTACAAGTTGTGTATTCCAAAATGAAAGCATTATGTAACACACCAAATGTTTAATTCTACTTAGAGATTGAGTATATAGCGTGATTTCTACAATACTTTTTTTTTTGTGTGAAAGCTCACATTTGAGTCTTCTTGGCTTGCATTCTAATTAAACAAAGCTCAAGGTCACATGAACTGGCAGGATGGCGGCGCAGGAATTTCCACCAGTTACCCACGAGGGCCGCCCGACCACCAAATCCAACAGTTGTTAGGAATCGGAAGACATGTCGGTGTTTTGGGAATGAAACGGGCAGCAGAGAGAAGAAAAGGCTCCGACTGGCCGTCAAGGTTGGAATGTGGTGGGAGGAATGGGCGGCAAAATAAATGTGATGCTCGACCGCAAACATTTTGCAACACAATTGTGGATTTGTAATTAAATAATATGACGTATGGATATTTCACCCCCACACTTCACTAGAATACCAGGAACCTCCTTCCTGCCCTGATTGCTGGTGAAAAGTGATGAACGTCATGGAGACCATGGATTAATCTGGATCCAGTTATGATGAATGAGCAGGAGGGGGGGGGGGGGGACAAATGGAAACCCCGCTGCTATTTCAGAATGTGTTGATCAAATTTAATAACAAACATGAAAAATAATCTGCTCAAGCATATTCAGCTAATTAAATGTGTTTGTTTCGCAATTCACTCGGAATGGAAGTGATGTTTCAAGGCACTAGCTCAAAGGCTACAGTCGTGTTAGCATCAGAGGAAACTGTTCACAGTCACTATAAAAAATAAATATTGTCAATGTGACGCAGAGCTTGTGTGATTGATTTCAGCAGAGTCGGCACACTGACTGAGGAGAGACGACGCATCGTGCAATATAGGACACAAACCAAACATTAATCCAGAGCCCCTTTCTAAAAATAGTCACGAGTCATGGTTCCAATGGTCATTTTTTTTATTCTCTCTTTTGAAAACAAAGAACAACAAGAGATTTCAAGTTGTGTTATTTTTTTTAAAAAAGAACTAAATAATGAGAAAAATAAAAAAAAACTACCGGTAAGTAAAAGTTATTTTAAAAACAGGAAAAAAAATAAAAATTAAGTGCTATTGTCACAATAAATGTTTTAATCCCAACTACAATTTCAGGCAAACTTGGAGCCTTGCCTGTGAAACCTGATCTACAACAGGCAGTAAATGAATGAATGCAAGAGGAGAAGTCCTGGAATGTGAACCAGTCAATCTGTTTTGATAATAACTAAGAGTGTATCTTAGTGTACACTGGATTAACAGACTTTATACAACTTCCAACCACACTGGATTACTTTGCAGCAAAATGCTTTAGTAATGCCTCTTCAAAAGTTCGAATGTCATCACGTCTCAACAGAAATTCATTTTAAAATATTTTCTGAATGGATAAAAAAAAAAAAGCTTACACAGAAATACTGTAATTATTTGATAGATTTAGCTTAACATGAACTTCCCGTTTCAGTTTGGTGACCGAGCGTAACACAGTCCCTTTAATAATATCTAGTAGGTAATAGAGAAACACAGGCTTCACAGCTAAAATGAATAAATGGCTTACCGTCACCTGGATGACTGAGAATCGTCACAGAGAAATGAATAATAGTGAACCGTCCATTTAAGTCTAATCGTGCTCTTTGGGGAATCTATAATACAATGTTAAAAGCAGACCAGGAGGCACAGGGGGAAGCTGTCAACACTGGTTACAGCAGTTAGTTTCCGCCAATAAATTAGGAACTTTTTATTACCAAACTGCAGAATGTGCATGACACAAGGGGAGCATCAGTCCCGCTACCTTTGGAACGGTAACTCAGCACTGACACAATTGCTTTTCAAGATCTTTCATAAATCAGTTTCCTACTGCGTTGCCTTCCGACTTCAGGTTCTATGCAGAGCTGCTCCATCAGTCCATCAAACAAGATCAAGAGCGACTGAACGGTACCACCAGCTGGATGTGCACGCGGCAGCGCACAGAGTCCCGCGTCTCCTTAACTTAAATTCTGAGGAAACGTAACGTGTATGAACATCAAAAAACAAAAATAAAAACACAGAATAAAGTGTAAAGTCACCGTCATTCTTACCTCTTTTTTAACATTTGCCGCAGGTGGCGGAGAAGTTGGTGGACTAAATGAGATGAAAGAAAAATGAATGACATTTCCATTAAAGCTTTCAGCCCACCCAGAATCTGTTAAGGTAGTTAATGTATGATGTCACTGGTAAGGAATGCAGATAGGTCAGAGGCTGCAATAAATGCTGCCTCAGTGTTTCATACAAAGAAAAAAAAAAGTAACTTAAGAATGTTCGGGGGGGCTGCCCTTTGATTATTAGACCAATCTATCTTCCAAACATTCAAAAAAAATGTGTCTGCTACTAGTTTTTCCAGAACGTTCGCTGTGGAATAATAGTCGAAGGAGTTTTATAAATCAACGCGCCTATCATTCAAGATATATAGATGGTTATAAATAACAAAAAAAGATCAACTCCAAATTCTTCATCGCTGCTTGTGCAGCGAGGACATTGAGCTGTTCTGGCCAAACCATAAAAGAGCAGATGTGCATGTTTGCACCTCCATAGTTACCGTGAATCGTCACTAGGAGACGGCCATGTGCCAAACGGGAGACACCTGACAGGACATAATCACCGGTTTGCGTACGACTACCACGTGAGCGATTGAAGGAGAAACAAGTAAATGTTTGATGCATCGTAAAAGCACTCGTTTTATTTGCGGTCATCGACTCGATTTCATATTTGCCGTTGTTATTACAAATAATCAGATTATTTTTTATCTTCTGTTGTCTGACATTCTTTCTTGTACTGTAAAAACATGCACATCTGCTCAAAATCCAGAGGAGGAAGAGGAAGAAGAAGAACAACAACGAAAGTCTTTGACATACCTGACAATCTGCCTGGAGGCACTCTCAAAAAACTTGGCTTTAGAGGCGACGCTGCAGAGAAAGAAGATAAATGTTGGATTAACAGCTTTTCACAAAGAGATGGCACGAATGCATGTGGTGTTTTTAATCAACCTTTTTTTAAAAGGTCTAAGTTAAAGAAAAGCAAAGAAAGCACAGGTGTAACTAAAAACCAGGCAATGTGCTCCGTAGGGCTGAGAAGAATGGAAGCGATAATTATCGCGTCAAGTCTGCAACCTGTGGGCTCATCGATGCAGCAACAGCAATCACATACAACTCAGTTCCAAGAAGAATCCGGGATGCTGCGCAAGTAGAAACAGAATGAGATGATTTGCACAACACCCAATCCATGTAGTTAATTTTAAATAGCAGAAAAGACATGGGAAATGTGAAAATTGTGCCCCATTTTGAATTTGAGGTCGTCAACGGGTCTCGAAAAGCTGGGACGGTGGCGACACTGGCAACAAAAGACTGGAAAAGTTTTAAAACGATGAAAGAAGACGGTGCTGCATCAAAAACGCAATCCTTCGCTGCATCACAAATGACAGCTGAAATGTCGTCATCAGTGGATCCGAGGATGGACTGAGACAAAGTTGGAAACTGTCCTGTGTGTTTAAATGACTTCTGCTCTTTTTTGTTCAGTACGGAACAACGCATACAGGCTGTAGGGGACGATGCCTCCAGGTAAACGACGTCTCGCTCAGGGAATGCCTTATTTATTTCTGCTAGACGGTGCCAAACAACATTCTGCACATCATACTGAACGTGTCCAGGTGCCGACCTGACCGGCCTGCAAGTCCCTGCTTGTCACCCATTGAAAATGTCTGGGGAATGAAAATGAAATTGAAGCACATGAAGTATTATTTTCAATTAAATATTTGCAAATAATTATAATTGCATATCCTTCTTATATACATTGTAGATAGCATTTGGGGAACTCTATAGAACTTTAATGCAACAGATTGTCATAATGTCTTCATCCTGTTTGACATCCAATCTGATTTAAAACAGTACAAGTTTACAAAGTTACAGTTATAAGTCACCATATTCACTAACTTTTGTTAAAAAAAAAAGGTAATTCTGAATTTTATGCCTGGAATACGTCTCAATAAATTTGGAACGGGAGCAATAAAAGGACTGGGAAACTGATTAAAGCATTAAGCCTTTTAACTCAACTTAAGAAGTCAGAATCTGAATAAATAATGGAAATTCAGGCTGATTTTGGCTTTTATTATTGCTCTGATAGAGATTACACAACACCAAAATGACAAAACCAGTGAGTTGCACTGGAGGCTGCTCAGACACACTGCATCTGGACGTCTAACACCATCTGGCTGTTGCTTAATTTGAGCCCCTCTCTTGTTGTTTTTATTTAAAACAGCAGATCCACCATTTGTATATTTATTGGACACATTCGCTGTGCATTTGCATGCTTGACTATATTTTACGGAGATGGCGACAGATTTTTGCATCTCTGAGGGGAATCTTACAAGGATGTGGCCGCGTCCTCGCTCCCGGACGAAGTCGGCGTCTTAGTCGTCGTCGTCGGAAATCTGGAGGGGGGCTCAGGAGGCCTGACCGGGGGTCTGCAAATGGGGGCTTTTTCTACTGGCCTTGTTCTGGTTGGACCGTCAGAATCTCCTGAAACAGAAAAACAACACTAAAGCCAGAGCAGGTGGAATCCTGCTTGAATTGTCCATGTCAAGAATATACGAATGAAATCCGTGATGGTCTAAGAAACAACTTAGTGCAACCAGGGCTCCACTAGAAGCATAACTGCAACACCGATATGATTTTATGTTGATCAACGACTCCTATGTAACAAAGTTTTTATTTTTTAAATCAATGCTTAATTGTTTTTCTGAGAAATGAAATGGTGGAAATCCAGAAAAACATTAACGGACCAATAAATGCGAGGATGCAGCAGGTCCACTTATTGCAGTCAAAGAGCACCACGAGCGGCTCCATAATTAACTGTCCTTCATTAAAACTAGACTGTAAATGACTAAATGCATTAGTGAAGGAAAAAATAAAATAAAGCTCCTGGCAACAAAAAAGCTGGCTGACATTTCTACTTTTTCAAGCACATCTAAGCAAAACAGTTAAAATTTCAAATTAAATCTTATCAGTCCTTTCCTTTTTAATGAACATGAGCCAGTGTCCGATGCATAAAGGTCCATCAAATCCTCTTTGTTACCTGCCGTGGACTTAACAGCCCGTCTTCTGCTTTTGAAGGACAGCACTCTGCTCACATAGATTCCTGACTCCCCGTTTGCTGCTGGAGAAAATTCAAGTCTTTGCCTCCCATCGTCTACCCTCCCGACGTCAGAATCCGATTGCCCCTGACGGAGCGATGGCTTGGGCATCAGCGCTTGTCTCGGGGGAGGTTCTCTCGGGATGACAGGAGCTGAGGTGACAGATTTTGTCCGCTGCAGTGGGACGGGGCTCACTGCGTTTTCCCTCTCTGGGATGGAGACGTAGTTCTGGCCGTCTGTTAAGACGAAACACAACATTGGGTTAAATTTAACACAAGACATGGAGGACAAGCAGCAGGTACTCTGACAGAGAGGATGGAGACACGCCTCCTTACAGCGGGACGTCTAACTATATTAGACGTATCACAGTGGCATTAAAAAAGGACAAATGGGAGCTAAAATATTGAAAAGGAAAAAGAACTTATGGATAACGATGGCAATCATGAGGCTGATATTTACTCTGGGTGTGCTGAAGTTGAATTTGATAAACGCGAGGCGGTCGCTTGGAGATTGTAATGGGCTGCCGCTTTCTTGGCGGGACGCGTGGAGGGGGGACAGGCGGGGCGGAGCTGTCCTCTGGCTTATGGCTGAAGATCTGCGATTAGAAAAGATGCCGCTTAGCCACTAGTCCAGCGACATGCGCTTCCTACAATCCAGGAGATGAGCTTGAAAAAACACACCTTTGCGTGCTCCTCTATCAGAATCTCGGTAACAATATTTTGGAACTTGATATCCAACATGGCCGCCACGGTCTCTTCCTTCGCTCTCATCAGCGTGGGCCCAAAGATGACGGCCATGTTCGCAGGACTCATTCGGTTGTCTTCGCTGTGGCCGCACACGCTGCAAGTTCAGATTCGTGGGGAAAACAAAAGACACATCGTCTGAGCTTGTTTCAGAAAGAAAGAAAGAAAGGTCCCGCGGTACAAGATGGCGTGCGGTCGCATACGTGGCCAAGTGTTTAATGAGCAGCTCCAGCATCTCCCGATTCTTCTCTGGCAGCTTGTAGGTCAGCGAATGAATTTCACTCAGTCGGAAGTCCAGATTGTCTGACTCTGCGACACAAAAGCAAAACGCAAGGTCACCTAATGGAGGGATTTAAACGAACAACAAAAATGTTCTACAAAACTCCAGAACAGAACTCTTTGATCTTTGATCCGTGCATGTAGCCTGCTTTCAGCGAGGACTATTGATAAGAAACAGAAATGACGCAGAAGCGGAACAATGTGCAGCAACACGCTGCAGCAGCGCGAGACCAATAAAACCCGGCGAGGATCGTAACGCCGAGCTCGCATTTCAACCCGGCCACATTGCCATGAAACCGAAGACACGCACCAGTTGTCTTGTGGTAACATCCTGACAGAATGAGGCTGTTGCTATTAAAATCAACGTCTTCCGTTTACAATGATGTTATGTGGTGGATAAAAATAAACAGCCGATTTGGATCTCTGCAGGCCTCTTCCACACCGACCTTCCGGCGAATCCGTAGCCTCAGTGCACAGCAGCAAATGAGTGTGCACAAAGAGACCGCTTGCACACACGCACGCACCCACAAAGGCATGATTCTCGTCTAGAATAAAGCATGGGGACATGTACATGCCTGCAAATGGGAAAAATAGCTAAGAGTTGTAGACACTTTATAAACAAAGGAGTTTTAACACATTTTCAAAAATCCCCAATGCTGGGCTTTATTTGCTTCAACAGAAAATTGGGAACAAATTGGAATTTTTACGGAAACAGAAGTGTTAAAGCTCGGGGGCATTCCCCTTAGCCGATTCAAAAGCCTTACTTGCAGCAAAAATGAGGTCCCCGTGTAGACCGTACGTCATCAGAGGCTCCGACAGGCTCCTGGAGACAAAGAAAACACTGAAGACGGGCAAACATTTTTAATTCACGATTCACGATCAATTAATTCTAAGGAGAAACAGTCAAATAAAGACAACCATTCAGATGTTATCAATCCAATCAATGTCAGATGATGTGATGCTAATAGATCTGACGTACCTCAGGTAAAACTTCAAAGCACTTGTGATGGTTTTTTCTTCAAATTCGCTGCTGAGGAATTCGACATCTCCTGGGTTTGTTCGGTCTGCAGCAAAGTAAAGAAAGCATGTTGAAGCGTCTGTAATTATTACCCTGACTGATTGCAGTAAACTGGTTAGCTGGTACATGTATAAGTACATGATAAGTAACTTGGGGCCAGGTACTCTATATGGTTAGGAAATGAAAGGGAAGGAATAGCATAACCAAAGTCCTTTTTTCATACAAGATCTTTTCCGGATAAAAGAAACCTTGGCCGATTTGCATTTGGCGGCGTCCGTTTCAGGGAACGCGCTCTGGATGAATGTCTGGACACTTGATCAGAATGTCGGCTCTGTTCATCAACATTGAACTTTTCACATTGTGACAAGCAAAATCTTGTGAAAACGTATTTATGTTTTATTTGGTATTGAACACTAACACAGAGGCTGCACAATCCTACACAGTGACAGCTCAGCCTGGTCCATGCCCCTCCCCTACACAAAAATGATTGACATTCCACGCTAGATTTTGCATAACTCAAATAAAATCGTAAATTCTTTGCTCTGTTTTCGGTCTCCACGGATGAATCGGACAGATGGAGACAGACAGACAGCTTCCTGATGGAAACATCTGGCTCTTTGGTCGCTAAATGCTCTGGCGCATTCATCTGTGAGCAGGTCGAGCGCCGTGCGCCGGCGACCTGCCGAAATGTCTTTGTTGTTCGTGCACACAAGCTTCACAAAAGTTGTGGGACATGTTTATCAGCCGAAGTGAAGAAATACAATGGGCAGACAGATGTAGGGCTGCGTTCACAGGACGATTCCCTTACCGAAGAAGGCATTTAAAAGCTTTTGCACTTGGATGTTGCTGCCAACTGTTCTGTACACTCCCTCCTGTGTGAGTCCTGGAAACAAAAGAGGGGGAGGTGGGAGGAGAAAAGGGGAGTGTAACCTGGGCAAACAAAGAAGAGCAGAAATGCACCACACGCATTTCTTCAGAGCCTGCAGGAACAAAATGAAGATACAGATGTTCTTGCCTGCCTATGAATGTTTGGCTGAGCAGTACAGTTGTTGAGCAGTGATATCAGAGGCCCAATTACTCATCTAGAGTGTTTAATAATTGGCCTTATAGCAGAAGGCAAAATTATAGAATTAGCTGTATATAATTCAGAAAGGCAAAAACCTTATAAATGTGTAATAAAGATGATATTACAAATTAACACCTGTGCAATTTGAAATTGTTATGTGGTTTCAGACAACGAGAATGATGGTGAAGGGAGGAATTATCTTCTTTGAGAGATGACTGGAGCCATAAATATTCAACTCACGACTCAACTACGCCCCCCTGAGGGCAAATGGCAGAACTAAATACAGCTGGAAGAACCCTCGGAGGAACCTTTACCATATGTTTCAATGAAGTTGATGCACTTTCGCACAAACTTGAATCCAACATCATTTAGTTCCACTGTGGCATAAAGAAAGAAAAGGTGAAGACAACATGATCAGATTTAGCAGAAAATATTTTATTAACATTCCAAGGACGACGTTAACGGACTCACTTTCAGCTTGCTTGTGAATTGGAAGGTGATAGATCTGAAATGGAAAGAAGCATGAGGCATGACCAGTCGTGGATGTCCTCCCATCAATTTCATTGGCAGGCCTAGTGCAACTCTGAGGATGGTGCTGGAGGATGACACTGGGCTGGATGGGCATGAACGTTTTTTTGACTGCGATGCAGGGCCGAGTGAGCTGGAGGAAGAACTTCACCAATCTCACCGACTCTCATTCAAGCGCTCCTCAGCAACGCGAGCTTTTGTTATCACAGCTTATTGAAGCGTGACAAATCGTAAATCCGTGCAGAACGAATAACGATTTATTCTCGCCAGCTACTTTGACTTAAAAGATGAAAACATGCAAGCATTGTTTTAGTTTGTTGGCTGCAAAGCTGACGCAGCCTCCATCAGAGGAAAGAAATAAGTCTTTTTTCAATGTTTTTCCAATAGATAAAAAAAAACTTGCTTTCATTTCAGTGGCTGAAGAGGAATGGCCAAAATGTGTGTGCAAAAATGATTTTTCCTACATTTTAATGCGAGTGGAAAGTGCACGGCAGGGGTCCTTGAAGTGATCTTTAATGTTATTTTGGCACATACTGTGCATCTATGAATGTCAACCAATTCCAGGTTTGTAGTTTAGACAAATATGCTTGAGACAGAGACTTAAAGGCGTAAAACCATCGCAGTCTGGTTTTGCTTCCAGACAACGTTGTTTACAACCGGCAGGAAATGAAAAACATTTTGGAATATATGTATGAAAGCTGAAAAAAATGGCGAAACCAGCTATTGATTACCTTTCCTGATTGACATTCAGTCCTGCGGTTTACTCAAAATCAATGAGTGTGTGAAAGGGGAGTGGGATTGCCAGCGGCACTAGTGGAGAAAATACTTATGAACTCAAAAGATTAACAATAGTGTGAAGAAGAGACGCAAAGACATTGCTGGGTGGACCAGGTAGCAGCAGGCACAGACTCGTTGCACGCCGACGCTCGCATGCATCCATGGAAGCGCCACGATCAATGAGGGAAAGACGAACTGTATATTTCAGCTGTTCAAAAGGCTTAAGGGCCTTCAGAATCACATTAGCAATCATTCAGATTCTGAATTGATCATATTCCAGACAGAGAGCTCGGAGGCTCTGCAGACCTGGCAGCGCAGCGAACGCTTTGCTTGAGACTACTGGTTATGGAAATGTTCTTGTGAAATATTCACAATCGACAGAAATCGTGAGGGAAGTTGTGCAGGAAGTGGGCCCTGAAAATCACGCCTCCTGTCGTTTTCACATCCTCTAGTATTGACCATTTATTTGTTTCGCCCTCGACCAGCTGGCTCCCAACGCCACCGTGTGACCACGCCTGCCTCCCACCTGCCTGCTTAACAAGAATGCCATAATGGGGCTAATGATGCATTTGAACAATTAATGGAATGAATCTTAATTAAAAGGACATTTATAAGTGTCGTGCCAAATTGTAATTAATTACAAAAGAAAAAAAAACAGGCTTTGACTTGAAATGGAAACGGGAAGGGAGTCTGCACGGCAACCGGTAGCCAAGTCACCCCCCCCACGCCTTCCAGTAGCTATCTCCATATTGCATTGCAAATATTTTGGCAGCGCAGCAGTTTCCACCCAAAAAAAAAAAACATATCAAGCATAAAAATTATCCTCAGACAGATGAGAAACAAGCTCACAGGCTCCTTTCCGTCCATGGCCTCCATCCACAACTTCCTGTCTGCCTCCGAAAGAGCCTGGAAGGTGACGGCAGTATTTCTATGGAAACACATAAAATATGTCACAAAATGTTTAAGACAAAACAACGACTGACTGACGGCGCCGAGTATGAACGGGTGTGAATAAAAGAAGAGCGAAGTGACGAAATTCAACCCGCCTGCCACAGAAGCAACAAACACAACTGCCAAATGCTGCAGCTTGTAGGCTTTGGAATGAATTGTTAACAAAAGACAAGCGCGTGCTACGACTGCGCTACCAAACCATGAACTCCTGGACACGTCCGCCACGGTGCGTTTTATTAAACAAAGACAGGAAGGAGATATTGAAGTCGAAAATGCCGTTACGCATTTATCACAGCAAACGTCAAATTTGTTTTGTCAAGTTTTCAAAAAAAGTTTTTTTTTTTTGACTACTTAGGCACAGCCCAATCACATCTCAGCATAATCTTTAATAATTATACAGGTTTCAAATTTGTTTCTGCCATGTTAACAATATGATAATCTGCCGTGCTTTGTTTTAAAAAGCTCAAAATTGGGAACTCTTAAGATCAGAGGGACACATCGGCCCTGCAGGAGGGTTCTCTCTTCTCCTCCTCCCTCTCAGGAAGGTGAAAAAGGTCGGGCTCTCGGGGCGGGGGCAGGCCGGCCTGAAAACATCTCTAGCCGACATTACGACAGCGAACGCCTCATCATGTTGTTGTTCCAAGCGCACGCTGGCACAAATGGATCGCTCAACAGTCAGAGACACTTTGAAGCACTAATAATTAAAGCAGCTTGTAAACCTTTAAACCGCCCCGTCAACGCCGAGTATTTCATGACGGCGCAGCCTCTGGCTCGAGCGTCTAGGAAAATGCGTTTTGTGGCCTGAATGGCCTGCTAATATAAATATGAGCTTGCTGTGTTCCTCCCCCCCCAAAATCACGGGTTCGCCATCTGTTTCCGGAGCGCACCCATTGCTGAGGGCTTGTTTGGGCTACGGTCCATTTAGCCCTCACACTCCGTCCTTGTAAACCACCTGTTCACCTGTTTATCCCACAAGCCCCCCCCCCCGCCCGCGTCGCCTCATCTCACAGTGAATTCACATTTGTTTTGCGCTCACCTCTCGCTCGTCTCCACGTCGAAGCAGAAGCGCTTGTCTGTGGAGTCTGTCTTCCGGCGGACGCAGGATTTCAGAGTCAGCTGCGTGGGACCCTGCGGGGTGAAAGGCGCAGTTGGAACGATGGCGTCTGAGGATACGAGCTGGCATCCGACGCAGACAGGCACAAACTGAGCACCTGCTTGGTGGCAGGCTTCTGCTCACACGGCACCATCACCAGCTGTCGCTCCTCCTTGTGATACCTGCAGTAATATTTGACCCACGACACGCCCAGAGCCCCTGTTGGGACAAAAAGGCAGGGTAAGACTCCTCCGGGGGGGGGGGGGGGGGGAATCCAAGACGGACCTTTGAACTCCAAACAAACACCTGCTGCACTTACACTTCTCTTGACAGTACAGGTAGCCCTCCATCGGCAGAAAACGGTGCATCTTAGAGATCTGGGAGGGGTGTTTCATCCTTTTCATCAGCTCCTCCATCTCCTCGCGAGTGCTCTCGTAGTGGTTTCGGGTCTGCAGGTAAAAAAAAAAATGAGACGGCACTCTGAAAGCCTCCGAGCGTCTGATTAAAGGGTACAAAACCTCTAATGGCTTCATGAAAGGCTGGCGGCAGCACTCACATTCTGCAAGCTGAGCTGCAGCCCTTGCTTGTAAGGCATGAAGTCCTGAGTCATCTCCACCGTCAGGTTGTTGAGCGTCAGGATGCTATGAAGGAACGCCAGCACCTGAAGAACCACGGCGCAAACGGCATTTTAGGGTTTTTCTTAGCAGCCGGAATAAACGAAACAGTTTGGGTGAACGCTAAAGAGCAGATGATCAAGATGCGTTTTCAGTCTTTTTCTTCGTGACTTGTGCGTTTCCTCATTCTCACGGTGGGGGAAGGGAAAGATCGGGAGGCCTCACTCACAGGTTCCACCACGTCGAACTTCTTCCTGTCCTGCACCTGATGGATCTGGTAGACGTACTCCAAGGAGGATTCATAGAAGGTCACTTGCTCTTTGTCGAGGAGTTCATCAGCCTGCAGGGGGGGCGGGGGGAGACGTTTCAGACAGCAGCCTTTGTGTGGCAATCAGCTCAACTGAAGAATGCTCCTCGTCCCTCACCTCTTGAAGCTGGGTCTCTTTCTTCTTGGCAGAAAGGTTCAGGTGTTTTTCCACTTGGGAGTAATATTTCTCACTTTCTTTCTCAAACTTCTTTCTCTTCTCCTGCATGACAGATATGTTTATCAAGAAAAGGTATTAATCAAGTTCGCTAAAAGTAGACCCAACATTCACATTAGAAACGCCATGCAAGAAGGTAAGGCTGGATTTTTGGGACAATATTTCTACTAAAGTACTGTCACAAGTAAAGTATCAGACGGATGGTGGAAAATCTGCCACTGCATTTGGGAAATTATGACTGCCAACGGGAAATTTATTTTACTTACAATTAGTGAATTAACATCCATTTGAACACCAGCTCATCAAAAATAATTACCGATTTCAAAATTGGCCACAGTGGATGGCTTTTCAGAAAAATAAATAAATAAAATAAGTAAAACTATTTGGAAAAATATGCTTTAACAATCCCAATTCCAAATAATATCAATAAATAAAATAAAGGCCCTACGTTTACACCCCTGTTACCAATGACCAACAATAGCAAAGTGATAAGACACCGTTTCCTGGTGATTTAGAAAAAATCCTCGACAAACGCTTGTGCTGTTGCACGTTTAACGTTTCACACCTTCGTGCAACAGAAGTCAATTTGAGGAAGTGGCTCAAACTTCCTGTCTTCTCTGCGTGAGGAAGGTGTTCTGTGTTCTAAAAATATCGGACCACACACTCGATCGGCGCTTCTTGGACTGGCCTTAGCTACGCGGCGACGGACAGACTCACTTTTGTTACTCCTATTTGCTCCTTTCTGAACTTCTCCAAGGGCTTGATGAGCAGATCGGAGGCGTTCTGAACCTGCAAGGGCAAACACGGAGCGGTTGTAACCCTAACAGACACCAGTATGGAGTACTGCCATATACATGAGTCAGCGTTTTAAATGACAAATACGTGTGTAGATTAATAGAAGTATCAATAGAACACAAATGCGTAGAAACTTCCCTGGTGAATGAGCGAGCTATATTCCACTAAAGTGTGCAGATGTGCTATTCGTTTAATGAATGCTCAGCTCGTCTCTTTGTTTTTAGAAGCACCCTTTGTTCGCTTGTAAAAAAAAATAGTCCCTAGGTCACCTCATATTTTCAGATCTGTATGCAGAAGATCTGGTCTAACCAGAACCGCTGCTCCTTATGTCTTTTCATAATTACATGTGCAACAAAAAAATCCTAATAAAATTTTAATTTAAAAAGAAATGCTGCTCTGCGCTGAAGTCTTTGTAGCTTTGAAAAAGACGAAATGCATGAACGCTCCTGTACACAACAAAATAAAATATAAAAAAAATAAAGATACAGCTATGATAGTAACAGCAGAAATAATCAGACTGGATAAAATGGAATTCGTTCAATAAAAGGGGAAAGAGCAAGAAGTGGAAAATAATAATAAAATAATGGACAGCATTTTGCGTAACACACACACACACACACACACACACACACACACTCACAATAACGTGAACCAAGCAGAAAGGTACTCTGAGCTCATGCCTTCCTTCACCAAGGTCAAACATTCCCTTTTAACTTTCCCATCGGTCCCTGAATGCACCAAAGATGGGTTAACCTGCAGCGTAGGCGATGTCAATGTGCTTTAGAATAACTCGTGAGGGCTGCAGAGTTAGCGTGCAGAGTTAGCGTGCAGGAAGCTGATAACCCACCAGCATCATCCTGTCATGCTCAACTTCCTGCAGGAGTCCAGCAAACTCCTGGAACGACTGAGCTGCAGGGGGGGGGACAAAAAGATGACAACCAGAATGAAGACTTTGCACATCCTTATCTTGGCCGTCTGACGCAGAAAACACATTTGGAAGGATTATTATTATTTCATTTTTTTTAAAGGACACATCCTGTTTAGCTACCATTAAGATCTAAATATATAAATTATCTCGTTAATCCATCTTTAAGGAGAACCAGAAAGTGCTGACGTAGTTTTGGTTATCTCTGCTGGCGGAAGCGATGACGGGTCACGCACGTTTTCTGCTCCGTGCGAGTTTACAAATCCACGTCGGGGAGCGCATGTGCAGCCTCTTACCGATGTTAATCTCATCATCAGTCAGGGAGTCCCCGATGATCTCAAACTGGAACAGGCCGAGCGTCTGGGAAAACCTCTTCACTGCCAGAGAATAGCCTGTAATAAAAACACAACGATAAATACAACTTAAAGATAGTTATTAACCCGACAGCAGACCGGAAGTGACCTAAAGACGGCCGTCCTGGCTCAGGTTTCAACTTCCGCCTAATCATTTTAAACGTTTTTACTTTGATAAAACGTCGTGCACAGGTGTGCGTTTGGGAGAGGAGACAGATGTTGTGCGCGCTGGGATCAAACGGAGCTCGTCATCCTGCACATCTGCATCAGATCCGCGGCCTCGTTAGGGAGGAGAGCCCCCCCCCCCCCAGCCTCGATATATCCACACGTGTCTTGCTGTAAAGCAGCGGGGGGGGGGCTCACCCTTGATGGCGTTGATCACGCTGTTGCCGTCTTTGATCAGCTCTTTGAGGAACTTGCTGGTCCTCTCCAGCTCCAGCTCGTTGCTCTTCAGCGCCTCTCTGAAGTCCGGACTGTCCAGGTAGCAGTCGCTGAACTCCAGGGGAGGATGGCCCATCTTCCGAACCGAACCGAGCCGAGCCGCGGGCTTCAGACAATGGAGGCTTGTTCTGGTGAGCCGGGCAGCCTATCTGCCCAGAGGCGCAGGAGCCATGTCGGCCGGGGGGGGGGGGCGAACGAGGCGCCGTTTAGCTGAGCCTCTCCTCCGCTCGTCCGAACCGCCGTTTAGACGGAAATTCAAATGAGTTCTGGACCTTCTGAGACGTTTTCCTCGTTGCAGCGTCGATATTCGAGGAGAGGCCGGTCACTCTCGCCGGAGCGTCCCATTCCGAATTATTCCACACTTTTGGGATCGACACTTCGGTCCGTTGTGGAGGTCTGAAAACGGGTTTAACTGTTTGTTAACACTATGCGAGGAAACTGTGTAATAAAAAAAAACCTTGTGTTTCGTCAGACAGAGGTTACAGATCATTAAGTCGGATATTTATCCGTGGAAGAGCAAGATAAAGCTAAACAGGACGCGACTGTGTGGGGAGCCCCTGTCTAAACTTCCCTCTCCACGCCCAGCAGGTTCTTAAAGGGGCAGCACAGCTCGGGTGACGCCTTCAAGGCCCGTCGGAATCTTTTTTTTAGCTTAAAATAGAAGTGGAATTCAACATCGTGTTACCCCAACCATGATAATTACACTATAATACTACATAGAGAAACAAGAGGCCTGGAATTCTGAAAAAAAGCATATATATATTCTATAATGTACAGTACTATACAATTTCTGATTTTAGAATTTTCTTCATTTTGTTTTCATGTGACCCAATCAGTATGTTTACATTATATAGTTGATTTATAATATATATAATTATATATAATTGGATATGACTCCATGGAAATTATATTTCTCAATTCAAGAGAAAGTGTGAAAAATATTTCTAAATATTCTCCTCTTTCTGGATCTGTACCAAAATGTTATGGTTCCCTCCTGGTATGTGCTCTATCTCTTCAAAATATGACTGGATGGAGGATGAAGAAATATGTCCAATACCTTTTGCACAATCCCACCTATTATGAGACCGACACACATGAAAGAAAAGATTACTGCCTTGGTGAAAGTGATGAGACGCATTTCTGGCCTTTTCTCTTCTAAAATAAAGGCTCGGCTTGGTTTCATTTGTGTTTATCCTTTATGAAAAACAATTTAAGGACAGACACACCTGTGAATACCCACAGATATGTGTGTCCAACCACGTGATCCTGGGACACGTAGCAGCTGCGTTGTTACTGGGTGTGTTCCCATTTAGTTTGAGTCGGTGTCTCTTTAAAGCACACAACAAAAGTAATCCTACAACATATTTGAACTTTATACACCAACGTTACTGTGAAGTAATATAGTAATAATAATAAAAAAGTAAGATTACTTGAACTAATATCTTAGTTATCTTAAACCTCTTTAAGCGTTAACATATACATGTGCGTAAAGATCAATCAAAACTCAACAGAATTTGTATTTCTGTCACAGTCATCCTCCCACAGTCCATATGAAACGGTGACTCGACATTACACCGAGGTGTGAATGGCTGTTTGTCTTTCTGTGGCCTTGTGATTAACTGCCGTCTCGTCCAGGATGTACCACGCCTCTCACCTGGGATCACCTCCAGCCAACCTGCAGCTCTGCTTGGGATCCCAGTTACAGATCCCAGATGGATGGATGGATGGATGGATGCCTCTGTTCAGTGAGGTCTTTCCCATATTTCTGTACAGTACTATTTGCATTAAACGATTTGGATGTTTCTAATGTGTGTTTTCTATTATTAAATACAAATAAGAATAGATCATTTGCAAATGCTTGGTGGTATTGAGTAAAAAAAAAAAATGATAACCTGCAGGTGGCGCCCTTCAGCCGGCCCTGGATGCAGGCTGAAACAGCTCCCTGCAAATTAAACGTGCAGCAGCAGGCCTTCATTTCCAAACAGAAAGCATGTCAGAGAAGTGACAGAACAGGTCGTGAGGGACAGGGAGTCATCTGTTTGATCTGTTCGCTGTTAACGGCCCTCTGACACCCAGCAGAAACTATTAAAACCGTTCAATCAACAATATGTGCATCTGCCTTTCCTCCCAAAGCAGAGTAGTCCCTGGAATGTCAGTGGGTTGACAAGATTTTGTAGCTGCGGTTTGATTAATTTAGGAAAACTGAAAGACTCTGACATTTAAGATGACATTTAACTGCGATTCAATAGAAGCAGGAGCTGCTATTCTAATAATAATGATGATTCTAATCTTTACCTCAAAGGAGGTTATGTTTTTGACGGTGTTTGTCTGTTTGTTAGCAGGATTATGGAAAAACCACTTGATGGAAAAAAAAATTGAAGATGGGTCTAAATTTTGAGAGCAATCCGGATGATCCGTGTCTCTGGGACTTTGTTGTAGAAAAAGTCGTTATTACAAAATGCAAGGCAAAAAGGTTATTCAGTCAAACACAACAAAATAAACACAAATGCTTAATCCCACAGAAAAACATCAAATAGATTGATTTAACAGTGGCATTCACATAGAAGACGAGATGAGACTGATTGCTATCATCGTAAATGCTCTCCCTCTTATCTTTAGATTTCATGGGTCATCCTTTGTTTGGGACCTTTAGCTTTTTACGGCGTATTGCGTCAAAACCGTCCTCCACTTCCTCTGCAGAACACAGCACAATGAGGGTGAGAGGACACGCGCTGTCCCCACACAGATTCCTCAGCTGGACTGAAGTTAAAACATTTGATCTGAATTGTAAAGCTGTTTGTTTGGCCGCCGTAAATGAAGCTATTGTGTGCAAATATTGCAGACAGAAGCATATGACCTCTCCAGTGCAGGGCAGTGGCTAGTGTGAGAAATCATTAGCGATGCAAAGACTTGGTGCTCTGATACTCTTGTTTGCGGTCGAAGACTGAAAAAGATAAAAAATAATTCTGCTGATGTTGATGCTTCAGCTGAAGGTGAGTCTGCTTCGTTTCTAATTCTGATGTCAGATCAGCTGAGAGCAATAATAGATGTTCAGCTGGTTAGGCTCGGGGATCCTCTAGTGTTTTGCCTGAAGCTGGCAATAACAATATTTAAATATTCCTTAACAAAGACTATATAATATAGAGTTAAGCCTACAGATAAGGTTGAACCCTGCAGCAAACACATTTTCTAAGAAATGTAATGAATGTATTTTTTCCCTTGTGGTGATCATGAAACCAAATAACATCTAGAAGGAAGACGACTCCTGATTTATTGCACGTTAAGTCACGTTTGGACCGTGATTGCTTCCCTGTTAATATTTAGAGGGAATCACAGATGCCCAATTTGCATGCCACACTGTGTCGAATTGTGTAAGCGTGTCACATGGTGCCAGACCAAGTGACCTGCGTGCTGTAGAGAGGCTGAACGCCTTCTTCTTCCTCTGGATTCACGTCCATGTCAAGCCAGAGGGTCTGCGCTGTCCTCCAAGCTGCCTCCCATGCCTCTTACACCTCCTGCTGCGAAGGGTAACAGCCGTGATATTTACGCTGGGCTGCAAATTAATACTTGTTGGAGACAGAAGGCAACCGATAATAATCAGCGCAGAGGAGAAAAACCATTTTGGATGATTTTAAGAAATAGAAATTGATTTTCTTAAGAGATTGAATGAAAAAGTAGAAGCTGAAAAGGTGAATATTCTTGGACTGAATTGTCCGACCTGCACAGGTACTGCATTAGTGGATTATTTCTAAATACTATATACTGTTTCATTCATTTTAAGTCTCTGGTCATTTCAAGACAATATTGATGAACCACAAGGATGGGAATCAAACTGGCATCATTTTTACTCATTAGCAGCAGTAATCACTTGTTCATCAATAAGCAATAGCTAAAATCAATTATTTATTATATTATAATCCATCAATGTGACAATTATGTTCTGAATTATTCCTTTAATTTAAAATGTAGAATCCACACGTCCATCCGGTAACATATTTGTTGATCACTTTTTCTGTCTGATCTATTGTGCAAAACATACGGATTTTTTTCACAAGACAAAGAAGAAGCAAATCTTCAGAAGTGAATAGAAATCAATAATTTGGGTTTTTTTTTTAAAAAAAAAGGTCTTGTGATCATTCCATCATCAAAATACCAGTTTGAATGTCCTACCATTAAAGGTGCTATTTTTTAAAGCCCATGTCTGTGGCTCCTCCCATTCAACGTACCAGTAACCACATCAATCAGCATCAATGTCATTTGTTTTCAGTGCTTTTTAACTTTCCCCCCTCAGACCCGGAACCTAAGATGAACTGGGCATCATTCTACGCCGTCATCAGCGGCGTGAACAGACACTCCACAGGCATCGGTCGCATATGGCTTTCTGTCCTGTTCATCTTCCGCATCCTGGTTCTGGTGGTTGCGGCTGAGAGCGTTTGGGGTGATGAGAAATCTGGCTTCACCTGCAACACCCAGCAGCCCGGCTGCAGCAGCGTGTGCTACGACCACTTCTTCCCAATCTCCCACATTCGCCTCTGGGCTCTCCAGCTCATCCTGGTCTCCACTCCGGCCCTGCTGGTGGCCATGCACGTGGCCCACCGTCGCCACGTCGACAAAAGGCTCTACAAAATGTCAGGGCGGACCAACCCCAAAGACCTGGAGCAGATAAAGACCCAGAAGGTGAAGATCTCAGGGGCTCTCTGGTGGACATACGTCATCAGCCTGCTGTTTCGGATCCTCTTTGAGATCACCTTCATGTATCTTTTTTACATGATCTATCCTGGTTACAAGATGATCCGGCTGGTGAAATGTGACTCGTACCCCTGTCCCAACACGGTGGACTGCTTCGTGTCCAGGCCCACAGAGAAGACTGTCTTCACGGTATTCATGCTGGCTGTGTCAGGGGTTTGCATTCTGCTCAACATCGCAGAGGTGGTCTTCCTGGTGGGGAAGGCCTGCAGTAAGCATCTGCAGAATGTTGGCGACTTCAGTGTCGGGTCCTGGATCCAACTTAAACTCTGCTCGTACTAACAAAACACATTCCTGCACAGCAGGACGTATAGGCGTACAGATCCAGGTAACAAGGCGTCCATTTATCATGTGATTCAGGTACATGGGATCCAGTCTGCTGTCGGCCACAGACAGACAAGGTGAGGATTTAATCTCAGAGACAATACATAATAAAACAGCTAGATGTTCAGGCAGATTAAACATTGAAATAACATTTTATCATTTCATTATAGGCTTTAGTTGTGCTTGCTCTGATGTTTTATGAAGGTTTTTGTTCTTGAAATAAATACATGTAAACATGAAATGTCCCTTCTTGTTAAATGCTATTTAAAATCCACTCATTTTGTCAGAAAGTTGTGCAGAAAAGATGATATTTTAGCTTTTTCATATTCATGATTGAATGTGATCATCATATGATGTTGTGTTTTGGCCTAACTGACTTTGAGTCTCATAAAGCAGAGGATATTTTAAAGCTGTTATCAGAGAAATGTTTAACTAACACATGGAAAACGTGTTGCATTTCCTCCATGGTAACTGATACGGTGTTTAACACTCAATCTTTACTTCGTCAGTTGAAAAGATTCTTCTTTTAGCTCAAAGAACATAGAAAACTTGAAGCCTAAACCCTTTAAAAAAAAAAGTCCTTTAAATGTATTTGTTTTGAAGCTGGATATTTATATACTGTCTATAAACAGCTAAATAAAATCAGAGTTTCTGTAACAGTGTATTTTTTTTTCTCTCCAAATCCAAAGTTTCTCATATCGTCCAATGTGACTTGAAAAGTGAATTAAAAAAACCTCACTTCAAGCAATGTCCAGTATATACTGCACATAATGACATAGAAACGGCTGTAAGCTACAGCAGAGGAGCTGCAGTTTGTTTCAGCTTTGAGTTGGTGCAGAGAAAGAACTCCACTTCCCCTCTGCAGAGTCCGTCGCTCCTCCAGACAGTCAAGGGTCAGATCGCTGCCACTCCCTGTGAATTATATTTAGAGCCCACTGACATATAAGCCCAACCTGCAACCGCACTGGGCACACAAGGTGCCACTCAGTTGAACCCCCCCTTAAGCAAGGGGTGGTTGCTACGATGCTTCCGTCTGTGCTCATGCTGGGACCATGCAGTCTGTATAGGTGTGGTGGTTTGTTAGAAGCTGTGTATCGATCCGTTTAGCGTGGGAGGACAGCAGGAGAAGTTTAATTTGGCGCGGGAGCCCGATCAGCGCTTCAGAAGGAGATGGTGCGTTCACACCGAAGAACCTCAGACACCCACTGACCTTCAATCTGCTGCAGGAGATGAACACAATCAGGTATGTCTTCCTGATTGAACAATACTATTATTTTAAATGTCTAATTTGATCATCAAAAATCAGTGTATATTATGTCTATTTTTTTACGACTGAAATCCAGGCTGCATTATACTTCCCAGAGTTCTTCCCATACTTCCCAGAGTTCCCGTCGTGTTTTCACACAAGTCTTTCTGACAGTGCACGACTTCATAGCCGCATCATGTAATGCTTTCCTGTCATTCTCCCCACAACAGATGACTTCTCCCTTTTCCCAAAGGACAAGCACACGTCTTTAAAAAGTCAGTTTTCGCTATGTTGCAATCAACAGGCACCGAACACTAAACTGGAAACCTAACTCTGGAGTCGGGCAGCACTGTTCTGGGTTCTGTGTCACAAGATCCAGCCCGACGCAGAGTGTCTCTGCACCAAGCTCCGGGGTCTTTCCCTCACACAGGAGGCATTTCATTCGTCCAGTCGTTCTAACACACAACCTTTGGGAATACAATTATTGTCTATTGGTGAGTTGCCTGTAGGTTTTGTGGAAAATAGACAACCATATTTATGCTAAGAATATCATGAGAGTGCAGAACATTCACCAAAAAAAAAAGCTTCAGAGTATTTTAGATTAAGTCTCTGCTAGTGACGAGGCCATTGTGTGCCAAATTACTTTATGTCATCTAAGTCAGAACAAGCTCTCTTTGAATGTAATATGTTTTTGCCTCCTCTTGCAGGTGTCTCCTCTGGTTTTCTGGATAAAGCCGAGTCTATAGTTACACTCCGGTATGGCGGACTGGAACTTGTTGGGGAAGCTCCTGGAGAGCGCCCAGGAACACTCCACCGTTGTTGGCAAAGTCTGGCTGACTGTGCTGTTCATCTTCCGGATCCTGGTGCTGGGAGCCGCCGCTGAGAAGGTGTGGGGCGACGAGCAGTCTGGCTTCACGTGCGACACCAAGCAGCCCGGCTGCCAGAACGTCTGCTATGACAAGACCTTCCCCATTTCTCACATCCGCTTCTGGGTGATGCAGATCATCTTTGTGTCCACGCCAACGCTCATTTACCTGGGTCACATACTTCATCTGGTTCGCATGGAGGAAAAAGTGAAGCAGAAAGAGAAGGAGCTTGCCACCCAGATTGAAAAGCAGCAGCAGTTACTCGGCAACAAGGCCAAGAGACCCCCAGTTAAAGACAACCAGGGCCATGTGCGTTTGCAAGGCACGCTGCTGCGAACGTACGTCTTCAACATCATCTTCAAGACCCTGTTTGAAGTGGGCTTTATCATAGCTCAGTATTTCCTGTACGGGTTTGAGCTCAAGGCGATGTACACCTGCGACCGCTGGCCTTGTCCCAATATGGTGAACTGCTACATATCTCGGCCCACGGAGAAGACGATCTTCATCCTCTTCATGCTCGCTGTGGCCTGCATGTCCCTGCTGCTTAACCTGGTGGAGATGTACCATCTGGGTTTCACAAAATGCCACCAGGGTCTCCGTTACAGACGCTCACGCGCCGCAAGAGGCGCATCCAGAGCCGGAACCGAGCCGGCCACGCCCTTTGTTCCCAACTATAATTTCTTTTCTAGAAACCCTGACCCTTTCCCCGTTGAATCAAAGTACAAAATGGTCGAGCCGAACTCCGCGTACAGTCCCTACAGCAGCAAGGTGGCTTACAAGCAGAACAGAGACAACATGGCTGTGGAGAGGAAGGAAAAAGCAGAGGAAGAGGATAGGAGGAAGACGCCGAGCCCTGAGATTCCTGAGATTGTTGAAAATCTGCGCAGAAACAGTCAGTCAAGCAAGCAGAGCAGTAATAAGAGCAGGCTGGACGACCTGAGGATCTAGACACGTGAAGATTTTGCTTGGAGAGTGTCGTGAGCCAGTTGTGACCAGTTCATTTCTCTTTAGTGGAACAATATCTCTAAATGTTCTCGACAAATTTAAATGCCATTTTATAGAACGTCAGACCATCAAGCTGTAAATCCAGGAGATTTTTTGCAGCCATGTCAGATGTTTGCTCTGTGCATTCCTCAACTTGATAAGGACAACTCCAAGAGGACATTAAGCAACATTCAACAGCTTCATAATTCATCATGCATTGAGCATTTGTTTTACAGCAATATTTGAATGTCATACTTTTCTGGATTTTCTAAAAAAAAATACTGCAATCATCTACGTATCGTCTTATTTGGAACTGAATAATTTGATTAAAATGCTGTGCAACAAACGAGTGGTCTGCTCTGTATTAATTTTGCAATATCAATAATGTGATGTGATTTGTGATGTTTAGTGCTTTGATGTCGGTGTTGATGCTGCTATGAATCAAATTGACCGTTGTCTCGGTCCATCGCTCTTGTTTCTTTTTCTTCTTATTCCTGTGCAGTCGTCCTCCTGACTGCCTGGTTTCCACCAGCTGCAGCAAAGACGCACAGACTGCGTCTGGTGTGGATGAGTCCATCTCCAAAACTGGTGAAAGAGCAATGCTTCAAGGTCCGTCTGACTGCTGCTATAAATAGATCTCGTGCACAGGACGAGAGTTGGTGAAATGGGGGGTAGGGGGGCTAGGTGGGCCAAAAGTTCCTCGGTCTCAGCAAAATATTTCAAGGTGGTAAAACTTTTATTTTTCCCCTTTGACTCTTCAGCTGCTCAGCTACTGTTCTTCAGATCATGAGTCACTAAGCATTTAAATATGGTATTGATACTTCAGTATTTGCCCTGCAGAAGGACCTTTCAACAGATATTTGGCTAAATACTATAAATATTTGCGATGAAGATTTTTATCTTTGGGATTCAAGTTAAAGCCTTTCATTTCGTTTCTAGTTTCATTTCTGATATTAGATAAGATAAGATTAGATAAGTATACATTTTAATGTAACCATTAAAGATTGACCCTGACATTAAATTATTATAACCTGGTCAAATTGAAAATGTCTGTTGAGTGCTTTTAATCCCCATTAACCTCCATTATTATTGTTAACCATGATAAGAATTATCAAACTTCCAAGATAGCCTGATCTCTCTTTACGGGACAAAAACTCAACAGGTGATTGAGGTTAACATTTTGAACCTTAGGTTACACCCATGCAACCAAATCTCAGAGCCAGAATAGCATGAACGAAATGCAATGGCCATCCATCATTGAGTCACTCTCCTTCACGTAAATCAGCCTGTGCGCTGTAGGACGAGTCAACAAGGGGAGAGTTAATGCTAACGATTTATTGTGGCTTCGTATTTCAATAAAGTGATTATTTTTTGGTCACTGCTGTGTTGCCAGGGAGTCATAAAAGTTTGACTGACCATCGTACAGCCTGCTTTTCACACAAAAACAATGGCCAGCGGCACAGAAAGTAAAATGAGATGCATGTTTCTCTTCACCTTAGACATTAATTTAAATTAAGTCAATCAGATTAAGTTTAAAAGATCTGCATATTAGATATCATGCAAAAAGAATCTGATTAATGAAAGAAAATATTAAATATATTTAAATTCAATTCAATTCAAACATTGACTATATCGAAAGCATTGCCTCTCTCCAGTGAAGACATAAAATATACAGTCAGAAAAAGTTTCAAACATATAAGTCATATAAGTTATTTACTCATATTGTGTCAAGCATTTCCAAATAAATCTATAGTCATATTGTCTGCTTCATTAGATTGCCAGTTGCTATAATATGAATGTCAGACTGTGGAGGAAAGCCTGAACGCGTTTACATCATAAATTTTGATACTGTTTTTCTTTTCAAGATACAGTAAGTCAATTCTAATAATTTACTACCTGTAATTCTGAAGTTTCTCCTGATGGTGGCGCTAAAGAACAGCTCAAGGTTTCACTATCAAGGGGTCAGATTGACCCCAAAGATAAAATGTTAGTAATAAAAGGAGGGTTAAACTAAAGTTTTAAAACATTACCAGGTTTAAAACCATTTCTGCCTCATAAGATTTTGATCCCACGCTACTATCAATCAATACTATTTAAACCACTGTATCGGTCAAATAAATGATTGTAATGCAAATGTGTAATGTGATTGAGATGATGTTCCTGCAGGAGGAGACAAGCATGAGATCATTTATTAATAACTTTGATTTTATTACATATGCAAACATATTATTGAGCATGGTCAATATATTTTAAAACAAATTACGCTTCTAGCCACACTCATTAAATGTTTTCCTTTATTTTCCAATGATCCAGTTACCATTCTTTGTTTTTAACGTTACAGCAATCACAGTTCGCATGTCCAGCCAAGATTATATTTATTATACCGTACTATAAAACATTATGCCTTCATACGCTCTTTTTAAATGCACAAATAGAAGCATTACAGATAAGCCAATCAGGCATATGACTTACAAATAAAGGACCCATCAACATGGTGAGTCAGACTTTAATTCATGTTGTTCTGTGAATTAAAGGTGTTAAGTGACAGAACGGCATCATTTATACAACCATGACTCTTTATTCCAGCACCCCGGCGTGCAGATAAAAAACGAAACAAAAAAAAGCATAATCAAATCAGGTCAACAGGAATATATCCATTATTCAAATATTTAAACAACAACAAGCTTTTAATCAATGCTGCAGTTGATCAAGTCTGTAGACTAATCTTGCAAATTTAAGGACTTTGTTAACCAAGCACTGATGCAGAACCGGATTCACTGATACTTAAAGAAAAGGCCGACAAAGTAGTAGTTGAGGATGAGAATTTCCGAATGTATAATTTTTCCATGTTTATCCCTACAAAGTCGTCAATTTTCATTTTATTTTATTTCCACAGTTTCACTAAATTGTTTCTGGGCTAAAGAATAATCCAAGCACAGGAACCATTTTCCATAAACTATACATGCCTGGATATTTCTGGGCTTCCTATATAATCCACACGTTCTTACATAATTCTTGGAAGATATGTTTTCTTTTTACTCCCAATTTGTAACATTGTGAAACAATAAAATAAAATAAACCCTCACAAAGTCATTCATTGATAACAGGTTGTGGCTGGCTTTGAAATGTGCAAATTACTTACAAAATACAAACCAAAAACATTTAGAAATGGTCCTGAAATATAAATTATGAAAATTACAAAGCATTCCAAACAAATGGCACTATAACAGAGAAATGCACTTGCAATTTAGAAACCCTCAAGCAGAAATATTGTTCTATAAATTTGTGGATTTTGGCCCCTGGGAAAAGGCAAGCTGCAGCAGAAACACTGAAGACCTTTATGCAATCCTAAGCCTTTTGGGGTCTGGCAGCGATATGGGCAAATCTGCAAGTTCTGAATCCCAAACAACTGTGCAAATCACACACCAAAATAGAACCAAACAAAAAACCAAAAACTGAATAAAGCACAGATAGAAAGAAAATAGCTGAAACGCTGCAAGCATTAAAAGCTGCTGTTCTTTGAAGACAAGCTTAACATGGCAAATCCTTTAACTGTGAAACACATGCGCGATATTTTTATTTTTACTATATCTATAGTTATATCGTAAAATATCCCTTTTCTCCTTTGCATTTTACACAAATTACACCCTGAGATATGACAAAACAAAATGTCCTTCAGAACGTTGACGTCATGTCCACAACAGTCACGGAGCTCTTATTTTGCATTCTGAATACAAGCCTTATAAAATCTAGACTCACGCGGCTAGCTGACCTCTATGTACAAAATGCTGCACCTATATTAGAGAGTAACACCTTACATATATAGCAAGACACAAATAAGCAAACGATGCACGGACTGTCATCGACAGTTCTTTAGAAGCGACCGCCGGCGATTTCTGACGCAGCACTGTGGGATTCAAACTATGCTACAGCCTTAGTTGAAGCCATGCTAATATTTTAATGGCGTGTGCTGCTTTTGGAAGAATGAGATAGGTGTGGCAGTATCGCATCCTCTCTTCTTTATTATTGCAAAAAATGCAAATAATCCACTATTTTATGCTCTCAATAGAATATATCTGATTCAGATCATCTCTGAAATCAGCGTATGGCTTCCAGGGAAAGGTTGTCCTTTCTCACCAAGCGGCTTTTTACTCCCTGCCACACGGAAAGCTGGTGTTTCTTACAATACCTTTACAGCGTAACACTAATTTTGCCCAAGGATGGGTACGCTGAAGTCGACATTTACACTTTGTTTTGCTTCATCTGTGAGGAATAGTCAGACAGATGCTATTTCAAGATACCCAGACATGACCTTGTCTCCGCATGGGAGCAGAGAGCAGAGAGTCTTCTCTGAATACACAGGACAGTGCTGCATGTCTCCTGCACTAGAATAGAAAACTAGATTTTATGTGCTCCATGGCATACGAGGGGAAAATATTTACACCCAAGTTAAAATCCAAACAATCTGACGCCATGAAAGAGAATTGACTTCATCACTGCTGGTTGTAAATGCACACTTTAATCTTACTGTCTTACCAATCTGAGAGGAGGCCAGAAATTTGCAGTGATTTGAGTTTGGAGCAACAGCAAAGCATCATTTGACTTGTGTATCCACTCATTCATTTCTATTTAGCTTCAGCTGGGCAAACTTAGCTTGTTCCAGTTTAGTCTGAATATTGACGGGCCTTTCAAAGAAGCCGACTATGCTTGGCTCGTTGAGCAGAGAAGCTAGCACCTGCTCGAAGGAAAACGACCACTCCGTCTCCGAGAGGTCGGCCCCCGCGTCCTGACTGCTGCTGAAGCTGGAGGTGCTGGAGCTCTCGGGGGTAACAGAAACTTCTTTTGTTGGAAACTCCTCCTCAGAGGCAGAGGCACTGCCGGCAGGCTGCGTGGACTCCTCCCTCGGCTCCTGCAGCCTACGTCCCACCTCCTCCATTCTGAGCAGCAGGCTGGTGACGTGGGCCACGGCTCGGTAGAGAGACTCCTCCTCTGAATCCCCGTGAAAAATATCGTACAGGGTCTTGGAGAACTGGATGAATTGAGTCTGAGACAGAAAAAGAATTGAAGGGCAAATGTTGTTAGAATAAAGATTAGATGAGAAGTCCTCTTCTGATGAGACTGTGAAGTTATGTACGTATTACTCTTCTGCTTGAGAAAGGAAATCAGATAAAATTACCTGATTAATTCGGGGTAGGTCTTTGATTGTTTCTTCTTTCTTCAGTATTTCATTTTGCCATTGTTTCAGGTACGCCTGCAGGTCCACTTTCCCTCTAGCTGTCAGCGTGACACAAAAACGCTACGTTACCGCACGCAAACCAAGACAACAGGAGGGCTTTGTTCATTTGTGAAGTGCCTGTGATAAATGTGGGTGAAACAGTACCTCTTTCAGGGCTTTTCCTTATCACACCATCTTCAGGAAAATCCAACGCTGAAATACAAAGACAGCCTGTCAACACACTGCAGAGAACATTTCTCTACTACTCCATGCATTAAGGCGCAGGTTTTACAGAACTTAGAGGAAAGGATAAAGATGAGGCATTTTAAAGGAGAAAGGGAAAAGTGAAGAGGCTGACCAGTGAGTCTACGCAAGTGAGAAGGGTCTTCGGTCATTGGAATAAAGATTCGCTGTTCTTTTAAGCACGAAGGACTACCTGTGAAAGCTAGAAGATAAAGGACTGAGCACTGAGAGAAATGATAGAGGTCATTCAAAGAGACACACGAACACACAGAACTGATCAAATACAGTCAAGTTAGTGGTGGTGTAATAGAGGACAGAGAATGCGATTGATTTTTAGAGATCCATTTCTACAAGAGCGGCTGGTACACATTACTATGTACAGCATTGTTGTGTATTTAGGAAGAAACAGCCAAGTACAAAACTAGATTCAATACCTGTGCAAAGAAAAATAAGAAATGAATAAGAATTGTTAAACCCCAACGACTGTGTGGGATTTATCAAATGCTTTATCCGCAGGGTAAATTTGTGATTTTCTCATGTGCTTCCAGATTTTCAGCTCTGAACAGTTGATTTTTTATTTTTTTTACTCCTCTGATAAAATGTCACGCTTTGATGTGGGATCTCGCTCAGGCCACGAGAGCTTGGGGGTGTCCCGCTGTGAAATTGGCAAGTGTTTGAGGCCAGAGCTGCTTTTTCGAGCCTCGTCTTCACGCTTTCCTCCCATTACTCGAGATGCAGCTTGAGGGAAACGCCCACAGGACATCGTGTTTAAAAGAAATCTATGACAAAACCGTACAATGACCGGAAAATTATCCATCAAGACTAATGAAACACCACCTGCACCAACGGACTGGGACCTGTCCTTGGTGCTGAACCGGTACGTCCTCTGTGTGAGACGCACAACAAACCGTGCAGCTTAATGTTCACTGGCGCAGCACATCACAGACGGTGACTCAGCGCTGCTAAGCTGTCAGTTGTAGTTTGAGCACTTCCTCCTCATTGCAGATCCTCTTTATGGAGGAACTAACCCAGTGCAGAATGCCACTAGCAGCTCCTAACACCCACCGTTGCCATGCCAAAGGGCCTTCAACCCAACATTCAGACTATTCTTACCCCTGCCTTCAAGCAGCTACTGCCAAATCATGCAGAAGAGAGCCACACAATCAAGGACAGTTGCCTGCACCCCCCCTCCAGGCGGTGTACCTATGCTCAGCAAATAGAGTTCTGAACTGCATTTTTGAAATGACATCTTGTACATTTTTAACCCTTTACACTACAGGCTGCCGTCTATCTGGATCTAGTTACTTGTTTCAGGCTAGCTTTAGCACTTGGTCATCACTCACCCGGCGGCAGGTGCAGCTTGAAGAGGAATTTCATCCTATTTGTGAACGATCCACTGTACAAAATATCTGCAAGAGAGGAAATATGACGTTAGCGCAGTACTGAGGACGCTCGCGCCAACGGCTGCTTGAGTGGAGCGACTGAATCTACCGAGGGTACAGCAGAACTCTTTGAAGTTGACAAGGCCGTCCTTGTTCTCATCTATCAGACGGAATATCCAGAGAGACAGCGCGCTCTTGGCGGTGCAGAAAGCCCAAGGCTCCAGCAGAGAGAAGAGAACACTGAACTGCTGGAAACCCAACTGGTACTGCTCCAAATAGGCCAGACTGGGATCATGATGGAGCAGAGCAGGACTCGTAATCGTCCAGTAGCAGTAGATGAAATGCTGCCTCTGAAAACAGAAAAAGAAAAGCATGACTACGACTCTTTTTTTTTAGCCCAGCTGTTGGTACCCTTGTATGGTGACACTGGAAACACAGCATCAATGCCCTGACTCACTTTGAACACGTTATAAAGCTCGTCAAGCTCTGAGGCACCGAATGTAACGTCTTGGGAAACCACCCGAATCTAAAAACAGATCAAATTCATCGTTAACAACACGAATCCAGTCACAGCCGACGACCCGACGGCTACTGACCACATTCTGTTTGGTTGTGTCTTCCAGCGTCTGGATCACATGCAGTTTGTTTCTTTTCCGTGAGCTTTCCACTTCCTCTGAACGGATGCTTCCATATTTCTAAATTGTAGAGCAGCTAATTAAAATCATCTTAAACGATGACATGAAAAAAAAAAAATGAAAAAAGAAACTGCCACGGAGGCTTCTTGCATTACCTCATAGGAGTCTCGGATCAGTTCACCAATTTCCACTTTGATGTGGGAGGCTTTATCATGATTCCCCACTGGAGCCTGCTGCACTGTCGGCGGTAACGGGCTGTCTTTGTTTGTCACGCTGTCAAAGAATCTGCAACACACACAAAAAAAAAATCACATTTAAATAGTTAAAATGTTTCAAATACATCAGGGCTCCTTTGTTAGTATTCACAGACTTGCTGAGGATGGTGACTGCCTCGGCGTCGTCGTGGCATCTGATCAGAGCCTCCATGTTGTAGTCCAGCACCGCCAGGCCAAGCTGCAGAATGGCCTTGATGCCGTCGTAAAAGAAACAGTCCACCACGTTCACGGCGCTCTCTATGGGCAGGACGCTGATGAAGAGTGTGAGAAACCAAGACAAGGACACAGACGAGAAGAAAGTCAGGTCTGTCATGTTCTCCACCAGCTGGGGGAGGTTTTCTCGAATCAGATCCTCGAACACAGCCTGGTCGACCAAAGCGCCTGGAGAAAGATCAGCAGCATTTCAGAGAGAAACATTCGCAGATAGCTTTCAATGTCCTAAAGAAAGAGGAGAAGGGGCATCCTCTTGCTTTCATCCTCACCAATAATCCGACGGTTGAAGTAATCGGGTAACATCCTCTCACAGACGGCCACCAGCAGCCAGAAAGCCTCCTCTTCTTTAGCGTAGAGCAGGAGAACTGAGGTGAGGATGTTCATGGCCTGGAGGGGAGAAAAAAAAAAAGATTTTAGTCAAGGTCTCTCAGAATCAAAAACGGCTTTTTTGATCCGTGTAAAATAATTCTGAAGAATATTCTGTAATACCTGGCAGTAGCCAATTTTAGGATTCCTGTACGCATAGGCAGTAAGGACTCTGCGTAGAGCTGAGATTCCTGTGTCACTCTGAAAGGCAGGGTGGTCTGGCAGAGAGCGGTGCAAATCTCGCTCAATTTCATCCGTCGCCAAAGTGCTCGTGCCCAGGGACTGTTCCACCAGCCCGGTGTAATAGCCGGGGTGAGTGGCCATGTCGTTCACTGCTCCTACAGAGGCAGAATCACAGTCAGTGCTGCAGAGATCAAAAACCTACCACGGTTCACTTTCATTATTCATGCTCAGCAGGTACTCGCTTGAGCGGCCATCAATAAACGTGCATTTACGAAAGCCGGAGCGCCTCCTGCAGGCATAGAATACCTGAGAACTGCATCCACAGCTCTCCTCTCAAGGCCTCGGGAACGCCACGAACAATCAGGTCCCTTGTCTTCCTGGTGAGGAACATACTCGAGCCACGGCCGTATTCAGAGAAATGGATGTTCCAAGACTGCTCCTTCATCTTTTCTTTAAGCTGAGAAGTGGCAAAATCGGTGTGGTTAGACTTCCTAATGCTCCATTTCTTAACGGGCGCGTTACGACTCAGATATTCACCATTTTGGGGTCGAGGTTTTCAACATCCTGAGGGTGGAAAACAGTCATGAGCGCCTCAGTGCTCACAGCCCTGCTGCCGTCTTTCTGTCCCGCCATCGGCGTCACGTCCTCTGGGTTGTCCTCAAAGTGGTCGATGAGGGACTGGCAGTCACCTCGTATGGTCTTTGCAATAAAGATTTCATCGTTTCACGTCGCATGTTAGACTTTGCAGTAAAACCCACACCGAGGCCATGTTACCTCTGATGAAGCGGAGTGCTGGGGGCTGGCGCTAATCCCACATCTGCTACGGATGGTGTTGGCGAGCCGCTGGTAACCCCGCACCTCGGAGAAACGCAGCGCCCGCTTGCCACGGATGTAAACCGTTACGGCCCTGCTGCTGGAGTCTGGCTTCTCGACATTAACAACCTGCAAAGAATATTGGCAGGCTGGTCACTCACTTCTTGAAGGGTGCCATCTGAGAAAACTCCTCATGGCAGCGTTTTTTTTTTTTAATGAACAGAGTACCTCCCGCATTGGAACGATGATATGACACTGGCTTCCGTCCTGGCTGGCGAAACACAGGTAGTTCTCAGAAAGGCAGATCTTGCCGAGAGTATTGAAGTGGCTGACGGGCACCCAGAGGAAACTCTCGTGCACCTCCAGCAGGTTTTCCTCTTTGGAAAGCCTGAAGAAAGTCCGGAACTGCTCGCTCTTTGCATGGGCCTCTAAGCCTCTGTTGGGGGGGGAAGTAGAGCGGAAAATCATGAGCGGAACATCAAGTTTAGCTTTTCAATGAACATCCTTTTACGCTGCCGGTTTCACATGAACGCTTTAGAGATCCTGACTGTCACCTTCCATAATATCTGATTATACAAACAAACAATTTGGTTCGAAGCGCTAACAGGATCGCGTGAGACTACGCGGCAGAGCGGAGGCAGCACCTCTTGGTGATCTGCATGGGGTCGGAGAGCGCCGGCTCCTTCTGGAAGGCTTCTTTATCGAAAAGGCGCTTGATGGAGTAGTCTGCCAACTGCTCCATGATAACGAAGGTTTCATTGAGATGCAGGAGCATGGAGAAGTAGTGTTCATCTCCGTGTGCCAAGACATGAATGCTCTCGGTCAGCAGAACGGTAGAAGTTTTCTCCAGTCTCCAGATCTCATCCCAGGAGATGACCAGCTTCACTGCAGTTCACACAAGAAATAGGAACGATATCAGCATTTAAGGCCCACTGCTGCAAAGACAAGGGCATGGCACGGCACAGAAACGTCTTACCCTCAGATCCCAGCAAGTACGAATAGAAGCACAAGAAGTTAGTGCTGAGGTAGAGCCAGCCCTGACACGGTACTTTCCCTCTCCAGTAGCTGCACGAGTAATAGGTGACCAGCTTTTCCTCTGGTGGCAGCCCAAACCACTTCTCAAACCTCAACAGCGCTTCACGAAACTTCTCGGGATCGTCCTCCAGCACCAGGGACATCTTCCCTTCCTCGGCGATGAGACCCTAGAAGAGCATTAAATAATGTAGGTCACTGCAAACCCCAAAATGTATAATCTTATCTAAACACATCACAAAAAAAAATCTAACAATATCCAATCTAGTGGCAAACCTGCTCTTATTATTGGATTGTTATAGCCACAATAACGTGGAGATAGAACATCCTCCAAATAGTTCATCAGGGTACGATCAATTCCTTTAATGAGCCCGGAGCAGATTAGAATTTAAGATATGAAAAAAAGGGAACGTTTTATCACATTTATTATTCCATCCATATTCTATAGTCTGGCATAGAGGTTACTAAATATAAAAAAGGAGAGGTTCTTACTCTAATCTTGCCCTGCACAAAGCTGGTGATGTCTTCGCTGGAGTCGAAAACAGAGAGCGTCCTCATGATGTTCTGCTGCAACCAGTCCCAGTGTTGAACAATCTCCTCTTTGGTGACGCCTGAGAGAACATGCGGTTTGGGCTTTTATTTACGGCGGCAACTTTCTTTTTGCTACATCATATTCAAAACGTAAAAATAGTATCTTTATTAAAATGTGAATTACAAGTAAAATCTTCCATCTAATAAAACTGAGAATACAATGGTAGATTTCATGGAGTGAGATCAGAGGTCCGTGACGTACCGCATGCTATTGACCAATAAACCTGCGAGTCCTGCGTGTGGTGGAGGATGCGGTAGGGAGCAACTTTAGACGTGGAGTCCAGCACAGTATCCAAAGTCCCCACAAGGAGGCCTGAAACATGCAAGACACGGATATTTCTGAAAAATACTCTGATCAATGACCTTCAGCCACAGGATACCTTTGAAATCTTGTGAGACCGTTATTAGGCTTGATGATGAGAACAACAACAACAGAGACAAAAGTACTCTGAGAGCGCCAACCTTTCAAAGTTCTGACCTCATTCTGGATCAGATCCAGAAGACATTGGACCCCTTTATGACTGATTTTTGGTGAGTACATTTTATGCATATTTTACAAAATATGACTTTAGTTTTTTTTAACCTCAATTACAAGAAAATGGAAAAATCGAGAATCCAGAAAAAGTTAAACTTTCAAATTAAAAATATAACCAATATAATACTTAAATTCTTAAAATATCAAAGAGGCACCCTCCGGCATGTTGAAGATGTGTACAAAATGTTTTGTCAAACAAAAGGTACTACACAACTTGTAACAATAGAAACCCTCGTCTCATAAAACGAGCCAAAATTCAACTTGTAACCATAGTAATGAAAAAAAAAGACAAAAATCCTTCAATAGATAAAAGACACTACTTCAGTATCAAACTCAGTCCATCAAAATCCTGAAACAAATCTCTCAGGTCCCCGTCAGAGCTGCACGACTAGAATTAGCTCCATCTTTTACCTTGACTTCTTCTCTCTGACACGGACCCCATGAATAATTAACACGGCCGCAGTGAAACCACACTCAAGCTCTCCATCAGCAAAGCTGCTGCTGAACATGGACGAACGCCCCCACATGTAGGAACGGAGGAGCTCGGATCACGCGCAGTTCACCTCATTTACATCCGAGGCTGGACTTGAACGTATGAAAGATGCTGCACATAAAAGGCTTGAAGTGCAGCATGTCGTGTGCCATTAAGCCGTATTTAATCCCCCTCCCCCCCCTGCACTGTTATTAAACCACCCGGACAGAACAATAGTCCCTTTGTCTTCAGCTAGAACTCTAGTCACCATCATTAACCATCTATTAATTGCCTCACTGCTGCCACGCTTGTTGCCGTTGTAACTGACGGTGTTACAAGTGTCCCGTCGACTGTTAGGCGACAACGGATTTCAAAGAATGTCGCTTGATTCGGCTTACACAACAGGTGCATCAGAGACGCTCGAGTCGAGGGCTGTCCCTTTCTTTCTTTTCTTTTTTTAGACGTTCAGTTCTGCTAGTTTATCTGAACTGGCATCTCTTCTTTCTGACAAAGGACAGGACAGCTGATATCCCTCTTAGGTCAATCGGCTTACAGGGAATAAAACATAAACATGAAAATTAAAAATGTAAAAATAAAAGGAGAAATAAAATGAATCGGAGACAAGACAATAGAAACAACGCAAATTACATTAGGCTTTATTGGAAGCAAAAACATGAATTAAAAAAGATCCAGATCAGCAAAATATCGCTCTCTCTCAAAAAAACAACAAATAATCAAAAGCCATTTATGACTTATCAAGTAACTTGGCTGACAAACAAACATCTGCAAAAACATGATCTCCTTGTTGGAGATAATGTTTTCTGTTCTGCTGGCAATAATTGAAAGATTAATCATTAATCATAAAAATAACTAGTTGCAAAGTTGTTGTTGTTTTTGTAGCCCTAAATGTTGTTGATTTGTGAAAGGGTCTTTGAGGGCTTTCTCCTGATGCTAAAAACCTGCCATTTAATTTTAGCAAGCCGTTATATAACCTAAATTACAGAGTGACAGCCCAGCGAGGCATCCACGTCAACACAAATCACATTTACTGTCCGGGCAGCAGCGGCGTTATTAATTTAACGGTTTATATTTCTATCTTCAGGGACAACATCGCGCTCAAACTGACTGAACGGCCTCGACACAAAAAGTCAGCTCGAACCTGCTAAATGTCAGATTGTCAATCTGCTTTTGTGACGAGTCGAGATCCGACACTTTCATTCGGCTTTTAGCGCTGCAACGGGGCCTTAAATACACAGAAATAATTGATTCTACACATTTTTCAGCCAGTGAGCAACATTGTGTGGACCTTATTGTCTACGAATGAAAACTGTATTTAAAAAATGGAGACATGACTTACTGTCATAACAAACTATTTATTTGGTTTGAGAATCATATCCCGGGCAGATCTCCGTGTGTACTAATACCAACCGAAGGTATTATGTTCATTCCTTCAGTAAAGCCAAGGGCGTTCCCCAGGGATCAGCTCTGGAAACACTGCGACTCCTCATCTCCATCGACAGCCTGTTACTACCTTTATGTTTGTGTTGGACTTGCAGTGATGTCTTATACATGCATACCTCTTTGCAATTGTTACACAAACGATCCACCGTGGAGTACTAATATTTATAGCAAATTATACACCCCTTAATCACCACTGCTTGTCGCATGCCAGAGCGAGACGGCGCTGCCTGGTCCACCCATGGACTTAAAACACTAACTGCAAGATCGTTCTTTGCTACAGCCATTGGTAAATGCATGGAAAGGATCTGCCTCTGCTCCCAGAGGATGCATTATTTCTGTCTGTCCCTAAAAGGCTGCTGTGAATCTGGGAAAGTAAAATATATACATATATATATATACACAGTCTATACAGTATGCCGCTTCCCTCTGCCTGGAATCAGCTGCACAAAGATCTGACTCTCATGTTGGTTTATGTTTGCTCGGCTTGGATAAACACAACCGATCGTACAAGCCGAGCCTGCAGCTCCGGCTTCATCCCCAACAGGTGGATATTCTCAGATGGGCCATCTTTTGATTCATTTGTTAACACGATAATGTTTATTTATTTATTTTTGCTGTACCTGTCTGTCAGGATGTTGCTGTTTATCTCAGTTAGATTCATGTCCCCTGGTTAACAAACAACTCCACACCCACTCCTCCCTGAACTCCACCCCGTGATGAACCGCGCCGACACGGACCTTCACCCCGACCTCCTGGGTCAACACGACAACCAGCTGTTCGGCGGCCGAGTCCCGTTCTGACCTGTTGCTGTTTAGAGCGTCATTTCTCTGCAGTGCCCGCCCCGAAACGTCCGAGTCACGGAAACGACGGAAATGCGAGGCTTTAGCTAACCCGCTATGAACGCGTTCATTTTGACATGAACATGCGTGCTAAGCTGATCGATCGATTACCTGTCAGACCGCCTCCACCTTCCCCGTAGCCTCGTCTCCTTTGCAGTATGAAATATTGATCGTCCTTCTCGGTGAGCCACAATTTAAAAGCGTTTTTCAGCAGAATCTCTTCGGGTTTGAGCCACATGTTTGAAACGTCATGTAGTCGATCTGTCTAACCCGCTTCACGCCACGTTTATCTGCTCCGTAGCCCGACATCAATCCCGGGAGGGACGTTTGTTTGTGTCCGGATCCTTCCCCCCCCCCCCTTCACACGTCGACAAGAAAAGATGCCAACATTTGCAAAGCATTGTGGGATTGTAGTTTCGTAAGAGAAGGCGGTCCTTCGCAGATTCGCTCTCTGGAAAATAAAAATTTCATTCAAGAAATGAAAAAAAGAATCTCACTATTTATTTATTTAGTTTATCTTTTTTTATATTCGGGTAATAGGATGATATTTTATATTCGGGTAATAGGATGATATTTTATATTCGGGTAATAAATAATATAATTATATTCAACATATGTAAGTAAAATATTTAAAAATTATTTTGGAAAAAGAGGATTTTTAAGACTTTACAACTGCATATTTTAGTTATCCAGTTTATTTACAATTGATTTACAATTAAGAATAACAATTGCTAGTATATGGATCCTTTCACTGACAATGGCAAATAAATCGATTCTGATTCTGACACAATTGATTTTGTCTGTCTCATGTCAAAGTGCTGGATGGGTTTGAGATCGCAGCTCTGCAGGCAGACAAGTTCTTCCACAGAAAGCTCTGAAAAATAAAATTAATTGAAATATCTTCTGTGCGAAGGCATGCAATATGATGTTGAATCTTTGAAAGAGACTGGAATAACCGGATCACTGTCAATTTGCACTATATTCATGTCTTCATAAATTACAAACAATAAAGATTACTCCTCAAATAAAATACAGTTTTACATTATTTCATTGAAAGAGCTCTGGTAAGAAGCATCAGCAGATATTTAAATATGTGTATCAAAATCACAATTACCGTCAACATCTGAAATGGAAAAAAAGATCACTGACGCATTGATAAATAACAGTAGCATAAAATAAGGCCTTTACTGAACACGATAGAATCATCAAGTTGAATGCAGCAACTCAACTCATTAACACATTTCTTGCCAATAACAACAACTGGCTTCTAACAAATGAACAGTATTATACTAACAGTATTTTCAGCATGTCCTAAAAACAAAAACAACCAGAGTCAGCAAGACCTAATTTATGAGACTTGTGTTTAGTGAATTGGCAAGAAGGGACCTCATTAAAGTGAGTCCCAGAGTCCCAGAGTCCCAGCACACAGACATGAAAAGGTAGACGAAATTACTGCAAAGCAGGAAAAAGAGGAAGACAATGATATATATTTATCAAACTTTCCAAAGTAGAGCTGCAAGCAAGGAAATAATCTTGGAGTCCATAGGAGGTATACCTTTTAATTATTGCACACAGTGAATTGTACACCATGGAGAAGAGGAATGAATAAATAATTACAACTGGAATGAGATCTGGACACACTAACCTAAACAGTTCACTGAGAGTTATAGGGAATATCCTACTGGGTCGTATTTCAACAAAGTATTTGGAAACAAACAGTTTAACATACATACAGCAAAGAGTGAAGAGATGTGTAAAGAAATGAATGAGATGAGTTTAAATACAAATACATTTGGAGACTGAACAAAATATGTTTTTATTTTTATTTTAGATTATTAGACACTACATTAATTAATGGAATACTGTACAGTACACGCCTGGTGCCATAACGATAGGGTCCACAGGGTGGCAGTAATGCATTAAGGGTGGCGGCTGCAATTAAAAATACAGAAGAAGAAGAAAAAGAAGAAGAAGAAAAACAGCCAATCGCAACAAACGCATCCGTCGCGTTGACACGTCTGTCGGAGTGTACGGTATCTACACAGCGCGGAATTTAAAAATAATAGTTTACATTAGCGGGTTGCTTTTTAGGTAAACGTTGTCGACTAAGCGACGGCATTAAGATGCGTCTTGAGTAGTTTATCCGCCTGTTAAGCACGCGTGGAGTAATGCTATTGTTAGCCAGCAGGCTAATAACATGAGAGAGCTTGGCTACAATAACGAACCTGATAGCTAATCGCAGATCGGGCACGATGGAGGATCCCTCGTCCTCTTCTTCTGCTTCTTCTTCGGTCGTAACTGCTCTTCCTCGGGTGTCTTTCCTCAAGAAGACGCTGGAGCGGCTAGCCTCAACGCGGTGTCTGACATTAGGAGCCGAGGAGGCGGCTCCGGTCGCCGTCGTCGCGCTCCGGAGGTACTTATCCGAGCAGGCCGAGGGGCAGCCGCCGAGCACCTACAGCTACGACGTGACGGTCACTGACGGAGTCTGGCGAGCCAAGTGTTTAGTCCACGCCAGCCTGAACCACTTGGTGCACACTAATGTCCTGAGGACCGGGATCGACATCGGAATCACGCAGTGCTCTTTCGTTTACAACGAGAGGAAACTGGGACACGGTTACATCCGCATCGAGAATCTCCGACCCGGTGCGGAGAGGTCTGCGATCCTGCCCGGGATACGCGACGTCGGTTCCCTGGCTGTGCTGCTCGAGCGAGGCACGGAGAGAAGCGTTGCCCTCCAAAGGGACGTTCCTCTCCAGACCAGCCGGAAGCATTATCTGCCTCTGTGGAACGACGACGACCCGGAGGGGGACGCGTGGACCTCCCGGTGTCCCTCATCGGACACCGTGCTGGACGGTGAGAGACATAAATCCTCTGATCTGTTTAAATGGACTAAATCTTCACCATATCATGTTGCATGGTAATTAATAAATATTAACACAGCATATTATTATATTTATTTTCTGCCAGACAGCTTTTATAATCTTGTTTCATTTTACCAGTAATTTATGATTATTTTGAACCAATAAAAACAATAAATTCGTTTATTTGTGCTTTTTTTTTAATGCATATGTTTAATTATTCATCTCTAAACTGTATCTGTTGATGTATATAAAATACGTTTTTGTTTGTTTTTTGCGTGACTTCTGGCCACTAAATTGCCGATAAACTGCTGAAGATTTCTGGCTCATAATCCTCAACAGTGTCCAAAATTGCTCTTCTTGAAAGTCTGGAGTCGGCCTTCAGAAGTTTACGGAAACCGCTGCCTCTCCTCGTGAAGATAATCCAGAAATCCAGATTACGGTATTATGGAAAGTTTGGTCTCAAGATTGATCACCCCTACCAGGTGAGTGTGAACGAGAGCTCAGAATGGAATGTGAGGAGAATCTTTACTAACCGGTACATATTTATTAGATATTTTACAACAAAAAGAGTAGTGTTTAGTTTACCTCTTTAATTTTGTCATATTTCAGGCATATTTTGAAGTGGCTGACCAGAGTGGGACAATGTCCCTGGTGCTCTGGAACGAACTTTGTCCAGAATTCTACCAGAGATTGAACGTGGGCACGGTGTTGTACCTCCAGCATTACACCTTGAAGCAGTACTATTCAAACCGGTCACACCCGCAAATGGACCATCACAGACTGAAGAACTTCAATTCTGTTGGTATGTATGAGATTACTGCCCACAGCGTTTTGATTTTTTTCAAAGGTTTTTATGTCCGAAAAAATCGATGTACCGGTAATGTAAAAACTGTCCAACTTCTGTTCAGTCACACGATTCTACAGTTTAAACAGTGTAAGTGAAATCCAATGCTTTTATTTCAGGTCAGTCTTTAACATTTGTTCCTATCATTTCACCATTTATCTTTCAAACTTAAGGGTTTTATATTAGCAGGGCTTCCACGATGGCTAAAACGTTATCATATAACAATTTGAACTTTTGTCTTACAAGTTACGATTTTAGATTAAACTCTTTAATGTGGTGTCTTCATATGTTTTTCGAAGAAATCTGCCTCAATCCACGCAACCCAACTTCAGTCATCACTGTAGTCGCCCCAAACCGTGTCCTGCCTGCGTGGAGATTGCCTGAGGTTTCCTACCACTTCATCACCCGGTAGTGAAATAGCATTTCCTGATCAAATTTAACCTCGGCCTATTTTTGTCACTTCAGGTATTCTGTTTTTACCTCCAACAAACAGGCTATGCTGTCACTGGTGTCTTGGGTTTAGCATTTTCTGTTTTTCTTGTTGGTCTTTCTGGTGTCCTCCTTCATGTTCTGATTGAATTTTATAGGTCAGAGTTGGAAACATTACCACTCGGTTCTGCATGCGATGTCATTGGTTTGGTGACATTTGTTGGTCGTGTTGAAAGAGTCAAGAGTAAAGTAAACAAGGGTAAGAAATTCCTATTTTAACTACAAACTGGAAACCTGTTTTTAACACATGAAATTAAGCAAGTCATCTTTTACCTTTTATAGTTCCAGAAAAATACTGGACATATCGCTGGATCCACGCAGTTGATGGAACGTCTGATCAGCCGTTTATCCTGGAGGTTTTCTCCTCTTCTCAGCCGGAAATCTTCAGTGGAATATGCCCGAGTGAGTCCGCTGTATCGGCTGCTGTCTGATGGCGCTGATCTCACACATAACAGTCCTGTATCCAAAAAAACAGTGTGGTGTAGAATAGATGATGAAACCCACCAATTCTTTTAAATATTATATTGAGAGCATTTTTCTTGCATAGTTTTTCTCAACCCTTTCCAAACTCTCGGCCTCCCTGGATGTTCTTTTAAAACCAGTTCTGTTCATAACCTGTTGCCAGTTCATCTAATTAGTATTTAAATGTTGCACCATGTGTCTTTTATCATTTCACAGCCACTGCCGCTGTCTTTTTGAAATGTGCAATCACATTCAAAATGGGCACACAATTTTCAAAAGTATAGACATTTCTCATTTGCAACCTTGAAAAGTCATTGGACTAGTTTGGGGGTCTGTAGTTGATTTATCTCTTCACAGTGACCTACCTGGTGTGCACTCAGATGCGGGTTTGCCATGTGGACGGCGCATTGCCCTACCTCACAAGCAGCTGCGAGACGGAGACATTCGTCACGGGTTAGCGCAGCAATAAATCAAGTAGAACCTGCATGCATTTAAATCGGAAACTGTCTTTTGAAGGGAAACTGTCTCTACAACAGGCTACCACAAAGGTCGACCATATGTGACGGACCACAAAGTGAGGAGCTTCATCCAGTGGAGCAAAACTCTAAAGGATAGCGTCGTCCTTCAGAAGACTGCTGTCAACGGTTATTACTGCTACCCTCATCCTCCGCAGAGATGTCCTCACGCAACGGCAGGCGCCTCAGGTGAAACGGAAACACCAAATGGTTGATTTGAACACTGGTGTGAGACGGTTTCATCTCAGAATCTGCAATTACCGGTAGCTGAAAATTCAAGTGGAGCTTATTTTCAATTTTTTTTATAATGTACATTAAATTTCTGCTCGGAATGATAAGTTTCATTCCATTTTCATGGGTGGCAGGAAACCAATAAAATGTGGGTCAGCGTTCCTGCAGCGACGTGGACAGTCTGGAGAGTTCCCTTGCTTTCCTAACAAGGCTCATTTTTTCTGTTTCAGAAACAAATAAGCAAATCAAAATATTCCCTGAAGTCACCGACAGTACAAGAATTCATGCTTTTTAAGTTCTGCGCGCTGATTTGTTTTGACTGTCATTGTAGACGTATTATTTTAAAACCTCTCTGCTCCATGTTCAGATCAAACTGGTCTGGTAGCTGCAGCTGATTTAAAGAGGGAGTTGGAGACCTTGCAGTACAGGGAACGTAAAAGACTGGCCATCCAAGGACAGATCACGGCAGTCCGCTACACAAAGACCTTTAGGATTACACGGTCTCAAGAAACCGAAGGGAATGAGGTAACAAATCATTTCAGTGCATGCTGAAGAGCTGTGATCAGTAAAAGTGTAAAAAAAAAAATAGTTCACTGGTTTCCTGCAGGGTCCAGGCGTCTCCACTGATGAGCAGGCTGAACGAGAAACGGAACGCCATCCCTCCACAGCTAAACGGCCATCAGAGAGCGGCTCAGCATCTCCCTCTGCTGAGAACATCTCGTCCAGCACACGCAAAAGGAAACCGCAATCTAGGTATGAGATTAACTTCTGATTATCACATTTCACTGAGTTTTTTAAATTTCAATCAATTTGTTTTTCAGAGGAATCGCGCCGAGCTCCTTGGATCACAGTAACGTGCCAGCAAAACGGTACTGAAGATTCAGCCAGCAGTCTCCATCTGTAAGCTGCTGCAGCCACTCTGAGATCGTTGGTTTCTCTTCCTACAGGGCCGGACCTAAAACTACAGAAGCACAAGAGCAGGAAGAGGAACTGTCTGACTCTGACTATGAAGAAGCCCTTGATGTGGAATTTCATCCACGAGTCCAAAATCAAGGTGTGCACTCCTGGAGCTTACAGCTTTACCGCAGTGCACTTTATTTGTTCTGACCCACTTTCTCCTGTTTGTTTCCCCCAGACTCTGATGTTTTATCTTGGGAAAGCAGCAGTTGGGCCAAATGGCGGCAAGAACTGTCTGAACATCTGCGCCACGGTGGATTGTACGAGGACAGCGTCATTCAGAGATACTCGCTTGACAAAAAGGACGTCCTGGCACTGCAGAGTAACCTTCAGCCAACACGGTGGACACCAGAACATTCTGCTGACGCCGTCCCGGCTGCGGTTTGCCCAGGATGCTACCAAGTGACCATCTTAGGTAAAGCTGATCTTTGGTGAGGTTAACTTTCAGCACTCAACATGTTAACCTCGACGGCCCTTAGAGAAAGTAGATTGGCCATTTCATCTTAAAGCAATAAAAACATGATGGTTTTACCCTCGTAATATGACTCCTTTGTCATGAAAACCTACTCCTGGGATTAGGAATCACAGCATCTGAAGTTGGTTAATCAAGAAAAGCAACATTTCACCGGTGGAGGTTTTATTGATGATCTCAGTAACATTTGACACCGAGATGAATCAGCCTCCAAGTCTCAAATTATTATTTGTCATATCACAGTAATGAACTTTCCCTGATGCCTATAGTGTAAAATAAATCACATCTAGAATATATATAGATCCAGATGATGATTCAACTCATTGCTACTTGGGCCATAACTTCTCCAAAATAAACTAATCTTAATTCATCTTTAAATTATTTGTTGGGGGGGGGGGGGGGGATAATCCTACTAACAGACAAACCAACCAGCACCAGCAGAAACGTAAACATGGCCGAGGTAAAAATGAACTTTTGTTGTTGTTGTTTAGAGGTTGCTGCTAACAGCCACTGTTCTTTTTGAACTTCTTTTCACAGGTATAAACAAGAAGATAGCGATCGATGCTGCGTATTTTCCTGTCATGAGCTCAGATGACCCCAGGGCTGTGGGGCTTCCACAGGATCCCCATGGCAACACGATGCTGTCCTGCCTCTCATCAGGCTTCCTCTGCCCCCTCACAGATACAGCCAACCACAGTGAAGGGACACTTCCTGAGCCAGGTAGCAACAGAAATCAGCCATTACCGTGCATAGCATGGACTAGTGGATGTGACGCTGCAGCGAGGAATGCTTTTTGTCTTGCAGGTGAGGTCTTGGCGACTGCCAGCGAGCTGGAGGACACTCATGTCGTGTGCATCTTGGAGCTTTGTCATCTGGGTGGAGATAAGGTGGAGGTCCTGGTCAGCAAAGTGTACAGAGTGACAGAAATCGATCTGGACGAAGAGGTTTAGAAAGACGAGTGTCCTTCTGAGAGTATCAAGCAGCGAGAAGTTCCATCCACTCATGTTGATACTTCTGAACGCTTGTGTAAATTATATTGAATAATACTTCTATCTTTTGTATAAATAAATGGTAAATGGACTGCACTTATATAGCGCTTTTTCCACCGCTTTGCGGTGCTCATAGCGCTCTACAGTAGGCCTCACATTCACCCATTCGCACTCCAGTAGGCGACTGCTGCCATGCAAGGTGCTGCCAGAAGGGGAGCAATTCGGGGTTCAGTGTCTTGGACACTTCGATATACCGATAGTCGGAGCTGGGATTCGACTTTCTGATTACTGGACGACCAACTCTACCAACTGAGCCACAGCCGCTGAGTGATTAAAATACATGTTACAGTATTTAGTATCATAATAAATCACCACTCTATCTACTGCTTCTGACAGGTGTTTCTTGGCTGTTTTCATTCCTCTGACCAGGATACTGTAGACGTTGAGAAATAAAACTCTGAAAATGTAATTACAAGAAGGTGTAGCTGAAGTTTGCTGTTTACCATCAGAGATTCTTTTCTTGTCAGAAAAGTGACAGAAACTATTTTATTTAAATTCAAATTCTCTGTCCAGATGGCGACAGTCTTAATTACAGATTGATACTATCTTGGCTCTGAGGGGAACCTATAGTTGGAAAAAAAAAGTTTGTACATATCATGTCAATGTATAAATATTTACACAAAATAACAATTCATGTTTAAAAATATTTATTTTCATATAATTCACAATATCCAGGTTGGTTTATAAATAATTCAAACAATATCAAGATATTGAGTGTAAACTTAATTTGTTAATTTCTCTTGAACCAATATTACAGATAATGCTTATTTTGATGGTAAATACACAGAAAAACATACAGTTGACTGTGCAACACCAACTTGAATGCAAAAAAAGCCTCACCTCATATGAGACACTTCATTATCTGTTACAAAATGACTTTAATTTTAAAATCATGTGACACATATGTAATCTATTAGACACATAACATAAACAACTATATAGTCTAAACATTTTTGTACATTCTATTCTACAATGTATTCAATGTTTGTTTCTGCACTGAAGCTGCAGAAATGGCCGTGAAGCGGGTTTTGTTTTGTTCATGACTTACACAGAAATCATTGATCTGGTGACACAGCCACACGTTTATGGTGTCAGACATTAGTTTACACATCAGAAAAGTTCAAATGACAGCCTCCAACACACAAATGAAAAAGCTCATGTAGAGGACAAGTATTTCAAATGGAGAGAAAAAAAACAAATTACGTTGCAGAAAGGAGAGAAAAAAAAAACAGAAATTGAATTATTTACAGTGACATCTGTGAAACACAAAAAACACTGAAAAACAGTGGAGGTGATTTATCCAAAGCAAAATTCATTTAATCTGGAACGCATTGCGCAAGCCGTCTCAGCATAATTCACTAAGTTTGCGTTGAACTATTTCCGTCAACCACTTCAACAAAGCGGGCAGACAAAAAAAATTATTTGAAATTTGAAAGATGTGAAATGGAGAATAATATGTAGGTCAAATTTAACTGGTTGATTGAAAGGGTGAAATTCTGCAAAATAAAATGTCTTCAGATTTCTTTCTGCAGTTTAAATAAGGGAAAAGTAAAAACACTAGAAAAGCCCTCAGAGGGCCCAGACCTCCGCCGAGCAGCTCATTCCCCTCATAATTAGATTTACACCGTCCACATGGTGATCTGGATCAAAAGGTTCTAAATTGTTCTTGGTATCTTTATACACCAACCATGAAATCGAGTGAATCGGAGTTGATGTGTATTTTTAACAGATTTTTGAATCCGAAATGGTTTTCATTTTTAAAATTAAATATTTTTTCCTAATGTCATTCTGGATACGATCCATATTACATTCGGTGGTGAGGTCGAGGCTCCCAACCTACATGACTGTTTTGAGGAACAAATTTTGAAGCTCCATTGACTGCGATGTTAACGAAAATTATAAACTGATCCACAATCCAGGATCTCTTCTGGGTCATCGCTAAAATGCTAATAATCTGTTCCTGGTAACATTTCCTGAACATTTCATCAAGACCAATCCAGAACCTTTTGGTTTATCTTGCTAACAGGCAAACAAACAGACAGACCAACGCAGGCGATAATCATCTATGGCACCTCGGGAGTTGATGGCTGAACTAAGCGCAGTCCGTTTACTGGTCCTACACCAAATCTGGATGTGTTAAAACACACAAAGGGAGGCTGAGACCTCGCTCATCAAACAACTTATATATATTGGGATGATGATGATGATTTACAAGTGCACTTTTTAAAAATGCTGAAAGCTGTTAGGCTGGTTAAAACGAAAAGGTTCAGTCACTTTTGGCTGAGTTTTCTTAAAAACTCGGCTGTCGTGTCGCTTGCAGGTACTTTTGGGGGGGGGGGGGGGGGGGGGCGACGGCATCCTGCTACACGTTACCAAAAATCCTGTATTCATGACTCTTCACTGGACATCTCCTTTACCTTTGAAAAAACTAACAATAAAGATACTGATGAAGGAATGTCAGAACATTTTCATAAAAGAAAAAAATACTTCCATATAATTTATATAGTACAATGGCTAATTATACGCCTCTATATACATCTGTTCTGAAACATTTAAATCAGTATAAATTAACATTCTTCTTTTTCAAATTGACATTGCACATAGGAATCCGACAGTTCAGACTTGTCTTCCACTAATGAACAGCACCAGTCTTGAAAGGGACTCTGACACAGCTGATCTGAATGCATACAGCTGAGGCGGTCCGGTCCCAACGGACATATTTAACTTGAGTCGGTCCGGTCCCAACGGACATATTTAACTTGAGGCGTTCCGGTCCCAACAGACATATTTAACTTGATCTTCTGATTTTATTTTTTTTTGTCTGATTTTTCCAAAGAAATTGTAGCTCAAGCTCCACAATGAGAATTTCAGGATTTGTTTTTCCTGCTGAGTAATCTGGGAACAAATGTGTAACCTAAGAACAAACTTTAAGGGAGCTTTTTCCTTTTCAATGATTAAGGTCATTGCCTGGCCCCCGGCAGCTTCTGAACAGTAAAGCGGTGAAAAGAAATCCACGCGTCGGATTGAATATCAGCCAACACTTTGTTTAAAGAACGCAGTACACACAGCACGGAGGAGACAAATCCTATAGCGTCCTTATTGTTGTACTCGATATACTGTCTGAGGCAGGAGTGGCTTTGCTGGTGCAAGAGCTCACCAGACTTGCGTGAAACAGCATCTCTCCAAATATACAGGCAGTAAAAAGTTACTGTTGAAAAACAATGGGAAATTCCTAAAGTGTAACATTTTGAAAGAAGGAGAAGCGTTCAGTACCGGTATGTGTGATAAACCAATGTTTCATACTTAATCCAGTACTTATTAAATACTTTAAGATACATTTAAAATAATTTGGCGATTAATGCTTTCTTGGGTGGGAATTAAATCATGTTCTAGGCAGATCACACAGCATTGTATTACTTGCTCATAAATTAACTAATTTGTGCATGATGTGACCAATCAATCACCTAATTGTACAAGAGAACAATAAACAGGGTAACACTGATCACAAATATCTTTGTTTCAAAGATATTCAAATCATTAAATCCACGCTTTCTTGATCCCGTATATTATTTAACTTTAAATGTATATGCAATAAATAAATGTGGAATCATTTCACCTGGGTTTCAGTGGGTGTTTAAATCTCATTCTGAACTATCGTTACATAAAGTGCTCAAAGAGTTTGCACTACTGATTTAAGGTTGCAAAAAGCATCCATTATATATATATATATATTTGAAATTGCCATTACAAATCTAGATGCACTTTCTTTAAATCTGTTGCAGAAAACAGTTAAATTACGACCTACGAAAATATAACTTTGTATTCTAAACAGACCTGAGCTGGATTCTTAATCAGACAAAACCACCAAACCGCACCGCGAGCCTGCCGTGGTTAAAGGCACAAAATGTTCTCCGTCTAGCTTCACCTACGGACTCGTACTACAGAGCTCATCCGAAGCGCCGTGACATTCTCATTCTCCAGCCCCAGATCGAGGCTTTAAAAATCTCGATCAAGCGCTCAAACAATCTGAGAATGCCTTCCTCCCTCCAGCTTCCTCGTGTTTTATACGGATTCTTATCAAAGCTCACTTTAAGATGCGATGGTCATCTCATCACTACCTTTCAAAATAAAGTTCTCCTCTTCTATAAGCAAGTGATGTCTGATGCCTGCCAACTGAAACACATTTTGATGAAGACTACCCAAATACCCAGATCCCTTTATTGATGAACCATTTTCACTGTCGTATCACTGGGGAGTGGCGTCAATAGGAAGGTCTGAAAACCAATATCACAATTAAGCCATTCTTTAAGAGGGAACTAGGACATTAACTCACGAGAGGAAATACGTATTCATTCTATTTTTTAGTTAAGGGTTGTGCCAAAGTGCTAACAAACAGAATAATTCGCTCTTTATTCCGTGAAAAACGCCTTAACGTGAGAGCGCCGTCTTCTTGAGAGCTTTGACAAACCTCGTTTCAGAAGTATGAACGATTCAGGAGTGATGTGTGATGTAGGCAGCGATGAAGACCCTCAGATCCCCGTGAGGGACGTCCGAACAGGTCGCGAGGGGCACAACTCGACTTCCTTTGCTTCCAAATGCCACGACACGCAGCTGCCTTCGTGGGCGGCATCACAGAAGGCGCCGTCGGCGCGACCGAGTCAACCGGCGCTACCGAGTCAACATATTCCTGAAGTCTGAAACGCTTCCAGTCGGGTTCTGGGAATGTTGGTATTGCCTTTGCTGCTGCGTTTGCGGCGGCCGCTGGATGTATCCCACGGCGTTTTGCTGCGGGACGTTAGTCGTGTGCAAGAATGCTGGAGTAGATCCGTTGTGTACAAGTCCTTGGGTCATCTGAGGGCACAGGAGAGACGATGAACGCGTGTTGAGCAGCTGATCAAACCCCTAAACCCCTACGCTGTTGAAGCTGCTGAATGTCCTTCTGACATTTCTGCTACTGACCTCTGCACCAAAGTATATTTGTTGAATACATTCTAAAAATACTGCATACTTAAACACTTAAACTGATTCTCATGCTTATATTCCTCATTCAAGTCACTGAATGGAAAGGCATCGCCATCATTTACGGCATTTAATAGTGACAAAGCTTAAACATGCATCGAGGGAGTGTGTTGCAGCCGAAATGAATGAGGTAGCACAAAGACCAAGACCGAGACCAATTATCTGGAACAGTAGAAAAAAAGAACGGCCGTGCAGAACCGCTGACGAGTGTTACAACACCACAGAGCCAAAACATCTGTGACTCCACAGTGTAAGAAACAGATGCAACCTTCTCTGTGGCATCTCGAGGGATTTAGTTTAAGATATTTTAGAGGGATTCAAAATAAGACCATCTCTTGGTTAGCAGCCTCTCACAATTGCATACTAGCTTGTTGCTGTGGTAACGGGGGGATTCGGATGGAGCGCAATGTCTAAAATTATCATAAATTATTAAATATAAAGAATTGGGTAATTACGATGAACAGCGTCACCAAAGATCATCCCTAAGGGTGCAGAGGGCTTAAAAAAACAAAATAAAACAGGAAAAGTGTTACGAGTCCTGCACCTAGGAAGATATTTCATACTTTCATGTTGCCGTATGGCGGCACCACTACAAAGCAGCTTGTACCTGAAAGAACTGCTGGGGCTGCTGCAGCTGCAAGGAGTGCTGGGAAGCCTGAGGCTGAGCGCTGTAGGTTGACTGCGACTGGTTTGTGATGAAAGTGTTGTGTGGGATCATTATGGGGGAGGTGAAGACTTGGGAGGGCAGGAGGACGGCGTTGCAGTTGACCTGTTGCATGGAGAATGACGGGGAGATGATCTGCTGCTCCAACGTGTATCTATGTGGAGGACACAATGCAGATTACATCCATGAAGTAGACATGACCTGGAAGCTGCCGTGTGTGTGTATGTTTACAGTTGGAATGCACAGTTCTCACATGGTTTGGGAGATGCCCATGTTGCACTGGGAATGCTGCTGGGTGACACTCGGAGTAGGAACCAGCGCCTGCATTGGCTGGTTGAGGAGCATCCTGCACGACATAAAAGCGATTACTGGAAGAACTCCAAAAACCAAAACAGCACGACATGATGGCGACGATGCGATCGCTCTCTCGGGGCTCTCACCGTAGCTGTCCGTCTTGGCTGAGTTCGCCTTCGGGGTGTCTTTGGTTTGTGTCCTGCAGAGACCTGGTGCTGGTCTGGGAAAACATCATGGGGCTGCTGTAGAACGGCATCGTCAGACTCGTGTTCGTCGGCGCAGGGACGCTCACCGCCGACTGAGACTGGCCACGCCTCGCGGGCCTCTGCTGCGCCTGCAGTTAAACGGAGGAAGTACACACAGCATGTAAATAAATTGTGTCTGGGGTGAGTGTAATATAATATGGGGATGACAATATATACTGTCCATCAACATTAGCTGTGTTCAAGAGTCCTCCTCCTCCTCCCCGTATCAGATCAATACAGAATACATTTTTAAGGATATACTGGCGTCTGAACCTGCTAGTGCTGCCATTGCCCTGGCATCTCGGGAAACTAAAGCTGCTAGCGACCGAATGCAGGCGAGCTTTAGCTGCACAGCTCTGTACCTGTGATGATGGCGAGCTGCTTTCTCTCAGGAGCGACTGAGGAGATGAACCGTGGGCCCTGCAGGACGGCGGTTTATTGTGCTGCCGGATCACCCCTGACTGGCTCTGCTGCTGCTGCTGTTGCTGTTGCTGTTGGACCTGGCCAAAGTCATTGTGGACAGGTTGCTGTAACATCTTAAACATAAATACACAGAAAATATGAAGCCCTTGTGGAACCGCAGACACTTCAGAGAGACTTTTGAGAAGTGTGAAATCACCACAACGCTCCCAGCGTCTGCTTTCTGCCTCTGTGTGTTATGTAGCGGCATTAAGTTCTGACTGAACTGGTTTCAGCTGGCCTCTTGGTGGGGCCATCCCACCATAACTGTGAGGAGTAGGGTAAGGTAAGATCATCGGTCTCACGTTTGCCCCACTACCCTAGCCTTGGCTTGCATTTCTCCGTGTCTGAAGAGTGGGTGCAAAAGCCTCAGCAGGTAGCAGGGCTGCAGGTAAAACACTGAGCTGTGATCTGGACGATTGTGGTTGGGTTGTCACCAGGCGGTGTGATGTTTTTTAATCCTGCAATTTATAAATCTCACTCATGCTGCCGTTAACGGCTAATATGCAAATCCTATTCATTAACGTTTCAAAGGACTGTGGCGGCATTTCTTTTCTTTTTTTAAGACATAGAGCATTCGTGTTGTGTTGATACAAAAAAACAAAACTTCCTCTCCTTTGCCTAAGAATGGAGTGGTTTCATACGTCAGATTTACGTCTATTTCCCCCACGTTTATTGTACCTGCAGATTGGCAAGCTGAAGCTTCTCCTTAATGTCGTGCAGCTCCTGCTGCTGCGTCTTGATGTCGGCTTGCAGAATGCGCGTCCTCTCCTCCAGCTGCTCCTTTAGCTGGTTCATTACACTGAGCTGAGGCTGCTGCACCTGACACACGGACGTCTGCTGCTGCTGCTGCTGCTGTAAAGAAAAGTGCTTTTTTATTTTGAATGGAAGATATAATCAGTTGAATCAGATTTTTTTTTCTGGTGAACGCACATTCGGCTGCTCACTTTTTTGTGGAATATGTTAGAGAGCAATATGGACGAGTTATTTCCCATTTTAGATATAATCTTGATATATATATATATATATATATATATATATAATTATTTTTTCTGTATCTTTCAAACTTTTTTATAACTACTAGGACAAGCAACAGATGACATGAAAACACGCAGAAGAACAGACATAATTATAAGATATTGTACACACAGACAAGAGGACAGCAACACACGGGAGAAGAAATCTTCACACTCACCGTTGTGGAGTGCTTGCTGCCGGTGGGAGAAAGGGGGAAGCTCACTTGGGGAACGAGGTCAAAGGAATTTTGTCTTTGAGGCAAATTCTACAGTGCAAAATATATATAATGTCTCAACTTCGTGCATTTGTTTCCACCGGCCACATTATTTTAAAAGGCAAACATGGTGCAAACGGACCTTTGAACTACTAGGATGGATTCTGGCAGATGTCTTCTCCGTCCCGATGGAAGCCGACTGCCAGGATGGCGTGCAGGCCTCTGTGTAGGAGTTAACTGCTGCAGGAGAGACGGACAGAGAGCTCGCAGGTTCAGCCGGATCATAATCATACAATGTAACAATGGCAAAAAAATAAAAAATCATGTTTATTATTTTCAATAATTCAAACGGGTGGAGATGTCCTCTGAGTCTCCCTCACTTAAATCAAACAAGTCTCTCCTCTTCTTTTGGGAGAGGTTTTACATCTGATAATAAACTTTATAAAGACAACTTTATTCTGAATTTTAAAAAGTAAATAAACCTGGACAACACGGCTGAAATAAATAACGTACAGTCGCCATGTTTGATTTGTCAATGGCAGAGAAAAGTCGATGTTCCCTGCTCAATCTGAATAACGGAGCTGCTCCAGCAGTCATTGATCTGCCATTGGGTGAGGGAACACTTCAAAGAAAGGGTGACTCACACGCAGAGTCAGACAGGGCTGTGCGGGAGGACTTCCTGGAGCTGTGGGACGAGACTGAATGTGCAGCGCTGTTTCTGTCCCGCGGCGGGTCCAGTGTGGAACAGATGTCCAAGTACAGCTCCTGAGCCTGCAGCACAGTCATGTTCAACCCCCACAGAAAAAGACCTTCTAAACATCAAAGGCATTTAAACTCTTACTTTTACTGAGGAGGGAGCGATCTCAGGTGGAGACAGCTCTTCAAAGCCTAACGCCCTTCTTCTTTCAGCTCGCACTTCAGCATAACTGGAAAACAGCACCTAGAACTGAGTTAACCCTGATTAAATGAAGAGGAAAAAGACTAAACGCACACATTTAAACAATAAGACTTACCTGACAACAGTGTGTGTGCAGACAATGAATTCAGGTTTGGAGTTCCACTGGTGGTAAGTGATGTAGTAGTGAGTCTGCAACCAAATCCACTGCTGGCCTTTGGTCAGGAAGCGATAGTAGCAGGATTTACCCTTTCCAAACTGCATTACTGAACAGAGAAATAAAAACATCAGAGTCCATAAGTTCATGCGTCACATGTCAAGACTTTTTTTCTGGGAACTTTGAGAAATATGAGAGGATTGAACGGAACATAGTGTGTAACAATTATCTACTTCATAGCAACGCATTCCTGGATGTGAAAGTAGCTGGAAGCAGGAATGAAAGAGGCACTTACATTGCTTATGACACTGAGCTATTTGCTCCAAGTCATCCACATGATAGTAATCGTAGCCAGACGTTCCAAGAACCTCGAAGGGTAAGTAGCCAATGATCGGTGAAGCTCTGAAACAAAAGGATCATGATTAATATGCAACAAAAGATGACTTTCTTTTTTTATCATTATATCTGATGAGTATATAAATCTTTCAAATCTTTCACCTGTGATCTAAAAACAGGAACTTCCATTCAAGGCTGTGTCTGGATGTGAATTCATCACAAGGATCGTCCACATTACACAAATCCTAAAACAAAGAATAAAAACAGAGTCAGGGAAGGCATCACAAAAAAATATTATACCCTACCATATGGTCCAGCCTAGACTGTTGCTATCATTCCATCTGGCCAATCAGTGCAATCAGTGCAATCAGTGTTCTCTCTGCGCTTCAGCACAATTTAACGGCAAGTAATGCATAACTGCCCTCAAATCTCTGTAATACCATGATTTATTAATGAAATGTAAGTCATGATGCCACATGAGGAAAACAAAACCACACACGCAAACAAACGGTTAATAAACGGCAGCAGGCCTTACCTTCAGGAACTGTGGGGTAACTAATCGTACAGTAGCGATGAGGCAGACCTGCTCCTCCAGCGACGACTGCAGGCTCCTTGGTATCGTCAACTCGAGCCCGTTGCAAGACGTAGGCACTGTGACAGAAGACAAGGCGCATCAAGTTCCTCCCACCAAGTCGCAGGTGTATTCAGATTTTTATTTTCAAAGAGCAAAAAGGAAGAATCAATTGGACTTGTTCAAGTTTGGTTTAAGACGTTTCATCTCTCATCCAGTTCTGCAGAACTGAAGAAGCTTCTTGGATGAAACGTCTTCAATCACACTTGAACAAGTTCTTCGTTTTTTGCTCTTCGTTATTTACCTCGACCTGGATGACAGAGAACCTACACAGACAATGCTTTTATTTTTACATTAATTTTAGGAAATCAATGCTAAATTGACAGGATATATGTACCTTTAAAAAAATACACATTTATTAAGTAAAGAGAATTTACACATTTGACTGAAGAATCCAAAAAATCTTACCATCGTTATGAAACTTGAAATCTCCGACAAACTTGACATACTCATATACAGGCGTTTCCTTTGGATTCATGTTTCCTCTGGCTAGATGACAGCAAAATTCTATATGCGCCTCACCTGGGGGGAAAAAAAACATGAAAAAACCCACACCTTGTGCGACACGAGTCAGTCGTTTTACATAAAACACAGACACTCCCTTTAATTTAAGGACCACAAAAGACAAATGCCTCTTTTAGAAATATGCCCGAAGGTAACCTAACCTAACCCTGACACTACAGACACGGTTAAGAATAGGCCTAGACGCCACTCGCAACTCGCCATCCCTCTTCCTCAGAAAAACCCAATGTCGAAACAGGATTAAGGTCAGTGTCTTGAGCCCCATATACTACATTGCTTTGGATTACTGGTACCAGAACAGTGATTTAAAGTCTTAAACTATGATACTAAGCTAGTTTCTATTATTAGCTGAAAGGCTAACCATAGATGCACACTAATGAGCAATCCAATAAACATTCAGAACCCTCCTCCACAAATAACAGGTCACAGGTCACCCGAATGTCAAACGCGCTCGGGGAACGATTTGGCATCAAGAGTCAACAGCGCTCAGACAGAAGGAGCGTCACGGACCGGCAAGCATTATTCCCCCCCAGCGTGACATTTTGATCTCCTGATGAGAAACACAAACAGAAACTGACAAGGCGAGACTCCTGGGGCAGCCAGAACGATTCTTACCGTCAAGGAAGTCAGCAGCGATGGGGTCAGTCGTCAGCATGTGGGATGATAGCAGCTTATACACCTCGCCGTGTTCCCGCTCCGGGAGGAAATTCAACATGTTTTGGTCCACCATGTCTGACTGGTGCATGAAGACAGATGTACGGTCACAATATGGGAAGTAAGACAGAGACAGCAATAATCATTATAGCCTAGACACTAGAGCGTGTTACGGTGCCTGAACTTCCTGCATTGCAAAGTAGCTCGGGAGCCACCTCATATCCCAGGTGGGATCAGGACATGCAGCCATTTTAGTTCATTATCATTAAAGATTAAACTGATACTCACATTATCAGCTTTAATAACTGTGCTAATAATAATAATAATAACATCTAATACAAATAAATGAAATACAAGCAAAAAAAAAAAATTCCAGTTTAGCTCAGTTACAGAATTCAGTTTATCAATGGAAGTCAAATATTAGCCAATAAATATCTGTAACAATATATATATATATGCCTGAAGACAAACAATAAAACAATGTCAGCAAAGAACAATTGCGACGCCTCCCACTCTCTCGCTTACCGGTAAATGTCCGATGAGAGAAGACACGCTGTCAGACACGTATATGATGTTGCCATCTGTAGTTAGTGCTATCAAGAAACCGTCCAGTGCCTGTGAGAACAGGGATCGAGTAGGAAAAGAGGTTATAAGGTGATGGATGAATGCTGGTTGAATGAACTGCAAAAATAATATAGGCTTGCTAAGTTGACCTCGTGATATTTACCTCCATCATTAGCTGGGTGAACTCCTCATTACTGAGGAATGACGGTTTCCAGTCCTGCCTCATGTCGCAAGTTTCATTCTGTGCGGTGATGTCTGTCAACGGCAAAGGCAAGGATTTAGTCGCTGTGCGACTTACTCAAAGCAAGAGAAGGACCTGTTATATGTTCATACCTTTCTGTTTCTGCAGAAAGTCAATGGTTCTCTGCAATATGGTGGATTTATCCATCTTGCGCGGATGGCCCTGACCCTGCAGCATGGTGCACAGCTCCTTGATGAGAACATTGAATTGGTCCCTTCTTTTCTTTTCCGATTTGTTGCGAGATGCCCTGAAGCAATGAATGCATGAGAACATTTGTTAAATTGATGGAATTACTCAGCCAGCCACCCTTCACGTATCCTGTTAAAACAACATCCACTCCCCAAGCCTTGCTTCCACAAGGTTAGACCTTGCCATTCTAAAAAATATAAGATTAACGCATTTTTTTAAAGGATGCTTTCTGTTCCCACGACTAAGAGTAGCTGCAGAAAAAAACGAATCTAGTAAAGATGTGACTAAATGAGTTAAATGGCCCATTCCGTGCACACACATAATGTACTGTATATCCAACTCAAGACATCCAAGGAGGGTCCAGTACCTTTTTGCCTTATCTTTCTCATCTTCATCCATTACATCTTCCACACAGCTGCCAGTGCTGGAAAACAAAACAAAGCAAATGTAGTTCCACAGACAGAACCTGTCGTCCAACTGCCAACACAAATATACAAACTATGCACTGAAAAAGCCTCGATTCTGTTCAAATAGCCCAGTAGCCTCGGTGAAGCACCTCCCATGATTTACAGGTCACTGGGGCATATAGACGACCTAGGCCTTTTAGGTCTCTAGGGCACTTGCTGCACCATGAGGCACGCGCATTTTTGTAAAGACAGGAAATATGATCGCAGTAAGTTTAACCTGTGGAATCACATTTGACATCCATTGGTGTTTTGAACGCAGCTTCTGCTGTAGGAGAACTGAGCCGGCCGCCCAGTTTAGCCTTTATACGCATTATTATCTGAGGCAAAACAGCACATGTGGACTTTAATATGTTATAACAGGTTCATTAATAGGTATGGAGATAAGGAGATAAGTGCCAAGATGCTGTGTGCACACTAATAGACTAAACGTCAGATAAAATAAAAACAAGCTGCACTCATTTACACGCTAGTCTGATTGGCTCATTCACAGTATTTTAATCTGTAAGAACTTGTATATTTTAATCTGATATTTTCTGCAAAAATTAGTTTCAACTTCTGGTGTTTATTCTAATGACAATTTGGAATCAGTATATCCTGGCTCAGGATTCTTTCTCCCTTTAATGTTACAGTTTTATCATGGCCAGTTAACGTAATTGAAATGTTAAAAGCATACTTACTCCCAGTCCATGCGGGTGGATGGACAGGGGCCACCGAAGTCGGAAAGGTTGTCCATACTCAATCCCTTCCCCAACCAGGACTGTTCTCAAGTCTTGTAAGTCCCATTCAGACTGACCTCGTCTGAACTTTATGATGGTAAAAAAATAAAAACTATCGCAGACCAGCTGCCCACTGCCTCCTCAAGTCGACCGAAGAAACACCAAATCCTGTGAAAACACAAAAGTGATTACAACAACTTCAAAGTGGTCGTGAAAACTGCACTGCATTAATTCAAGTTAAAGTAATTATTTTTTACTTAAGGAAAATGGAGAAGAAAACATGAGGATCCCCGACTCATCTGTAAAAATATTATTAGTATTTTCTCCCAATAAGGGCTTGCTGGTAAGAATACAATAGTAATTGTAATAACAGTCTCTAGTTACTACCTGGGTATGGTACTCCATCACTACAAAGATGTGTTTTTTGCACAGGAGGAGCTCCTCTGACCTAGAAAACCTCCTTTGATAACCCAGCATCAAATAAGAGCGGAGAACAGTCGCCTCCTTCACAGCCTCTGTAAAAGGTCATCTTAAACAACAGGGAGCAGACGCTTCTATTATTAACCAAACTAAAAACCTGAGGACCAGGATCCTTGGCCTGCCGCAGTGACACCACATGCAGATCCGCATTAAGTGAAATTAATTATCTGGTGGAACCAGTAAGTGTATGTTTATGCTTATGCATACACTTACTGCAAAAATAAACAACAACAACAAAAAACAAGGCCTTGTGCCTCAATTGCAATGGTTTTCACCACACAATGAATTAAAGAGCAGCCTTCCAATAGAGAAATTAGTTTCAACTTCTGGTGTTTTTTCTACAATAGCGTAATAAATCCAAAGGGTGCATACTGGTGATTGTTGTAAGGAGAGGATTGTCTCGCTGGGTTTATCGCTCATCTTTTAAGATATCTGCTATTAATTTAAAATGTGGCATCTGCGTAGGTAAAAGATTACATTTTCTTGACCACCTCGACCTGGATCTTTTGAGTCACCAGCCTTTATCAGGTAAAAAATTAAATGGACAAGCTTGAGTAAAAACATTTTTTGGTTTGCTAATATTTGGTTTTAAAACATAACAAGCTCTGCTTACTAAAGCTTCGATTGCATATAATCTCAATCCGTATACTTAAACAGAATTACTGCCTCATTCGCTCCATTTCCTGTTAGGACACACGGTATAATGTAGATTGATAACATTCCCAACATCAAATATATTGATAAAATCAAGGTCTCAGTATTGTGTTACTCCTGCTTCATGCATAAACCTGACCTTACTCAAGAAGGAAGCAGGAAGCATTTCTATTTGTTACACACCTGCAAAACAAATGGACAAACAGCAGGGAGTCCAGCGAACGCCCTGAAGCCTCCTCGTATACGGTCAGTGTGTGACTAAATAAATGTGGATTGATCCAGGGCTCAAAACAGGAGCAGATGTCTCTTTTCAGATGCACTCCATGCCAACTGTAAATAAAATAAACTCTCTAAACAAGACAATAAAGGATTAGTCAGAGAAATGGGAACTCCTGCAGGGTTGCCAGGTTTAGGCAAGACTGATAACAGACATGATTTAATGTTTTATGTTGTTATGGCATTTAACATTTTTGCCATCTAACATCTCAGAAGAGGCAATGACGGAAATCTCCATGGTGATTTTCCATTAATGTTAGAAATCGGTTATTTCAACCTTGTAACCGGGGCACCGGAAAACCGGCAAGCAGCATTCAAGAGCGTCGAGTCGTTCATGTTTGCTAACAGCCGCCTGTTTGTTGCAGAATCTGCATTCAGCAGACACAATCTGCGTTTAATAGAAAACTGTGGCGAACTTTAAATGCTTTTAAACAGAATGAACGGGATGGCAGCGATAATGAAAAGATTCCGCGCTCGTTTGTCAAGTGGCGCAAACAAAATAAAATGAATAAAAACTTAGGGTTGTTATAAACGTCCACGTACCTTGACAACGGGTCTCCCGAGAAAACAAAGATCCCGACTTAACTTTAATCAATCCGGTCATTTTCTTAACGCAACAAGCCAAAAGCAGAAGAACCGGGCGAGGTGAAGCTTTTTAAAATTGCGTAACGACGCTCGGTGAATAACGTGCTGCTGACAGCTACTGTTTTTTTTTTTTTTTTTTTATCCCCCCCCCCTCAGGCAATACACTCCACATCCTCCCGTGTAAACAGGAGCAGAGAAAGTAGGTCGGCTGGTCGCTCAATGCGCGGTGCGCAACGCAACCCAAGGAAAGCACGCTGTAATCATTAACACGCACGGGACACGCACTGTACACGCGTAATAGCGCACGGCTGTCATTCTGGCTTCCGTGGAAATAATGATTTAGATGCGTAATGCGTGCTTGTGAGGCGCTCTGTGCGGCCTGAACGCAGCTTAATGCCAACGATCCGCGTCGAGTAGCTTTTAATCTGAGGTAAATGCACATTTTGACATGACAGCTCAACCCAGGAGAACGCCAGAAGCTGGAGAACTTTGCTCTTCCCTTCCCAACTTCCTGTGCCTTTTTCTTTTTCTTTTTCTTTTTTTACAACTTCCTGTTTGCTCCGAGTCCCAAATGTGGGTCAGGAGTCTGCGTGACTAATTTCAAGACCAGCTCCAAATGTTTTACTCATTAGTCATGGTAGGGATATGAAATTAAGTGACTGCAATGCAGGATTATAATTTTGAAATTGTAATGCAATGAAAAACAAATTTGCATGTGTTGAATCTGAACATAATGAGAAAACGCCAAAAGCTGCAGTTCCTTGATTAGCCACTTGAGGCTGACTCGAAAAGAGAATCAATGCCTGTAAGAACTTTGGTTTTTAAATATCACATAAGAAATAGAACAATGACACACTACAAACACAGCTTTGGTTTCTACAGCTAAGTGCTTTATTCAGAACAAATGTACAGGGGTGAACCTGTTATTTTACTTCACATTGAGACTTAACTTTAACCACAATTAAGGGTGTGCTTGTTTGAGTAGCAGTCCATCATAACCAGCCTGCTGAATAATAATAAGGCATTCAGGCGAATAATCCTGCTCGTGTATGTAGTCTACAGTTGAATACACATGATCTAGTGATCATGATTCCTGCTACGTGGGTGTGTTTCGGTTTCATCCACAATACGTATCTGACTGACGAAGACAACCACATTGAGCTTCGCACGTCTCCTCAGAGAGAGGATGAAGCTCCATCCACTATTTATTATACAGTATGACCTGTAGTAATCTACACCAAAACACAACAAAGCATTTCCATTGTCCATAAAAGGTCAAATCCCACTGAACACACAGTCACTTACTGAAACTCACTGAGATTAAAAACAACCAAATGTTCAGCCAGCCCCCCTTATTCAACATTTTCTGATCAGAATATCCCTCAAGATGTGTGCTTTAAATGGCATCAAATCAAGGCTGCATGTGCAATGGCCATCCTAATGCAACGAGTCACATTCCCCCACATGTGATTCAGACAGCAGCTGTTGGAGTAATTCAGACTCCAATGACTGATCAGACTTACGGCACTCCACTGAAATAAACTATTCTGCAAATGTTGCATCGTTTATTTCATTACATTAATTCATGTTTCCTTAAACTTTAACATGATAATGATGCACAAGAGTTGCAAAATCATGTAGCGATTGTTAAAAAAAGTGTTTTGTGTGTGTGTGTGTGTGCACCGTAGTTTGGGAAAGATATTTTGACGATGGCACAACTTTTCCTTTGTCAAGGGTGTTAATGAAATGTTTCAACTGACTTCAGTTCACAGCAGCTTTCGGAGGCATATCTTTTTCCATGTGATATGGAATGGCATCTGTTTTTCCATCTTCGTCAATCCTTTTCATGTAGCGTGGCACTTATAAATGCCTCTGTGAGCGACAGCTGCACCATGAAATCACTTGAATGCATGTCGGCCTCGGGGCCGACTGTTGTCGCTGCGCCTGCATGCTCGCACACAAGGAAATGGTTGTCAAATCAAGAATCAATAACATGTTCAGATTTTGCTAAACCAACAAAGGTAGAAGGCTGTGAGCCTGGGAATAAAGGAATCCTCATCAATCAGCCAGAACTGTGTTGGCAGATGACTTTCAATGCGTGACAAGCAAGATCTATGTTGTTATAAAGTCAATGCAAAGACACGAACAGGAAAGAATTTGCCCGGGGCAATGCAAATGAATGAACATGAATGAAAGACATTCTGCCATCATTTGTGTCATTCACACAGGTAAAAAAAAAAAAAAAAAATTCAGATTAGAAGAATGTTTCATGAAAATATGATGTCTGTCAACGTTGCTCAAACACAACGAGCTGGGTTGTATAAAGAACAAATATAAAGAACAAATCTGAACCGACTTCAAATGGATTTTATTCTGAAAAAGAAACATCAGTAGAATAGAAAAATATTTCAGATATTCAAATTTTAAGTGTTTTTAGTCTAACCTAGAAAATGATACCAGCCTTGCTGTCCAAAGGAAATAGGGATATATAGGTCAAACTGATTTTTACTTCCTTAGGCTTTGGGTCTACTAGTTGCAGGTTCAGTAATAGAAGCATAACAGAGCTAAAGTTACAAGAATGACAGTGGAGAATATTGTTATTCTCCACTCATTATCTTCAATCTAGCAGCACCTATAATCTACACAGTCATCAAGAAGAGCACCCAAGATTGGTGCCATCGATTCAGTAGCGCTCAGGAAATGTGTTTGGCCGTGATCTCCCCCTTTAGTTCCTCGTCTTTGGTGTTGGGCAATTACCAGAAGAGTGCTTCTACAGCATATTATGACGTAGGCAGTGACTTTTGTCTCAAGTTAAGGCCAAAAACATTTTGTGAGAGGTCAGAGTAACCTCGATCTTTGACCACCAAATTCTAATCAGTTCGTTCTTGTGGTCCAGGTGGACGTTTGTTTTAATTTTGCAGAAATTCTTTCAAGATATCTCTGAGATACCGAAAGACGTCCCAAAACCAGACTGCAAAATGCTGCACATGATGAATATGCAAAAATAGTATATACAGTACCATGTGTTGTTCTGTTGTGTCCTGTAAATAAGGCCAGATCTGTCACTAGTTGACAATAACTAATCAATATCTAGTTGGTAATGGCTTGTCTAGAACTTTAACGTTTTCAAGGGACGCTTGAGCAAACCAGGAATCTGATTAGGTCTAAAGCTCCTCCTCCACAGAGCGCCAGTGACATCAGCGAGGCGAAACACCTGCACAGAGCATCATCAGCTTCTGACGCAACATTCGTTTTCTCATCAATACTTTTAACAAGTTAGTGAATGAATCTATTGACATCCTTCCAATGTCAACAGCGAACACACACAAACCTGCAGTACGTTACTCTAAGTAAAGGTTTCTGTTTACTGAAATGTGACTTCCTGTAAATAATGGCATTGTAACGTTTACATCTTAGCCCTGTCAGGCACTAAATCTTTATCTTTGATGATAACATTAATAGTATTGATGTATTGCTCAAAGCAAAGGGAATGATTGACACTGGGATTCCCTGACAGGACAGGAAGACAATTCATGATGGGTGCTGTTTTCATGCAGGAGATGCTGTTGGGGATTTGAATGAAAGGACGATGACGATGTCAGCATCATGACCGGCCGCTGGATCTACATCCGAATCATTTCATCAATAGATCCAGCTCCTCCAGCAGAGGCATACGCATCTATTATTCAGTGGGATCTTTGCTCTACTTTCTCCTCAATCTGCCAACATCACAAAATCTCAACCACTTTTTAGCAGCAAGCTCTGATGCACACAATTCAATTTCAGAATTCTGGATGAGGATGACTTTAAAATAAATGTGTCCCCCCCCCCTTATATTATTTTGAAGCTAATTCGCCTCCGTCCTTCTCTATGGAGACGATAGCGTGTTCCATTTGATATATTAGCGCTGACACTCGGGTCATATTTTCATTCATTAAACACCATATGGGCCTGAAAGCATGTTGACCATCCAGTCCACATAAAATGTAAAAATCAGACATTTAAATCAATATCATATATCAATATTCCAAAAACAAAGTTGCACAAATCTGCACTATTACGTCTTACCACGACTAACACCCTCTGTGGACAATATGGTAGGAACATTTTTACAAAGACACTGAACAACAGCAGCGTACTGAGGCTGAATTACTGTTCTAAGTTGTTTCCATGCCAGCGCCCAACAAGTGTGAGACATCCAAGATTCATAAAGATCTCCCACATCTTACTGCATTATTCACCGTCCGCCTACACAGAGATTAGATCTGCTATTTTATGTAGGTCACACTGTTGAATGATGAGATGACAGTTAAATGCTCATGAGCAGAATTCACTTCATAGCAAATGCTCAGTGTTGTTTCCATTGCAGCCTGTTCCGTCTTTTCAGGGCTGCTCGTATTTATCTGGTTAAAAACTGGAACGCTTTCATAATCACTTAAGATATTATTAAGATATTCCCTGTATACTGGTATTGATGATGTCATCGAGGCCCTCTGCTAAAGTACTGGCTGTCATTCGGCTGTGGCACTGCTGTTCGCTCTGTGTTGCCATGGTAACAATGTGTGCTGTCTACTTCCCCCCCCAGCCAATGGCAGCTGAGTCCATAAAGTACAATAACCTGTTTCCATTTTCTTCTACAAGTCTACAAGATTATTCATGCACACATATACAGAAAGTCATTTTTTTATCATGATGAATATTAGCGGCTTTAACTCATTCAGTGTCTGAATGAGTCATAACCCTAACCCTAACCCTAAAGGATGGATGAAAGAAATCATTTACTGCTGCGGTTTTAAGGTATATTTCCCCTGATGTTCTTTTGCTATTAAATAACAATTGCAAAATTAAATAATGGTAAACATGTAAATAATTAGCTATGTGGGATCAATACTTTATGAACCTCTTAAAGACGAATATGTCAATAAATAACTCATAGGTAACTAAAGGCTTATTATAATGGACAAACTTATCAATATCAGAGCACAGACTTGTCCGTCTCAACCAAACAGCAGCTTTGCCCTAATACTCCCCAGGATGACCTCTGAACTTTTGCACTCGCTGAGCTCTACCCACCAGACAATCCCATCACAGCACTGTTTAAAACATCCACACCTGCTGCGTGCTCAGCCAAACACACATGCCGTTTCCTCGTGCTCTTCTTAACTGCACACCAGTAAACAATCCGAATCTCCTGCCCCAAAAAATTTACTTTTGGAATATTCCCCAATTCATTTTATGTTAATTAGCAAGTAGAAATAACCTGTATTGGCTAGAGCTATATAAAGTACTTTTCTGTTTCATTTAGAAATCTGTAAGTATGGTCACGTGAGGACATCGTTCCCCTGCATGTTATGCGCTGAAAATTATGAGACATCAATATCACTTGACTATTAGAGCTCAATTGTGTGTGCAATAACAATAACTGTACAATATGTACTTCTTCCAAGCGCAGTCACACTGCACGAGATAAATGAAGGCGATAAGATGAATCAGTTCAGCAAATCATGGCGTACCCTTTTCGTTGTGCCATACAAAGGGAAGAATTTCATTTCATTTTCAATTATATTTCAACAAACTACAAAAACACGTTGTGCTCGCTCCCCACTCGTCCATGCTGATGTCAGCGTTACAGACGTGAACGTGAAAGCGGAGGCGTGGCAGAAGACCAGCCCAACTGCTGGGAGAAGCAGAAGGGAGTATTCATTTTCTTACAGCGGGCTAATCTTTGACGTATTAAAAAAAATAATGAGTTTTATGATGATGACGTTAAAAATGAATTTCTGTGTTTTATAAAACAGAGGAAAACTCAGCGCAGCGTCAGCTTTTCTTGCTCAGTGACCTTTAAACCTGTCAAATCCAACTGAAGACATTTTGTGGGTTTCTTTCAGTCATTCTATTTTGGGTTTTTGACGATGCTTCACCCAAAATGCTTTGCAATTGCACACTGTGGGTGGCCGAATCCTTCAACAAAGAAAGCAGAAAGACAAACCAACCTTTCACCAGGTAGATCCGCTCTCAAATGTCTACATAATTATATGCTTCAAACAATTTTAAATCAATCACAAGCTTATTACTAGCCTGTTTTTTGTCTGCTACTGCGCAGAAAAAAAATGCAATTACCTAAGGCGGCTGGTGAGCAAAAACAAATGTGGGTCACAATTCTAGAGCATGGGTGGAAAGGACGCTGCAGCTCTCTGTGTACCGCTGTCTCAAGCAGAGAACAGAGGCTACATCTTTTATTACATTTCATGCAGTGGAGGGCTGCTGCTTCATTTACAGCCTATTATTATATGCAGAGGAAAAAAGATGGATTAATTTAACAGCTATGAATTCATCAGCAACTCTTTTATTTACAGGCTCTGAACTGAAGCAGCCTTTCACGAGCAGTCATTGGAAATAATTACCTTATGCCTCCATTCCTATCTATTGCTGTTTAATGTTCCTTGTTATGAAACTCTCGTTCACATTTCCAAAGCTTCCTCCTGAAAGCGCCAAGATCTTTCCCGTTTCCACTCTGCTCTGCTCTTCAGAGGGGAAAGCAGCTCGTGACAGAAGGGCACTGAGTCGGAACATACCTCCACCGAGGCCAAACAGCCACTTTCAATTAAATCAAACCACAGTCGCTATTCCAATTATTACAAGTAAATGGAAATACGTTAACCACTTTACGCACAATGAGTCAAAAAAATGCAGAAAACGAACATTTTGAAAGGTCACAGATTCGCCCTTTTCTCTGGATCACGTCCAGATCCGACCTTTCATGAATTACCGTACCATTAAACTACATCCTGATCCAACTTAAACTTTGGTTGGTGCTCGCTCCCCGATCCTTCCACCACATTTCAGGTGATTTTGTGCAATCCTGCTGACAGCCGGCCGTGGAAACATAAACTCTTTTCAGATATAATTTTCAAGGTAAAGTAAACGCAAAGAGGCAAATGAGGCTTTTTCAGCACTTTTAATACATCAATTCTTTTTAATGAACAAAACACAGAAAAAAGGACTGCATATATTTTCCATTCCCATATTGAAATAGCAATAAGGCTTATTGACAGCAATGCATTAATATTTCCGAAATGTAGCGGTCAATAAACACAACAATATAAACTAGGGAATGCAGATGGCGGCGCTAAAAGAACATAATTAGTTCACATGTAATCACAGTGAACGGCTGCTACAAATGTGGGCTAATGGCATCGACATGTTTTATGATAAAAGGCTGGATCATTAGTCATTGGGGAAAAATAATCACCTTAATAATTACGTTTTCATATTCGATGTGCGTGAACACGTTTGGTTGATGCTTCAGCAACAAAACGCAACTAATGTGGATGCAAAAAAAAAAAATACCGCAGTCTCCGTGAATGGAATCACAGATTATTCAGCTCAACAACTCATACCAGGGAAACAGCTTGAGCTATGAGTCTGGTAACGCCTCACTGTAATAATGACTTATGATTCATTCACCCTGCTGAAGTATCCTCGAGCGAGCCCTTCACTTCCAGCTCTGTTGAAGACCTCTGACCCCAGGATGGATGCGTCCAAAACACAATTCCAAAAGGCATTACCGTATACACATAAATAGACACCGATTATCCCTGAGAAATATGGAAACCTGTATGTGCAATGTGCATTCCAGAGTGTCACTAAATGTTAATGATTCCGTTTTCTTTTGATTATTTCTGGGCTGCACCGGAAAATAAAAGTCAGTTATCACAGCTGAGTGTGAGCTATGACGTCTGCACAAACCTGATTTAGGTTTTGCCTCTTGGAATCACAGGGTGAGGATGATCTACTAAACATCCATGAGTCCATGGGAACGGTCTATGGTTACAGCATAAGATTTACGGCCCGCTGTATGTTGTGCATTTTACCCCACCAAGACAGAGCATTTTGAACTTGGATGTTAAATGCAAAATCTAATAAGCATTAAGAATACTCAATGTGGCCACACCTGATTGTCGAATGAATCTGCAGTCATTTTTATCATGAAATGCTAGATTTGCTGTATGAATCAGCGACATAAACTAAACAAGGTCGGCAGACACACGAGAAAGACATCACAGAGACTGAATTAATTTCACTTGATTCTCAATTAATCTCACGTAGAATACGTTTGTTTTGAAATCAAGAAAGCTACCTAAAAAAAATCAGATCTTAATCACATTTCCTGCCCCCCCCCCCCCGGTCTGAGCCTGAGGCGACTGAGGACAGTCTCTGTATGCTTCATGAGAGAGAGCAGCGAGGACGTCTGGAGGCAGTTATATAAGTGGAACTGAACATTTAGTCTGTCATAGTAACAAGGTTAAACACAGCAATATGAAAGTGTGACGGTGTGTGTGTGTGTGGATACTACAGTAAATACACACAAGGAATAAAACTTTAGTCATTTAGGTTTAGTCATTTTCAACCTTTGACCTTGGTCGGTCAACATTTAACTCCATTATATGTGTTTGCGATGAATCAACATGGGATGTAGATTTAACAGTCATCCTATGCAGCGCTGCTCTGCTTCCTTAAAGAGACAGAAGGTAAAAACCGACGCCTTCACCGCTGCACAGACCCGCACCATTTCTGCATGCGCAGTCACACTAAGCAGCTCGAGCAACAGTCAGACTAGCGTTCAGTTTAAGCTTGCAGGAACTGGCCCAGTAACCTACTTTCCCCACAACATGCTTTGTAACATCAGAGACAAGGCTGTGAGTCTTTACTTAAATGACCTTTACCACCGCATAGCTTCAGCTAAAAACAACAACAACAACAACGACAACACAAAACCCAAGACACAGCATTGCCTAAGCAAAAACAGACAGTGAGCAGTTACGTCTCAGAAAAGGAAATCCCCATCAAGCCTCTTGTTCTAGCTGGAACTTGATGCGGCAAACTGAGCATAACTGAAATAAGAATAAGATAATGGTAAGTGGCACAAAGAAGAGGAGGCGGGAAAAGGCTAGTTATGCCAGTCTGAATATAGGGCAAGCCTGTCATGAGAATTTACATAATGGTGAAATCCTCAGTCATATAAATGGGATAATAAGTCAATCATTTCAATAACAGCTAGCAAAATAGCCATAAGAGATCAATCATATTATAAAAATTCTGAGACTGAATTTTTATTGATGTATTTATTTATTTCGAGTAATTTTGTTGCCAAAGAAAAACAAATAAAATAGATTATAAAGAAAAAATGGAATGGATTGAGATTTCTTGCCACACTTGTTGCATAAATAACAAGAAGCGTTATTTCAGTCATGTGAAACAATCACACAGGCCGGCCCAGTGGTCGAGGCGGCTGACTCCCATGCTGATGATAAGAGTTTACTTTTTTTTAGATATATATACGTATACTTTAAAGGAGTCTTGCCACCATTAATACTTAATTCTTACAGCTTTAAAATATTATGGCAATTCAATACAGGTCTTCCACTGAAATATCTTTATACGTTTGGTAGGTACAAGTCAGCTACTGAAGGAGCCTCTTGTACGAGAGGTACAACATCTGCAAACCTTTGATTCCAACCTTCAAAGACGACCTGGATGAATGAGATTCTACACAGGTAAGCTTTTTCTGTCTTTCTTCGCTATGATTATGGGATTCTGGGTATTTCATGCTTTGTTTATACGGGGCTGAGATAATTATTATCAACCCCATAATGTAAATTCAGATGGTTAAATTTATGCGCGTGTCTTTTTTTTTTTTTTTTAAATAGTGTAACCAAGAAGAAGGTTACAGGAGACACAACGGTGGCCCAAATGTGAGGCTGCATGATGTAAAAGGAGCATATGGTGTAGTGAACATCCCAGTTTAATCAGCCGTAGAACAGCCCATCCAGGCCCACTCAGCTGTCAGCACACATCCTCATCAGTCTTCACGTCTTCACGTCTGCCGGGCCAAACTCAGCGCTGACACAGCAAACCGGGCAAAGCGGTTCAAGCCTCGACGTCTGAACACGCAGGCTCCTCGGCACACTGACACAGCTGCAGGAGCTGCATCCACAGCTCCAAGGATCACATCATCATCCACCTACTGGAAGAAGAGCCCGATTTCTATTCCAACACAATCAATGCACTGACTTTGGAATCACACCAGAAACAGCTGCTTTCCAGGTGTGCAGACGTCATTAACCCGCTTACAGTACAGCAGCTTCTTCATTAGCTGAGAAGCAGAGCAAAGTGTCACAAAGCTTCAGACAGCGAACCTCATCTCAAGTTACAGTGATGCTCATAACTTCTTTATAATTATTCATGTGTGTCGATCAATCATATATGATTTGGTTGGAGCATCCGTGGGTGATAACGCCTTACGTGTATCAGCTCATGTTTTTGTCCAGCAACATTATATTTATTAGGCCACATGAAGTACAGCACAGGAGAAAAAAACACTATGGAGTTTTTTTTTTATTGTTTTAACCATTTAGGTTAGTCAGTGTTAAGATGGATTTGATCCATCAGCATCTATAAAAACCCAAAGTGAAAACTTACCCTATTCTGTGAAATAAGGATCATACGAATCCAAACGTCGGCATATGGTAAAAGCGTTTTAACTGGTCAAAAAAAAAACAACAACAACGATGTCCTATATATTCCAAGAAGTTGCCCCAGCAGCGCCGCAGAACGCCTGGAACCGACGCACAGCCTACCGGTGCGTTCGGGGTCGTTGACGGGGAGATCCGGATCCAGCCGATGCTTAAATTCTCATTTGGCCGAAGGCTGATGAAAACACGTCCCGTCCGCAGACGCAGAGGAAGGCTGAATGAAGACTGAACCCAAGCCCTGGTGCGTCCGCGCTCAAGTCCCGCCCAGTGGACTAGATACCAAATAAAGTTACGCGAGTCCTGCGTGCGCCCTGTGGTCGGCCTTTAAAGACATAAAGACAGGCTAACCTTTAAATGATTAGAACTCTCCGTCATGAGAGTCTTTGTTGTAAATATGTTTGATCATGTGATGAATCAACAGGTTGTGAAGGCGGAGGTTCTGGCTGCGTAAATGCGCAACGCGCACAGAAGGGCTGTGATTTCTGATCGTCCTTGTATTCGGTCATGATTTCAGAGGCCATTATTTAGCTGATTATTACAGGTTGCTCTAAAAGCTGAGTGGTTTAAAAAAAAGAAACGTAAGTAAAATAGACCAGTCGCTTAGATTTTGCAGTAGATGTCGTAGCGCCACCTTTGGGCCAACCAGTGCAATTCAACCAGTTGCAGGCTTGATCCAAGTGTCTTCTGGAGGTGACGTATCCCCACAAATGCCTTCAATAATAATCGAACAATGCATCAGTTTGTGTCTTGTTTATCCTCCATTCCTTTGGTAACCATAGATTAATCTATTTGTTCTTAATATATGCCATGACAAACCTTAAAATATTTTTTCACAGGATTTATTTGTTAACATTTGTAGAAAAGGCTAAGTAACATTTCATATTTATCAACAAGGTTATAAAGTGATTGTACAAGTATAGAATAAAAAGTATAATCAAGAACAAAAGGATTGTAACAGATCTATTCAGTCTAACAAAAGTTACGAAGGCATTCCACCAAGGTTTTTATTAGAATTGTATTGTTTATTATTATTATAACGCATACCTGTTGAATTGTCATAAATTAAAAGCTGTAAAAGCTAGATATTTATCGGCCTGTTTAATTACTTAACGAATAACTTAAAGTTATTTGAATCTTTTTTTTTTGGGTTAGAAATATTCACATTTGTTTTGTAATATTTATTTTTCAGATAAAGAATAAACAGTCCCGTCTCATGTAGTTCCAATAGAGGGCGCTAACACGAAGCAGCACCGGGCGGTCAGGCAGCAACTCCGGGAGAGGAGGAGGCCATTCGCCAGCCTGTTTTAGCTACACACATCTAGCTACTGTTAAGCTAGCCGGCGGCTAACGAGCGAGCTAAAACATCAGTTTGTCTTAATGTCGCCAGTCTTAATAAGCGATGGCAAGAGAGCAGTGTTCCCAAATCGAAGCTGGTGAGTTCAAAGCGTCCTTTCATAGTCGAGACGAAACATTTTTAGCATTAACATACTCTGCAGCGAGCTAAGTAGCCGAGTGCAACACAAAAGCTAGCTAACGCTAGCTGGTACGAAGCTAATCCACACATCTCGATCCTTTCAGAATTGTATTACCTCATTGCCAGATTTCTGCAGTCGGGACCTTGTAAAAAGGCGGCGCAGGTAACACCCGACGTTAAACACGACATTACGTCCTATCTGTTGTCGAAACAAGTAGCTGATGCTAACAGCTAACGCTATCCGTGTCCGTCTGTTGTTAGATTCTGATCGAGGAGCTGGAGGAGTACGAGGTACGTTCAGGTGGACTGTTGTAGTTTTTACTCCTATGTAGTTTCCGTAGCACTGCCCAATCCCCGTCTGGTTGCATTTTGAGCTTCTCTTCCGTAATTTGAATGTTGTTCGGAGGATCGGGCTGCCACGCTTGGGCGAAACGGGATTTTCTCCCCTTTCCTAACAGCTTGTCTTCTAACTTTTAGTTGGTCCCTGATCGATGGAGTTGGGACGGGAAGAAATCCAGACGGACCTTCCGAGACTGGGTCAGTACATTTCCCATTGTTGACTTTTTTTTTTAATCAAACGAAGCATACAAATTATATTTAAGAGTAAAGTTACATTTTAGCGAATGTATAAAATGCATTTAGACCAATCAACTAGCATGGACATGATTGTAAAGTACTCATAAAAAAAAACAATTTTATTATTTATGTTGCTGTATTTTCTGTAACTCGGTGCGGTCTTCGCTAGAAGGCTAATGAAAGGAGAATAAAACCGAAGGCCTGCTGTGATAGGATGAACCGGGTCTAGGAAGCCGTCAGTCTGCTTTCGGAGCCAATGAAATCACAGCCGTGTTTGTGAGCGAACCGGAAATCCAGTGAGCGAGTCTCGCGATTCGCTGTGTAACCTCCATGCCCCGCCTCCTCCCGCATTTCCCCCGCCTACTTCCCTTTTTGTTGTTTATTCACCAACTACACTGTTAAACCACGCAGCAAATTATGAGTAGTTACCGGTACTGGACAGCAATAACCAGCGTAGGTTAGACATCGTTTTTCAAGAAATATAGTTATTTACTCCCTTGGAACTGTACAGCTGTTTTTTCTTTCTTCCTCACAAATCCAGCAGTGAGTTTAATTGATTGTAATGCTGTCTTCATATTCACTGAGGTGGTTGTATATTTGTCTCATTAGATGTCATGCCTGTCTCATTTTCTACATATGTAAAAACGAATTAATTAAAATTGCCCCAACCAAAATGAGTGGGTTCGTGGTTTCTCCTGAAATTACATAAACTACAAATTTCCATCTTTATTTCTACTTGAACATTATTTATAATCCCATTCTAATTGCTGGTTGTGTCTTCTGCAGGTGATTGTGAACCAGCACATTCCTGCAGACTATCTTCTCCGTGTTTGCCAGAGGATTGGCCCGCTCATAGAGAAGGAGATCCCACCTAGTGTTCCTGGCGTCCAAACACTCTTGGGGCTGGGAAGACAGTCGTTGCTGCGTACCACCAAAAGTTAGAGTTGTACTATTGTCCATCATAGTTCCTTTTTTGTTGTTGTTGACATTTTTCATGTGAATACTGTTGTAATTATTATTGTATTTGTGTGGATAACATATCTATTAACCAGTCGATAATACTACTTTGGATTCTTTCCTTGTAGGTTGTAGCCACAAAGTATGTAGTGGCTCAGCTGTTGCTGCACTCCACCGAGGACGTCCACCAGAACCACCTGTCAAGAATGGCGGTCCTCCTAATGTTGGTATGTGGAACCTTTCATTTTAATCCAAATCCTTTGATCCAAAGCACCAAAAGACACCAGAGCAATTTAGTCTGCTTTAGCAGTCTGCTGCTTCCACTAATCATCCGTGTGCGTGTCTTTTTTTATTCAGTGTCAATCGTGGGTGCTCGCCAGGCCTCGGGCACGACTCGTTTCGCCCAAGCGCTTCCATCGTCCTCCTACCAACACATGAAGATCCATAAACGTATCCTCGGCCACCTTTCTTCAGTCTACTGTGTAGCCTTTGATCGAACCGGCCGTCGGATATTTACGGTCAGTGATGATGTCAGATTTTATTTTGCTATATACGAGTTTCACAAACGTAAACGTAAATGTTCTTAGGGTTCTGACGACTGCCTGGTGAAAATTTGGGCCACTGACGATGGCCGTCTCTTAGCAACCCTTCGAGGCCACTCGGCAGAGATCTGTGACATGGCAGTCAACCACGAGAATACTCTCCTCGCCTCGGCAAGCTGTGACAAAACCATCAGAGTGTGGTGCCTGCGCACCTGTGCACCGATCACAGTGTTGCAGGCCCATGGCGCTTCCATCACATCCATACAGGTGAGGACGAGGAGTTTTGATCAGAGGCTTGTTTCAGACTTTAACAGAACCGCATTGGGAGATTTGTACTTTTCATTACTGACTAAACTCTTCTTGTGAGTAAAGTGAACTGGAGAGGAAGTTCTCAAAATCATTAAGTCCTGAAGAGTATCATTGAAACCCAGTCACAGGGTGGGGCTCTCCAGGGGCATAGATGATTATTTTAACCCCTCTCTCAAACCTTCTCTCTTCAAATGGCCCTTGTCCTCCATATAGACAAAATGTTCTTCTCTCTACTGAAAAGCTTTAGCAACAGTAGTCGTTAGCTACTGGAATATTGTGGTAAATGCTTGTCCCTCTTTGTCTGCGACTGACCACTTTCTCTTTCCTTAGTTTTGTCCTGCTGTGAAAGGGACAATGCGGTACCTGGGCTCCACCGGTGCAGATGGCATGGTGTGTTTCTGGAAGTGGAACTCCTTAAGCATGAAATTCAGGTAAGCGTTCAAACCACCGGTTGTAGCCATTTCAGCTCTACCGTTTCTAGTTTTTTACCAAGTTACTCTCTCACTCATGGAAATAATAACAAGAGCTTCCCTCCCGTTTCCTCAGCGATCAACCAGTGAAATTTGTTGAACGGTCGCGTCCAGGCGTACAAGTCTCCACTTCCTCCTTCAGTAGTGGTAAGCGTAATACCGGCTTGTAAAAAAATTAACGATCCAAATGTTCCTGCCAATGCTGCTGCAAAAAAAACCATCCACACAACTAAGAAAAGATCTTTTAATGTCTGGGTTTTCTTCTACTTTGATTGTGGCAAAAATATATAATAAATCACTTACTTGTTTGTTTTGATGATGAACAATGAGACTACATGGATATACTCGTTGTTACTGACTGATTGCGTTCTTGTATTTGATGCTGTGTTTACTTCTAATAGGTGGTATGTTCATGGTCACCGGCGGCACGGATCACATGATCAGGGTCTACTACCTCGGTGCTGAAACCCCGGTGAAGGTCTCCGAGATGGACGCTCACACGGTAACAAATTATTCGCCATTAGATGTATTGTTTTTGTTCCACTCATGGTTTTTACTTGTTATACTTCGTTAAAACAAGCTTTCCTCTAAATACACGTTGTCCTTTTCTTTTCTCAGGATAAAGTTGTTGTTGTCCAGTTTAGTAATAACAGTGACAGGTGAGTGCATTTGTTGAGATATGACCCCCCCCCCCCAAAAAAAAATTGGAAAAAGTTCTTTTTTTAATCTTTATTTGTTTTTATGCTTTTTATTTATGTCCAAATAAATCTACGTGTTTTACCAGCCTACGGTTTGTGAGTGGCAGTCGTGATGGCACAGCCAGAATCTGGCATTACCAGCAACAAGAGTGGAAGACCAAATTCACTTTAGACATGGCTGCCAGGCTTCCTGGGTGAGGAGAAATTGCAGCACAGACTTTTCTGGCAATGTATAAACTGCCCTTTGTATTCGATGTCTGATCGGATATTTCCCTCCAGGAGCAATGTTGCCAACGGGGATGATAAAACCAAGCTGGTGGTCACTATGGTGGCGTGGGATCGTGCGGACGGCACCGTCATCACAGCGGTGTCGAACTACCTGCTCAAAGTATGGAGCACAACCTCTGGACAGCTGCTCCATGTTCTGTCTGTGAGTATCTGGATTTCTGCTGTTCTGCTTCAGGATAAACAGAAAATGTCCAACTATTGACTCGTGGATCAAATGAGCATGATTGCACGCTCTGTTTCAGGGTCATGATGATGAGGTGTTTGTGATGGAGGCTCACCCATTTGACTCCCGTATGATGCTGTCTGCTGGCCACGATGGCAACATTTACGTGTGGGACCTGACCAAAGGAGCCAAGATCCGCAACTTCTTCAACATGGTAACTGGTTTCCCTTTGGGAATCGGTGAAATATCGCCGTCTTATTTCATGCACAGCCATTGAGTTCATATCTAAATGCTTGTTTTTTCAGATTGAAGGGCAAGGCCACGGTGCTATTTTTGACTGCAAATTCTCGGTGGATGGGCAGCATTTTGCCTGCACCGATTCACACGGCCATGTTCTGATCTTTGGCTTCGGCTGCAGCAGACCATATGAGAAGGTAAGACAAACTAAGGCGCAACACCGACTGTACCTTGTTAGTTTTGGAATATGTTGTATTTTTATTTGAATGAAAAGGGGAATGTATTTAATTTAGATGAAAAACTATGCAGCGGTGAGGCTGAGGAGACTCGACCCAGCAGAACTGGGAATTCATGGCCATTTTTTAAAATGAGTGGCTTCACATTTCAGGGAATTTTGAAATGCTCTATAGGTTGAGGCTGAGAAACATCCTAAATCGCTGTGTGGGGAATTTGTTCTTGAAGACAGTACCGACAGTCCCTTTAAAAATAAAAAGATATGTTATAGTAATACAGTCAGAAAATATGGTGCATTTGTGGTTTACAGTTCTTTTTCTGTAACAAAAAGCCTGAATTTAAGCTATTAGTCACCAAGGACAGCTTTAAAGACTCCCACTAACCACGATGAAGGTCTCTGTTGTGACCTTTTCTGTATCGTGCCTTTTTTTAGGAGGGCAAGCGAATCAGATTTGATTATTTTTCAACACAAGCATGCTCTTCTCTCCAGATACCTGACCAAATGTTCTTCCACACGGACTACCGACCTCTTATTCGTGATTCAAACAACTACGTGCTGGATGAGCAGACGCAGCAAGCCCCACACCTCATGCCTCCACCGTTCCTGGTGGATGTGGATGGGAATCCTCACCCTCCTCACTACCAGCGCCTTGTGCCAGGAAGAGAGAACTGCAATGAGGAGCAGCTGGTACCCCAGCTAGGATACATGGCTAACAGTAAAAAAAAAAAGAAAAAAAACCACTCATTATTCATAGCATTCCGAATTACAAAACACAATAGTGTTTAACCCGCCTTCTGCCTGTTTGCTACTTAGGCAATGGAGAGTTGGTTGAGCAGGTACTCGGCCAACAAACGGCAGAAAGCCGAGAAAGCTTATTGGACAATCTCATCAGGCAGCTGCAGAATGAGCAGGACGATCGGCATAATGCAGAGCAGCAGCCCGAGGAGGCAGAGGGTATGTTTTATCTTGCATTATGTCATCATGCATTGCATGCATTATTTGCGTGACATCATTTTTTGTCTTCCTATAGCTATAGATGCTGAGGCGGTGGCATCTTCTCCTGACGCTGGCGCCCGCAGGAGTGGACAGATGGATGGGGTGTGGCAGATGCAGCACAACACCCTGCGTAGTCAGGTGGCCACTGAGAGGGACCTGCTGGCCTGGAGCCGCAGAGTAGTGGTCAACGAGTTGCCGCCGGGGGTATTCAGGTGAGGTTACTGGAGCAGATGTGGATCACGAGGACGCCGCAAAAGAGTTTCTGCAGAATTAAGCAGCAGCTGAGGGACAGTGCACGAAGAGAGTGAGAGAGAGAGTTGTTAGTAACAACAGCAAATGAAAAAGAAAAAGTAATATTCTGATTGTTTTTAAACCGCTAATAAACGCGGCATGTATCCCCTCGACACTGCAGGAAGATGGCGCATTCGTGCATAGACCTGTACCTTTTTAAAACATCCTTGCCAGAGTGGCTTTGTTTTCAGCCTATAATCCAGCCTGATGCTCTGTGCACTGTTAAACACAATACCACAAGCACAGCAAAAAAAATACCATTACAGAATCAGAAAATGCAGCGACATGCGTCTCCTTTAGATACGGGCTGCACACTTTATTATTGGAAGGTGATGACATTTACCTGCCCATATAATGCCTGCACATATCACAAAAGAAAAGGCTGTTGGCTTTAGGAAAGATATGCATCCTTCAAATTCACTTTCAGTTAGTAATTTTCTACAATTTAATGATTACAACTATTCCTTTTATTAGGGTTTCGGGGCAGTGCAGACAAGCTAAAGGCGAACTGGAGTGTTCCTTATACAACGCAGAGAGGAGGAAGAGGCCGGTAGCCTGCACAGTCAAGGTACATAGTAATGTATAAAGTTGATTTCACATTTTGAAGAAGAAGAAATATATATATATATATATATATATGACACTATTCAGGTAATTAGTTTCCCTCTCCCCTCATTTTGCATCCTCTTTCTCCACCGTAGAGCGACGTGTTAACGTCACGCTTGCGCTCGCGTCGGCCCACCAAGAAAAAGCAGCAGCATCACACCTATCAGACCCGCTCAGCCCAAGTCCGCCGTCCTGGGACCAGAAGTCAAAATTCAATCAACCGCCGCAACTCGGAGACCCACAATGAGTCAGACAGCGACGGAGAGGTATGTTCTGTCAGATATAATTATGTTTATGACAAAAAATAGGTAAAATAATGGCATGGAAATGACCTAACGCACCATCTGAAAGTTGATATTCATAAAAATAAAGGTTGATATCTTTGCCTTTTATTGACAGGCAGCTGAACAGGTGGAGAAAAGCGAGGCTTCAACTGATGATGAATCTCAGTGGCAGAGTGAAAGCAGCTCCAGGTAAATATCTTTGGCTTTTGCAGTGTGATCATAGTCGGTTTACAGTCACCCAGCGAGCGATGCTCATTTTTCATTCGCAGTGGCGACTCTAGTGAGTACTCTGATTGGACGGCTGATGCTGGCATCAACCTGCAGCCGCCAAAGCGATCGACCAGGAGGCTCGCCCGGCCTCACGGCCACAGCAGCTCTGAGGAGGAGGAAGGTGATGACAAGGCAAAGGAGGCCAAAAAGAAAGAAAACGAGAAGCGGAAGAAGCCCAAAGAGTCCAAACAGGTGAGTTGGCGCATCCTGCAGCTCGTCCCCCCTACTCCCCGACTGCACCTTGTGTTTACAGTTCAAGTAACACGTTTTATATACTTAGAAACCCAATTCCTCTCTGGGTGGACTTGATGCCAAGGAGTGGCTGCCACCGTCATGGATAATGGAGACCATGCCACACCGCTCTCCTTTTGTTCCACAAATGGGGGATGAGGTAAGAGCATCACTCTGGCATCAAGCAGAAGAACATATCACGGGGCGTGCGTTCTGATCCTGGTTCTCCTACCCTCTTCTAGCTCATCTACTTCAAACAGGGCCACCAGGCCTACGTTCGGGCCGTCCGCAGAGCCAAGGTCTACAGCATCAACCCCCAGAAACAACCCTGGAACAGACTCGACCTCAGGGTTAGGCCTTGTGCTTTTTAAAAGCCATAGTTCTGCTGTTGTTGCTATACAATTCTGGATATTGAGTTGCAGGATGGAATGTATTTTAGTGCTGCGTTCACGTGACTAATCTAATCTGAAGGCGGTTGTTTCGCTCCAGATCTATAGCATTCAGCTCCAGACATTGTTGTCCTGAAGTGCAGCCTCTCGGAGCCACGAGTCTGACTGACTCTTAATGTTCAGGGTGCATTGGAATGATCAGTAACATGATATAATGTTGAGTTGTGCATCTAGGAAACGCAATGCATTGGAGCTGCTGTGAATTAAAAACGGCTTGAAGGCCGCTGTACGTGTAGATGTAGCCTTAACTTGTTTGTCTTTCTCATTTGTTCGGCTTTGCCGTTCTTATTTTCTCCGGCGCCTTCAGGACCAAGAATCTGTGAAGGTGGTTGGAATTAAATATGAAGTGGGACCTCCCACCCTGTGCTGCCTAAAACTAGCATTCTTGGATCCAGTCTCAGGGAAGATGACCAACGACTCCTTCTCCTTGAAGTGAGTATCTTTATGCACCGTCAGATTGTGAAATGGGCATGTCTGGACAGAAATGTCACTATTTTATTTTCCCTCTCCTCATTCTAAAGGTACCATGACATGCCTGATGTCATAGATTTTCTGGTGCTACAGCAGATTTACAATGAGGCTAAAGAGCACAACTGGCAGGCGGGTGGGTGTTTTCCATTCACGTGTTTGGCGTTTATGTTTGCTGTCGTGAGTAGTCCCTCGATTCCTGTCTTTTAATTTCCTCTCCAGGTATGAGGTTCCGCAGCATCATTGATGACGCCTGGTGGTTCGGCTCCGTGGAGGACCAGCAGCCTCTGCAGCCCGAGTATCCAGACAGCCTGTTTCAGTGCTATGCAGTAAAGTACGTCTTTCTCTGTAATGTTTTTTGCTTTATGAAATGAATCGCTTGTACATGGCTTAACTCTTTTTTTTTTTTTTACCTCCTTCCATCAGGTGGGATAATGGCGAACGGGAGAAAATGAGTCCTTGGGACATGGAACCTATACCCGAAGAAGGTCAGTTTTGTTGTTATTTTATTATATAGATGTTTTTTTCATTTAGTTTCACAACTGTATAAACTCCATTTTGGTTCAACTTGAAACGGCTTGGGAAGAGAGGTTTCGCTTCAGATTTCTAAACGATCACCGTCTGGTAGGTTTTCCATGGCTTTAGGAAACAAGAATGTCTTTACTTTGCTTACAAAGACAAGAAATCAAGAAGTGGGCAAACACTTTTCCACACCACTTTATCTGAAATACTAGTATTTGATCAAGAGTATCAAGTTTGTTTCGTAGCGGTGTTGAACTTACTTTTCTGCGGCTCTATCAGCGGCTTTACCAGAGCAGGTCGGTGACGGCGTGGAGGTGGCAGAGGACGAGCTGAAGGCTCTACTTTACGGGCCTCAGGAGGGAGAATGGGGGGCTCACAGCCAAGACGAAGACTGTGAGCGAGTCCTCCACGGCATCGATCAGCTTCTCACGTTGGGTACGCTGCCGTATGCATTTCGGTGACGTCTGACTTTGTTCGTATCGGCCTCGTTTAATCTCCTTCCCGGGTTTGCCTGCAGAGGTGGCCAAGGCGTTCGCGTCGCCGGTGAATCTGCGGGACTACCCCCTCTACTGCACCGCGGTGGCTTACCCCACTGACCTCGGCACCATCCGCAAACGGCTGGAGAACCGCTTCTACAGGTGGCGCAGGCTCGCGTTTCATTTTCGCTATAAATGTAAAACCAAAATATAGGGATTAGAGTTTTATGCGTGGATGCTATTCTCTGCTGCAGGCGGATCTCTGCGTTGATGTGGGAGGTGCGCTACGTTGAGCACAACGCCCGCACTTTCAACGAACCCCAGAGCCCTATAGTAGCAACGGCCAAGGTGGTGACTGATGTTCTGCTTCACTACATCGGGTAAGACGCCACGGAATTCTCATTTTACCACCTCGCTGGTCATCAACAGAAGGTTCTAAATTGTTCTCGGTATCTTTATACACCAACCCTGAAAAGTAAAAGTGAATCGGAGTTGATTTTTTTAAACTGATTTTTAAGTCCATAAATGGGGTTTTCAATGTTAACATTTTATTTTTTCCTGACCTCATTCTGTATCCGATCCGGATGAAATTCGGCGGTGAGGTAGAGAGCCCCACCCTACATGGCTGGGTCAAATTCCATAAACATCACTCAATAAACAACCGAGATATTGAAGAACACATTTTGAAGCTCCATTGACTGCAATGTTACGGAAAATTTCAACGTGTTCGAGAATCCAGACAGAAAGACAGACAGACCGACCGACAGACAGACTATTGCTGGCGAAAACAAAACCTCCTCGGCAGAGGTAACGATGACAAGTACTCGCGCTGTCTCCCTCAGGGACCAGAGCTGCACGGACATCTTGGACCTTTATCGCACGCTGAGGTCTGAAACGAGCAGCGGAGCAGAAGCTATGGTGAGCAGATGAGTTGGGGGTTATGCCGGCTCGTTCATTCTGCCGCTCACTTGTATAACTGCTTTTGCCGTGTTGCTTTATGCTCCTCTGCAGGTCGATTTGGATGTAGACTCTGACACTCCAGGAACATCTACAGGCCGCCGTGTAAGAAAGAACCTATTCTGCAGAAAACGTCCTTTTTTAACCGTTACAGACTTGAAAGCATCCGCGGCAGCTTCAGGCTTATTCGTTTCACCTTCGCTCTGCCAGGGATCCGACCTGAATTCTCAGAAGCGTGGCGTGGTTTTGGATTTAAAAGCCTGGCGAGGTCATTGCAGAGAGCTGGTGCATCGGATGTTGGCCTCGCAGGATTCACAACCCTTCAGACGGCCCGTGGATCTCTTCGAGTACCCGGTAAAACGAACTGAGACCACTGTTAAAAATAAGAACGATTTCCTACAGCTGCAGAAGCACAAGAACATTTGTGCTCTTCCCCCCCCTCCAGGATTATCGAGACATAATCGACACTCCCATGGATCTGAGCACGGTGTCGGAGACCCTACATGAGGGGAATTACGAAAACCCAATGGAGTTCGCCAAAGACGTTCGCCTCATTTTCAGCAACTCCAAAGCGTACACGCCTAACAAGAAATCACAGGTGCGCTTGAACATGAACTGAGCGAGGTGTAGCACAGCAGCAGCCTTGTCATGTCATTGCAATGCTCTTGTTCTTCTGGCCAGATCTTCACCATGACTCTCAGCTTGTCGGCCTTCTTTGAGAAACACATCATCTCCATCATCTCTGACCACAAGTCTGCCATTCAGAATGAGCGGCGGACGCGGCAGCGGCGCAGTTACAGGGACAGATTGCACAATGGCGGCAGCTCGCCGCCTGTTAATCCATCCTCCAGGTAACCGAGCGCCCCGAGTGATCATTTTACCTCCATATAAAGAAGCCTAAAAGCACCTTATGCACTTTTAATTTCTAAACACTGATATTTTCAGACACCCTGCTGCCATATAAGGTGTCTAATCAGCCTGGATCGTTGCGTCTCTTCTCTTTTTCCAGCACTAAAGGGAAGAACAAGTCAGGGAAGGCGTCGAAGCCGAAAGAATCCCAGACCTCAACCAGGAATCGTCCTCAGAGACAGAATCAGGGTATGTGGTTTACAGAGGCTCTTGCTGTGAATTGTGATTGGTTGTTAAACTAATTGGGAAATGTTAATGCAAGGGAAAACACTGACATACAATTTTATTTTATTTTCATTAATTAAAATGCACAGAACATAATTTATCTAATGGGCAGTTTATTTTGCCAGTGCAATGGTGCTATTTAACATTTTAGATGCACTCAAATGGTTTAATAAATCATTAGGTTTGTACTTCACGTAATGCCTTTGATGCTATGTTGTCAGATTTACCGTCTCGTCGTTTTATACGTTTTACTGTTGTCTGTTGTGACAGCAGAAGAAAACTGATTTTCTTTTCTAGATATTTTCTAGATGCATTACTTCATAGATAATGTTTGTGTGCTGGGGCATCCCAGTGGATCACCTGGTAGAATGCTGGCCTCGTGTGCTGACGGAGCAGCAGGTTGTTCCTGTCGAACCCTCTGTCCTATCTAATAAAGGCAAAATAAAAAAACATGAAGCGGCAATCACACAATTCTATTTGTGCAATGAAGGAAGATCAGATATAAAGCATTATACTGGGGGAAGTGATGATTACGATCCTGATTAGTAATTAGCCACACGTTGTTGCTTCAGCTCAGCAAAGCAGCAGCGTAGCGGAGGAAGAAGAGGAGGAGGAGGAGGAGGAGGAGGAGGAAGAGGAAGAGGAAGAAGAAGAGGAGGAGAACGACAACGTTCAGCCTTGTTCCCCAAGTTCAGGGATGAGCAGCGAAAGCAGAAATGAAGGACAGCAGTGGGGGACTCGCAGCCAATCAGCTCCAATGAAGAAATCAGGTATTACTGCCAAAACATGCCAACGGAGGGGCTCGAACCCCTGAACGTGAATCCGAATGATCCATCATCATCATCCTTGTGTTGCTTTCAGGGCGTCGGCGTAACGTGGATTTAAGCAAAGTCTCAAAACAGCAGCACAGTCAAGAAGCACTGCAGCCTAACGAAGAAGACGATGATGACGAGGAGTCTGGATCCAACAGCTCCTCATCAGAGTCATCCTCCACCTCGTCGTCCTCGTCCTCGTCTTCCTCGTCATCGTCGGACAGCGAGAACAGCTCTGACTCTGAGATGGAGAAGTACGTGGAGGGGGGCGATCACGACTACAGCAAAGCTCCCTGCCGGGCGGGACACCTCGCCGTCAAGGGTAAGGTCGCGACCTCGGGGAAACGGAGACTCGAAGGGGGAGAGGAGGCAGCGCAGACACTGAAAAGAGCACGAGTGCAGTCGTCTGTGGAGGAAGAGGAGGGGGGAGGGGAGAAGGAGGAAGAAGACGACGATGAGGAGGAAGAGGAGGAGGAGGAGGAGGAAGAGGAAGAAGACCAGCAGCAGAAACTAGTCAAAGAAAGGAAGGAGGAGGAGGAAGAGCCTGAGGAGGAGGAAGAACCCGAGGAGGAGGAAGAGCCTGAGGAGGAGGAGGGTGAGGAAGCGGAGGCAGAGGAGGAGCAGCACAGCTCTGATTTGCAGACGGGGGCTGCAGCACCCACCAATCCGAGAGGCCACTGGCGCAAGTCGCGTCGGGTCAACACGCGCAACCGAGGCCGCAGGACAGTTCAGTACGGGGACGACTCGGACGACGGCCGCGGGTCGAAGGACGACCCGCTCAACCTGGGCATGTCCCGCTCAGGACGGGTGCGCCGCATGACGGAGAAAGCTCGCGTCAGCCACCTGATGGGCTGGAGTCACTGACCTCACCGCCTCAGACCTCAGCAAGCGTCAAAACAAGAGTTATACTTCAGGGATTTTCCGTTTTCTTTTTGTATAGTTGTATATAATATATCTAAATATATATAAGAGACCGATAGCTGGAGTTTCCTTGCCTCTCCAACCAGACTAGCTCACCTCAGCCTTACCGCTGGTCGGAAGACATTAAGAGACGCGGCACTGCGCTCCTCTTCCTCTTCCTCTTCCTCCTCCTGTGTGTTTCTCGTCTGGCAGTAAACACTACACACCTCCTTTCTAGTCCTCATCCCTTCCACAGGTGTTCCTACTCCTGGTCACCAAAGAAGGATGGGGGGGGTTGCCAAAAAAATAAAAAATAAAAATGGTGCTCATATTTTATTTCTCCAGAAACGACGGAGGTGAATCTTGTTCGGTATCGCTACTCTTCCGGAGGTCACATCGTTCAGGTTTTGTGTTTGATCTGTGTTTGGAGTAAAAGTGAGTGTTTTTCGGGTTCGGTTCCAGCGATACTGGAGGAACCTCAAGTCAGTCCAACGCAGTGCGACGCTAATCTCCTCGCCGGTGCCGCCCATGTCGGACAGCTTCCATGGCGTGTGAATGTCGGTTGTTTCCTATTTCCTCTTTGGTAGCGTTTAAATGTATTTGTCTATTAGATTCTGGTGTTTGGTCAGAATTGGGTGGCTGGGTTGTTGTTTGTTTTTTATATATATATAAATATATATATAAAATGTAGTGGTGAGTTTGTGTTTAATCCTCGTTTCTCCTTGGGTAAAAAAAGCCACTGTGTGTCCTGTTTGTATTTATACTCACTGATGGATGGTACCTGTGTATCCTGGTTGCGTCCATCCCACCTCCACCCAGCGTGTGCGAAGGCGACGGGTTATTGGCCCAACAGAAATATTTATTTTTTCATTTTTATTAAACTTGGGTGAACTATTTCACAATAGTTATGAGGAAATATTTGCACATTAATTCCACATGGCAGCTGAGTAATAAAAATAGTGAATAAGAGGAAACTGCTCGTGGTGTTTCTGGGTTTGATATTTAATCTGAGCAGCACATGAATTCAGTCTGTTTATTTTATTTTTTTTGAGCCCGTGCAAATGGGTTTAGCCAGTTTATGACGAAGCTGAAGGTTTTGTCTAGTTAGCAACCCTGGATCTCCAATGAATGAGCGTGTGGCTTTTTTTTTTTTTTTTTGCTGCTTGTTTCCAACCGTCTGATGCTTTTTTTGGGGTGGAACTGCACATTGCTGCTTTTCCGTATATGTGCTACAAATGAAATGACTGTTCTAGTGCTTTCTCCCTCCTTTCATCACTCGTGATTCCTGAGTTTCTGGAATCTCTTTGTAGAATTACATCAACTGTTTGCATTCTTTTTTTTTCTATCCAATGATGGTTTACTCTGAAGCTCGGTCAGTTGGTTTTTTTTTGGTAAATTGTTTTTGTGTCTTTTATACACAATGATTTTATTGTATGTGGTTTCTTTTTTTTTAATAAAAATCTCAATGAATCCATTTGTGACCTTGTTCTCTGATGATTTCATGATTCCTGCAAAAGCTGGAGGAGCTGTTCGCCATCACCGAGTCATCTGTGGTCTTAATGGTCGACGGTCGCAAACAAACACTGAAGCCTAAAAATTCACGCGATTATAGAATGCTGGGTTTATCTATGGACTGTACCAGATCACCGTACGCCTGGCTGGACTTTTGGAGCTGCCTAATGAGCTGAAAGCAGGGATGAGTCAGACGAAGAACAAACGCGGTTAAGCTGTGACGCATTACGCTCTGCCACACCTAGAAACTGCAGAGATGCTGGAGGATCATGGGAATTCAAAAGGGGGCTGATGCATAAAGATGTAGAGGTCACATTAAAGGATAACTGGGAGGTTGACAAAAAAAATTACACTGTATGAATTTGGTTCTGGATATGGATTAAATAATTATTTTTACCTGCTTGATTGGAAATCTGATACTAGAATATGTTCAGTATTTAAAGGGCTCAATTGGTCCACTGATGGGGGGGGGGGGGTAGTGTCTGTGCAGTCATTTGGGTTCTTGTTTAAAACAGACATGAGATTAATATACCTTTTGTTGTATATTCTTTTCAGTTTAACACAGCCTTGAGTTTAAGGGTGAGAATTTGATCTGTCATTGTGTGGAGTGCAGAGCCCAATTAGATCTAACAGCTTAATATTACAAAGGTTTTTTTTTTTTTTTTTAAAGGTTACGTTCAAGATCAGACATTTTCAAACTTAAAGCTGGAAAATAATTTGTTTTAATTTGGGGTTTTTTAAAACAAAAGAACAGACTGTCCCTTTATTTCTAGTTGCTTTGAATTTTAAACTACTTTAGATTCAGAAAACACTTCATATACAAACTGGCCTGTTTAAAAGTGACATTTAAATGAGCTTGTATGAAATCAGGTCTGCAATCAAAGATGAATAATAGCTTTAAATTTTGATAACTTGGTGGTCATATGTACCATGTACTCACACCGCCGAAGGAAGACTCCACACAAAGAGCCTTTTGGTTATATTTATTATCACAGTAACAATCTGAGCAGCGAGATATGCGGTATTATTAACATGAACAGTTTGGAACCATACACAACATACCCAAAAGTGACACGTCACAGGAAACGAGTGCACACAGCTTTTTTAGTATTCAGTTGAAGCTTTACGAGCATGTCAGAAACACCTTCGCGACTCAACAACAGCTATGTGCATTGACGATGTGCTTCAGTCTCAGATTTAGCGTGAAACAGCCCACTGAGTACATTTATTGTAGCTATGCACTAATAAAGAACAAAGTTAAGTGTTTGCTGCATTGTGGAATAACATATTTGCACACAATGGCAGGCTAAACAGCTGTCACTATGTGTTACACAGCCTGGTGAAGAGGAAGATGTAAAAACCCAATTCAACATGAAGTCTGTATTTTCAGCTGTTCACACTAGATATAACAGAATTTAAGAATAGATTTGATAAGACAAGATATGGCCACAATTCCTGGGTTTTCACTTTAGGCAACGTGCCAATAGTGACTATGATTCAAAAGTAAAACCGTCGCTCCCTCAGACTGGCGCCGACTGGAATCAGTGCATTCTCAGCTTGGTTTAATATTCCAAGGGCCAAAAGGAAAATCATTAGCAGTATAGTGGGGAAGAAAAGAGGAAGACTGAATTTGGGGGGGGGGGGGGGCGGGGGGGGGGATGTTGGAAAGTAATTTTTCTTCTCATTTTAGATTTGTCTGTTTTGTGTGTTTTTACTTTATGGCTTAATAGCAACATAAAATCATAGTACATTCTGACATGAAGTATTTCTTATATTTGACTTGTATTTGTTCAGCTGATGCCTCCCATCTAACCAGCTGCACTGGCTATGCTGCATTGTATTTTCAAAACACAAAGTTCAGCCCCAGCAACACATTTTCTCGACGGTCTAAATTACAACTGGAACTCAAAATGTCTTGTTTCTACCCTTTGAAAGTCAGATACCCACAGCTACACGACCTCAGAGACAGGTGTGCTACATCTACACGTTTAATACGCAGGAATCACCACGTGCTGAAACGCACACTCCACGGACACCGATGAGTCACGACACAGTTACATGAGCCGACAGAAACAGCGAGGATTTATCATGAGTCAAGCTTTAGCCAAACCAGGATACTCATGTTTTATATATTAAAGACGCTATGTCTTCCAGTCTTTGAGAATCATCGCGTTACAACAGTCCCCTCAACGGGAGAGGACAGCCGAGTCCATCCGCTGGAACCGATCCTCTCTGAAAAGTGATTTGCTTCCGTTTCAGAAGTGTTCGTCTTGAAAGCACGTCTTGCTTCCTTTCTGACCTCTCTTCATCTTTCGTGTGAGCAGGAGTGATTTCAAAGCGCGAAACAACGAGTGCGCCCGCGGTTGCCTGTTGTCATCGAAACCTGGATTTGTGCGTCGCCTTGCAGAGCGTCATACCTCCCTGGTGGGGGGGGGGGGGGGGTATAACTGCAGCTACACCAGGCCGGTCTGCATGTGGACATGTAGAGGGTAGGGGTGGTAGACCAGGGGGGGCTGAGCCTGGGTGATGTAGTAGCTGCTGTAGATCGGCTCCGCCATGTACGGAGCTGGCTGGTAGAAGCAGGTGACGTTGGCCGTGTTGGGGATGGCGTTCTGCTCGCCCAGCACCCGCAGGGCGAGGACCGTGATCATGTTGAGCGTCTGTCTCCTTTCGTGCCCCATCAAACACACCGTGCTCTCGTCGATCACGCGCCGGAGGGTCATCAGATAGTCGTACTTGCTCGCCTCCTCGTTGCCGCTGAAATGGCAGCGCAGGTAGGCCTCGATCTTCCGCTGCTGCTCGCTCACGTCAGGAAAGTCGATGAAGAAGCGGGAGCACATGTACCGCTCCAGGGATTTGATCTCCGTCTCGCTGGCTGCTCTGAAGTTTCTCACCAGGAGGTCGCTGTATTTGAGCAGACCCCCTCCCCGGATCTCCTCTGGGTGGTGGGTGGCGATGAGGCGGCGGCGGAGGTGGTCCATCGCCTGTCCGAAGTCTCCGTACATGCACTCTGCTTCGACAGTGACGGCGGGCTCCTCTGCTGGCCCGACCCGAGAGCTCGGCTCAGGTATTTGCTCCCTGATTTCAGACCGGGGGGCTACAGTCGGTTCACGAGCGAGGCGGGCAGGGTCCGAATCAGGAGGCCTCTTTGGGCGCTTCGGAGCCACACTTTGATCCACAGGTTCATTGAAGCCAGACTCAGCCTGAGGGGCATTCACTGGACTGTGTGTGAGGGCGTCCAACGTCTCGGGCCGGGGCGCCGCCACATTTGAGCGGCGAGGATTATCTTTGAAAGGAGGCTTGGGCTGAAGCGGTTTAGGGATTTCTACGGGGGGGGACAGCTGCGTCGTCATGTCTGACTCTGACTTGCCGATCGTCTTCCGGGACATTTTTCTTTGTAATTTCGGCGAGGGGCAGTAATCTGGCACAGTGTCCTGCGATGTGCTGCAAGTCTTCTTCGCAGGAGGAGGAGAAGAAAATTCAAGATGTGGGTCTTGTGAGCATGAGATGTTTTCCGCCCTGGTTCTGTCTTCACGGTGGACTTCTTGAGGCGCTGACTCTTCTGCATCTGCTGCGGATGCTGGCTGGGACGCGTGTGACGCAGGCAGCTCTTCGTTACTCTGTAGTTTTAAACACGCGTCTGCCATTAAGGGATCCCTGACGTCTGCAAATAATCTATTAGGGGACGGCACTAACGGGCAGTCACAGTGAAACTGACCTTTCTCTTCATTAGCTTCGTCACATAACTCAAACGCAATGTCCTCCTCTGATTGGACGCCCTCTCTGTCACCCACTTCCTCTTCCTGCTGCTTTAAGTTAATGATCTCAAGTTCCAGCACTTCCTGCGCCTCCTGCTTTCCATCTATTTGCTCAGCCTCTCCACACGGAAGCTCTTTCTCACGCACGGAACCGTCCTCATCTTGGCGCAAACCTTCTCCACCTGTTGCCATCGTTGACTCCTTCTCCACGTTCACATCCCGAAGAGCGCTCGATGGCTCCCGCCCTTCGGTTTTGATCTCGCTGCCTCTTTTAGGTAGATTCACAGTTTTCAAAGCCAGCTTCCCTCCTTGCTTCCGTTCAGTCTCCCAGTAAGACTCCAGCATGCGATCTAATATTATCTGGAAGGAATCCACGCTGAACTCAAACTGTCTTCGGAGTGAACTAACGAACCGCAGCCCCATGGTCTTGGCTCTGTTGTTGGAGAGCGAGATGAGGCTCCATCTGTCGTGCTCATTGAATACTTTCACCATCTTTTGCACGTAGGCCTCCTTCATGGTGAGACAGGTGATCTTCCGTCTGTTAACTCCACAAGGGAGGAGGTCTCGTAAGCTACACAGCACCACCTCCTTAATCACCTGGAGGTCCTCCTGCCTGGGCAGCTCCACCCCAAATATGATGTCCAAGTCCCTGTAGCCGATGCCATTATCCCTCACGAGGACGTGGCTGGCAGTGGCCCCATTTAGCCGTATATCTTTCACATGGATCTCTCTTTCGACCAGCCGATCCTTCACCACACGGATTATGTCTTTGACCCTCACCTGCAGCGTTGGGAAATTTCCTCGTCCGTGGATGGGGATTACCTCGGTCAGGACCTTGTCCAGAGCTTGGGTTTGCTCTAGGGTCAGGTTGTGGAACCTCTTCTCTCTTTGAAGCTCCATTATTCGTACCTGTGAATGTTGCTCATTAGTGTAAGTGAGGATGCACCGACATTCAGGTCATCAGATTTATGACAGTTTAGGAATTCTTTCTAATTAATTTCTACATTTTGCTGCTTAAATACTTAATCAGAAGTGTACACTATATTTAATCATCTTTTTTTTTTTATTAATGTTGTTTTTTCAACAGTTATTCTTACAGGATGTTTTACTGTTTATATTGTCTGGTTGAAGATGAGGTTAATTCAAGTAGTTAAAAAAACAGTGCTTTTATTTTATTTTCTTTTTAGACGTGCATTATAAAATAAGTTAAATGTTCCTACTTGACTTTGACTGGCTGTTAACAGTAAGATCGGCTGCTCAGTGCACAGATTTGAATCGCCTCAGCTTGTGTCCTGAACTCGGGGCAGAGGGACGCACGGCCCACAGCAGCCTCTAGTGAATCTCGGGGGTTACATCTCTGGGTTCTGCAGCAAGACCGTGTTCCTACCACTGGGCTTCTTTATAGATAACACTATATGAGTCATACAGCCCCCCTGGTTGAAGCATCACTCCTTGGCTCGCCTGTTTTTTTCTTGTTTTTTTTTTTTTTTTGCTCTGTGCGTCAAAACGACGCAAAATGCATCACTTTTGGTTGCTTAGAGATGTGAAATTCAGAATATGTTCAATCAGTAAGCCTTGTAAATGCATATTACAGACTATTATTCAGACTGTAACCTGTCTTCATATGGGGAAATATACACATATATATATATATATTGGTTGGCATTTTAAATACTCCTATGATAAACAACATTTTCTACAGGAAACTTATTTTTCCACAGTTGTTAGGGAAATGGCCCCTGAAGTCAAATGATACCCATGAACAAACTATAATTATTATTAATTTATAGTATCTTACATTTATAGTCGTTTTAAGCCATGAAGGTTCCAAATTAATAAAACAGGCTTAAACTATAGGCAGGGAAATAAAAAGGAAATAAAACAAAACAATAATATTAACATGAGCTACAATAACGCCACATTAGATACTCACCTGGCTTGCCACCGAATTATAACGGAAAGGAAATCCAGAGGAGTAAAAAAATAAAATATACTGAGATACCCAACAGGTTTTCTTTTTTTGCGACCCTGATAGAGATGCTGAAGTTAACGCGGACAGTTCCCTCTGAGCGCAGGAGCACTGTTTCCATGGCAATCGGGCGTCACGACACTTACGGTAAATCACGACGCTCAGTGTTTCTAAGTAACTAACCAGTGAATTCCACTTTGAGAGAACGATGTATCTCAGCGCCATAAAAACGCGCCGTAACAGTTTATTTTTTATTTATTTACTTTTAATGGTGGAGCACAGAACAGCGCTACGTCACGCTGAACCACCGGCGTGCCACCGCACTGCCGAGCCGAGGTGTTGCGGGAGTGAACGTCACATCAGACGGGGTGAGTCATCCTCTCGCCCCGCCGTGAATCGAATCATCAATCAGCCCCGCCCACTGCTCCGTCGGATTATCTGCCTGTAAACTCATACTTAAAAAAAAAAAACATTTTCGTAACAATGAAAATAGTGAAAGTATGTATTGCTGTAAAATGCTTTGTTATTTATTGTTCATTCACATTTCAAAGGAGGGGGGCGGCGCTCACTCGTGACGTAAGGCAGAACGCCGTCACGTGATGCTGACGTCATTTGTATTTTGATCAGGAAGTGCGGAAGCGAGCGACGACCGAAACCCGAAAGGCTTGAAGTTGTCCGGACGTTTATTTGTTTTTTGGTCTGTTTTACAGGTACCGTAAGGATCCAATCCTGATATTTTAGGATATTTGAAGAGACACCCGAAGATCGCGAGAATGGAAAGTATCCTTATAAAAACCGTGAGAAATGTACGGAGGCTGAAATGTACAAAACATGTAACACGACGAAACTGGTGAGATTAATGTAAACACCTTTTTTGAAACGTTGCCATGTGGGTTAGATGACCATCAAAGGTAAAAATAATAACATTTAAAAAAAGCTACGGTGTTAACTTGAACATACTCGAGTCGTCAAAATGGGAGAGCACTTTTCTGAAGGCCTCGGGAGCCTCACTGCAAATGGCTGGAAATAGCGCTGGTTTAATAGTGTAATATAATCCCCTGAATGAACGTTTACAGCAAAACGAGTGCTTAGAATCTCCCTCCAGAAATGTGTATATAGTCATTGATCATGCTATGTTGCTTGCTTTTGTTTGTACTTTGTTCTTCCTTAACCACATAATTTTAGAAAATCTCTTCAACTTGAAATTTGCCTCCAAAGAGCTCCTAAGAAATTCAAAGAAATGTGACAAAGAGGAAAAAGCAGAAAAGCTTAAAGTGAAGAAGGTCAGTAGCATTTTGCAGACCATCGTCTTCATCGCATTGTGAGAGCCCACGGGTGGTTTTTGGCCACAGAAGATTACTTAACCGCTCTGCTTTTTTACGTCATCTCCAGGCCATCCAGAAGGGAAATATGGAAGTGGCTAAGATCCATGCAGAGAACGCCATCAGACAGAAGAACCAGTCGGTGAACTTCCTGAGGATGAGTGCTCGGATAGACGCTGTGTCAGCAAGGGTCCAAACTGCCATGACGATGAACCAGGTACATTGGATGATGCGGCTTGGACAGAAAATCTTTTGCAGCTTGTTTGCTACCATTTAGTTTTGTCTTTTTTATTTTGGTTTTTTTTGCTGATGGTGTTCTAATTCCCAGGTTACCAAATCTATGAGTGGAGTTGTGAAGAGCATGGATGTGGTTCTAAAGAGTATGAATCTGGAAAAGGTAGGTGGCTGTTTAACTCCAAGAATTATGCAATCTGCCACATTGTTTTTTTAATTAAAAACAATGCAATTTTAATATTTGATTACACATTATTTTCAGTTCTAAATTATTATTTTTTTCCCCCTCCTCAGATTTCAGCTCTCATGGACAAATTTGAACGCCAGTTTGAGACTCTAGATGTTCAGTCAGCCCACATGGAGGACACCATGAGCAACACGACAACTCTCACGACGCCTCAGGTGCGTTTCTCTGCCCCGCTCAGTGTTTCATGTTTTCTGTCTGCATTGTATTCACAGGTAAACAGACTTAATTTAAATCTATTGCATTTTTCAGAACCAAGTGGACTCATTGATGCAGGAAATGGCTGATGAATCAGGGTAAGTTCATTTGTTTTTCTGACCTGGGATATGCATTCTTGTAGTAAAAGGCATAGATCAAAGTGTAATTGGTGGTTATTTGTAAAAACTTTAATATGAGGAATATTTAAAACGGCTTTGTTGAAATGAAGATATTGTGTATTTCATCTAAAAGTGAGGTGTCTTGTGCATTGTGTGTAGATTGGACCTGAACATGGAGCTCCCTCAGGGCCAATCAGGATCTCTGGGTAGCACCGTGGCTTCTAAAGAACAGGTACACATTTGGTGTTTTAAATCTTTTCACATCGAGGACAAAAACTCATATCGATGCAGACTAGGAATTCAACATGTCATTTGAGTGAAAAAGACTGATTCTTCTCTCAACTTACTTTTCCTGACTAATTCTTGTCTTTGATCACTCATTTCAAAGGATGAACTTTCTGCGAGGCTCTCCAAACTCAGAGACCAAGTTTGAAAGATGTTGTGGCGGACTGGCACTACAAGGCAGACCTCCATGTACACTCCCTTCATCTTATGCCTAAACATCTTTTATTCACCTCAAGTCTTTCTTACCTTCAACATCACACATATCTCTTTAGAAAAGCTACTTTAGTCATTTTTACAGATATTGGCCCTGGGTTGTTCTTGTTTAATCTTTGGATGCCTTCTTGGAAAATTGGAAGAATTGGTTTGTATACTTAAGAACTCCATTATGATATAAACCTGGCAGTTTTTATTTTGTATTTATAAACTTATTTCATACACATATGAATAAGATTATGCTTTGGGATTGTAAAATTCCAGTTTTGGTTCATATATGCATGCTCCAGAGGAGATCTTATCATTTTGTTTTCCTTCTGCTGACTTCTTGTGTTGAATTGTCCTATTTTACTTCTGAGGAATACACCAGATAATTGTATCTGATCATCAGTGTTTCCAATGATCATTTGGGAAGGGGTTACAGTTTGGCGCTTACAAAAAGTAATTCAATATAATAAACATTTATCTATTATCTCTTCTCCTTTTTTAAAAATAGTCACTTTCTCTTATTCTATGTAAACCTGCAGTTGACCTATAGTTAAATATGTATATATATTTTTTGATTAAATACCAACAAGGTAATATTTGTACATACAGCATTACACAAAAGGTCTTGGCACTTAGCTCTTATCAGCCCAATTTAATTACAGAAGTTCAAAGGGGGAAAAAAAATGAAATCCAGAGAGAACCAAATATTAACTATTTGGACTAAAGACGAACATTAGATGTTTAACCCTGAAAGTCGTGAATATGATGCTAATTAAACACAGTGCCTTTATAGAAATATATCCAGTAATATATAAGGAATAGTGCAAGGCCTACAAATACACTGAAGGAAGAATTACCCTTATTATTTTTTAATTAATTAAATGTAGATTTAAATGTGGGAATAATATGTCCCTGAAGAAGGAGGAGGAGGAGGAGGAGGCAGAAGAAGAAGAAGAAAAAAAGAGGAAGAAATATTTTTGTCTTTAATTCGTGAGGTAATTTTCTTAAATAAATTAACTAGTGTCCTAACCTAAATTTAAGACTTTCATTCAATTATTATTTTTATTTATTTCGGTGAGTCTTCATGGTAACAACCAGGGGCGTCACTAGGTTTTAAGGACGGGGGGGGCTTAGCCCCCAGGAGATGCACAAGATGTGAGCAAATGTAGCGTACGAGCACAAAACCTCAAAAGGCTAACAAGGACTGAGAAATTATACATTATTATTATTTCTGTCTGTTTTAAACAACAACAAACAGTTTTAGACAGTAACAGGATGTTTACAGCATTAACAAGAAACAAAATGGCTCAAATTACAAGTTACTTGGTGGATGGAAGCATCAAAGAATGCGTCTGTTTCTAAGAGTCGATCACTCTGTTGTGATTCTGAAGCTCGTCTTTTTCAATGACTGCAAGACTGTGAAGTATTTTATGACCCGTTGTTTGACGCAGCCAGGAATGCAACCGACGCAGTGCAACCGACGCAGTGCACTAAAGGACCTTTCACATGAGCACCTCCTTACAGGCACTGTTAGGGCAACTTGGGTAGAACCTTCAGAGAGGGAAACATGTCTGAATCAAGGAGGTTGTGCACAGACAATATATCTTTGGGAGAACATCCAGCCTCTGTTTTCAGGCCACCAGAACCTCCTCTGTTTTCAGGCTGGAGTGTTGAAGTTCATTCAATTGTGATACTCAAGAAGTTCTCACATTTAGGCCTGCGTGCTGGATGCCTTTAGTAGCTCTGCATCTACTGCAGAATCTGAACTCAAGCTATCATCCTACCCACACAAGGGAAAAGTAACTCTCTTTTCACTGTGTCTGAGTTCTATTCAGTGCGTGAACCTGCAGGTGCCTCCAGATTCTGCAGGTCTCTGCACCTGGTTCAGGGAGACTGTGGGCGTGGCACAGGGCTGTGGTTCTCTCATACAGCTCCATGGCTAATGCATCTGTGTGTTTGCCGTTAAGTGTGTCACACAATAACTAAATGTTACTACCAGCAGTGATAAACTTGCTTTCTTGAAAAACTTTCTTATATCCATTCTCCATCCATCCGTTCACGTTCTTCTCCTAAAGCTCTTCTATTATGCTCTGTGTGCGTCAAACACGCTGCAGGGACCGACAATTAGCGGTCACAGGGAAAACGTGGACTGGAGTTTCAGTGATGCGGGCATTCTCTATAGGAACAGGTGGAACGGGTTCTCTACCTTACGTCATGAAGTGAGGGGAAACTGATTCATGATCAGATTTATGTAAATAATTACAGGTTACATGTTTTTAAACATATATTCTGGCGGCTTTAATAGAATATGTCGGCATGTTTTGGTCACTGAACGGAAAAAATAATAATATATATATATTTTTATAAAACAACCCAAAATTATTTAGGGGGGCTTAAGAATATTTTAGGGGGGGCCCTAAAATACGCCTAACGACGCCACTGGTAACAACGACGCCGACCGCCTGTCGGAACTCGGGTTTCAACCTTTTTTTTTTGTCTCGTCACGTGACTTTGGCGTAAACAGGAAGCAGCTGACTTGGGACTTCTTAGCCTGATTCTACAATGTTTGTGGTCTTAAAAACGAAAAAAACACATTTCCCGTCTTGAATTACTTGAATTTAAGTAATCCCCCTGTCCTGCTTAGGTGAGTACACGACACGATCCAGAATTTAACCCCGCCAGCTAGCCGCTTAGCTCGGCTAAACGACGTGACTTCTGCCTGTCGTGCTAGCTACGCACCTAAGCTAAGAGCGTTAGCTTCGGTGATTATCCGGAAATGAGTTTTTATAAATATGTGAAACTATTTGTATGTTCGTGTGCTTTATACCTCGATCAAACGTCATCACTGAACACACATTGTGTGGGGTGAACCTCTGTTTTTTATTTGTTCTTCGGTGACGTGTAGGTGAAAATATTTGTTTTTTGTTTTGCAGCTGAATCGAAGTCACCTGACCCGCGGCTGGTAACGTTAGTCCACGACGCTTCTGCGGAGGAGGGGATGTCAAGCACAGCGATGAAGAAAAAGGTTCGTTACGGTCCGTCTCAGTAACTAAAGCCATGTGTGTAATATTGTATTTCAGTACAGCGCTTCGATTTGATGCATTATGTCGTCATTTAAACTTGGAACCTTTGATATTTTTCAATGCTTTTTTTTTTTTAAATGGACAACAACAATGTTGATGTAGTTTTGGGTATTCTCAATCTGACCCATGATATTCATCTTTGAAGAAAACAGTCAACTAAAGTGTCTGCGCTGGACTTTAGGGTTATTCTCTTTATATTCAAGGACTATCCATGTGAGATGTTTTTGTTCTGGTCATATACTTAAGCTAAATTGAAATCAACTGAACTGTTATTTGTTATTTGTTTTTTTAGGTGTTATTGATGGGGAAAAGTGGTTCTGGAAAGACCAGTATGAGATCAATCATTTTTGCCAATTACATAGCTCGGGACACGCGCCGCCTTGGAGCTACAAGTGAGAGAGCCTCAAATGAGTTTCCTTACTTAAATATTTGTTTCCATGCTGGGTGTTTCTTTAGACTCATTTATCAAAAATATATTTTGTTTTTCCACATGTAGTTGATGTAGAGCACTCCCATGTACGGTTCCTGGGCAATCTGGTTCTGAACTTGTGGGACTGCGGAGGGTAAAGTACTTTATACATTCATTTCATTTGTCGTCGTTTGGGTCAACCTTTTAGCAATTCCCTTAAACGATGTCTTCCATCAAATGTTGCTGTATGCCTCTTGTAACCATCAGGCAGGACACATTCATGGAGAACTACTTCACCAGCCAGAGGGATAACATTTTCAGGAATGTGGAGGTTCTTATTTACGTGTTCGACGTTGAGAGCCGTGAGCTGGAGAAGGATATGCATTACTACCAGTCGTGTCTGGAGGCCATCCTGCAGAACTCTCCCGACGCTAAAGTGTTCTGTCTTGTTCACAAAATGGATCTGGTGCAAGAGGATCAGAGAGATTTGGTAAGCTTAACCACTTGTTTTGTTATCAGATATGTTCCTCTCCTTGGTGCACCACTTTTCTTTTACAGAGCACAACATTTTTGACGGCTACAATCGCAGAGTCCCCAGAAACACTTCACTGCTATGTTTTCATTGACATTTGATGCAGGGGTTTATCTATCGTTTGATATAATCGCTTCCACGTTTGACCTGTGTTGACACCGCTCTCGACCATCTTCGCTGTTTATGCAGATCTTTAAGGAGCGTGAAGAAGATCTGAAGAGGCTGTCCAGACCGCTGGCTTGCACCTGCTTCAGGACGTCAATCTGGGACGAAACTCTGTATAAGGTTGAGACTTTTGACCGGTACCTTGTTTAGATGTCAGATCACAAAGCTGTCATTGAAGCTTATCACATTTTCTCGCAGGCCTGGTCCAGTATTGTCTACCAGCTCATCCCAAATGTCCAGCAGCTTGAGACAAACTTGAGGACTTTTGCGCAGATCATAGAGGCAGATGAAGTTCTTCTGTTTGAGAGAGCCACCTTCCTGGTGAGAGCAACCACTTCCTCTGGCACCGCAGCATCGCGAGGCCGAAATCTGGACCTTCTAGTGAATGTTTGTTTTGCTTTTGATGTTTTACAAATGCAGGTGATCTCTCACTATCAGTGCAAAGAGCAACGTGACGCTCACCGCTTTGAGAAGATTAGCAACATTATCAAACAGTTCAAACTCAGCTGTAGGTAAGTTCACTCTGCAAAACATCACTGTCACTCTCAAAGACACCTGCTGAATAAAGTTGTTGTTTTTTTACGCGGTTCTGAATTTTGATTCTTTTATTTTACCAGTAAACTGGCGGCCTCCTTTCAAAGCATGGAAGTGAGGAACTCCAACTTTGCAGCGTTCATTGACGTCTTCACCTCCAACACATACGTCATGGTTATCATGTCGGACCCCTCCATTCGTGAGTACAGAACATGGCGTGTCTATGCAGTGAGTGTGCTTTTAAGAAGCCAAGTCACTATAATTAAAACTAATGTCCCCCCCCCCCAGCATCTGCAGCCACTCTCATCAATATCCGCAATGCTAGGAAACACTTTGAGAAGTTGGAGCGGGTGGACGGACCCAAGCACAGCCTGCATATGAGAATGCGTTAGCAGGTGTGTTTGGCCCAGTGGACACTCTCAGCCAATCAGTCCACAGACCCGCAGAAGACACGCGGAGTTCCATCCCTAAGAGCCTCTCTGCACGGTTTCCTCTACAGCTTCACATTCAATCAGTTATTACAGGAGAAATCACTTTCTGTTCCTCTGCAGCGACCAGAGGTACCTTGAACAGACGTACATTGTACCTTTGCTGTCACAATTTATCTTACGCACTCGATTCATTTACTCCGTGCGGTGAATCCCAGAGATTGCAGGACATTATTTTCTCCATAAATGATAAGGAGCAGAGACTGTTTAACTTTGAAATGCAGATTGTAAACTGTTACAGTTGGAAAGTTTGAACAATATAGTTATATTCAGAAAAAAAATTAATTTGTGATGTGTGTTTTTTCTTCTCTCCTTTTATTTTGTCAATGCTCACCATTTATGGTAACACGCATACACTTTAATTTATATTTGTATCCTGTAATAACCATCATACACAAAGATGTTATTCTTTGTTGTGTCTCTGACGATTATGTCTTTTGACACTGCACCAGTTGTCCTTTACACATGACGTATGGTAGCAAATGGTTGGATGTGTGGGTGGGGGGGTGTCGGCACAGATGAGTGCACCTGTTTAGTTACAGGAGTCCGCAGCAGCGCACGTGGAGACGGAACAACACGATCAGTTCACCTCAGTGACTCTGAAGCACCTCTCTATTAAGAATGAGTCCTACTAGAAAGTTGTTTACTCATTTTATTGTAAGATTGGGGAAGTACATTTTTTAGTGTTTAAAAATACCCTACAAATCGCAGTCAATTCACTTCATAAGATCCAAAATCATTTTCAATACAAGAAGTCTCAGTAGATGATCCACAAAACCCAAAATGAGGAAGAAATGTCAAAGTGATCGCAGTAGGTTTGGTTCAGATGTGACATTAAAACACTAGAAAACCCAGGAGGAGCTGTGAAGGACGAGGTGCATGCGCTCCGGCCATAATATTTGTCTCGGGGAAGTCCCTCTGTGTATATTACGTGTGCCCCCCCCCCAAAAAAACTAATTTGTTCCTACACATTTATATTCAAGTCTTATTTCAAATTTTTTTTTTTGTGTACTCATCTTGTTCTCCATTCCAATGAATGGGGGGGGGGGGGGGTGACTTTAAAATCACCATCAAGCACACATTCAACCAACTGGTTTTGGCATAGAAAAGAACTCTCAGACTTCATGGACACAGCAGCGTTGTCCACCTTCTTTTCATCTTGACAAGCATTCGTCGCTTTACACTCCGCTAGCATGTTCTCGCATGTTCTCTACACTTGCTGAGCCTGGATCAAAATCGCCCAGGAGATATGGATCCAAAATCTCAGCGACACAGCTAGCATTTTGATATCAGGTTCTTTCTGTCCATCATTGTCGCGGTGGAGAGCTGTCTCCGTGGACACCAGGCCCGGGGTCTGTTTCGTTGACCGTTCCTGTATGCGCATCCACGTCATCTCTTGCATCAGCACTGCAGTCTGTCTGATTGAGCCGGCGCTCCAGCAGGGTGATGCGCTGCTTCAGCCGCTGCTGTGTGTGCGTGTATTCGCTGAGCAGACGGGCAAAGCGTGTCTGGAGTGTGTCCAAGGAGGACTCCATCCGCTCCACCTTCTCCTCCGTGTCTTCTTTGTGTAGCCCACCGCTCTCTGCATTCTCATCCAGCAGACCCTCTTTCATCAGGATCTCCCGGCCCCTCTCCTCCAGTACGGTCTTAGCATCTGGATACTCCGTCACTGCCTCTATCAGGTCATCCTTAGAGAGGCAAAAGAGATCGGAGTAGCCCAGGCTGCGAATGTTGGCTGTTCGCCGATTCCCCATCTTACTGCCTTTGATGTTCAGAATGCTGATCTCCCCGAAGCAGCTGCCAGAAGTCAGGAGAGCGTACTGCGTGACCCCATCATCAGCCACCACTGCCAGCTTCCCCTCTTTAATGATGTACATCTCCTTTCCTATGTCTCCCTTCCGGCAGATGTAGTCTCCAGGACTGAAGACCTGTGGCCGAAGCTTGAGCACCAGCTCCACCAGCAGTCCTGCTTCACAGTCTTGGAAGATGCGAACTTTCTTCAGGGTCTCCAGGTGCACATTGATGGCAATCTCAGCACACAGTTTGTTGGGCAAGTTCTTGAGCACTTCCTGCTCGTCGACTGCTTTCTTATTGGTCCAGAGGTAGTCGAACCACTTAATGACACGGGTCTCCAGCCCTTTGCTGACCTTGCGGAAGTGCATGTAGTGTTTGACGGCATCTATCCGAGCTTGAAATTCAGCACGCGTGGCATTCAAGTTGGCAATCATAGAACCGACGTTTCCCACAATGGTGGCAAAGATCAGCACTCCAACAAGGAAGTCAAACACCACGAAGAGGTACTCCTCATCTCGGACAGGAGCCGGCATCTCTCCGATGGTGGTAAGAGTGAGGGTGGACCAGTACAAACAGTAGACGTAAGTATGGGTGAGGGAGGAATTCTCAGAACCGGTGGTGTTTGGAAACACCCAAGTGTCCGAGCCAAGTCCTAAAGACTTTGAGATAGCATAGTAGATGCAGGCGTTCCAGTGAATGATGACAAGGATATAAAGCACCAAGTTGCAAATACGGAAGATGTTGGGGTAGTTGGTTCGCGTCTCGGTGCGGTCGAAGAATTCAAACATGCGAGGGAAGCGCAGCAGCCGGTTGAACCTGAGCTGTGGAGTGTGGATGCCAGTGGAGAAGTACGCCAGGTCAGTGGGCAGGATGGACATCACGTCCAGTTTGAACTGCAACGTTCGGACGTAGCTGTCTCTAAGCTTGGCGTGGTCCTTCACCAGCAAACCCTGTTCCAGGAACCCTGGAACAAGAACCACAAAGCGCAAGTTGAGTTTGGCCATGTTGCGTTTTATGCTTAAAATCAATTGATATTTTATGATGAAGACACTGAGCTGATAAGTTGACCACCTGATTTATGGTGCATTTTAATAACTTTCGTCTTTCTTTGGGTTTCTGCTTCACACATTTTAGTACCGGTACTCTGACGAACTCTTTGCAACAGTAAAACCCCGCTGCGTGCTGCATAGTGCAGCAAAGGGTTCAGAAAGTTCCTTCCTTGGAGAACAAACGGCATCAGAAAGGAGTGAAGATTACCGGAAACAACCCTAAAATAATCCTAATGTTTTTATTTGTGTCTATTTTTAAGATGTTAACATTGTGGGTTATCAAATAATTGTTTAAGGGGTAGAAATATGAAAAACATTATTTTCACCAGAATTTTCATATTCAAGACAAAAGAGATATAAGCAATCATTTTGAATATAGGTAGCTTAAAATGATCACAAAAGCTTTCCTTTGTAAAATAACGCTACGTTGTGCTTTGAGGCCAGAATATCGCCTACCGGTGCGAAGTCGGACACACGTGTCCAATAAGTACACAGAGTCTGCGAGGTAGTCCAACACCAGCCAGCAGATGTAATTGCTCACCTGTAACTGATCAAAGCATGCCCTGTAAGAAGACGAGATCCATAAGTCAGTCTCCGGCATAGGAAGTGTAACGCACCTTGACTGACATCCATCCATCTGTGGTCGTTACCTCGCTACAACAAGGAACCAGTTGTAGAGCACTGCGGTGGCGATGACGAACAGCCAGCGGTAGTAGGCGTCATCAGAGGGAGACACCACAAACAAGGTCCACTTCTTCCTGAAAGCATGGACAGATTGCAGATATTAATAAGGCTTTTTAGCACCATTGCTTCTTACAACTGAGAATTGTATTACTACCTCCACCGAGGAGGTAATAATGAATGTCTTTGACGGCATTTGTCTGTTTATTTGCGGAATTACGGAAAATCTGCCGGATGGATCTCGGTCTAACTTAGATCCTATCAAATAGTGCAGTGCTGGTTCGGCATGAAGGCACACCTAAATATCCCTTTGGTATTGTTTCCATTAGCATCTGCTTGCGTGTTGCTCGTGCGGCTCGGGGCCGTTCTCAGCTCGGGGCCGCGGAAGCGCTCCATGAAGGAGTCTGGTCGCTCCTCCTCCTCCAACAGACTCCTGTGTGCCCATTCCCTCAGTCTCAACACCAGACTCACCAACCTGAGGCGCAAAAAGAAGCACAAGAGAGATTGTTCAGCTTGGCAAGTCCTTCTAACACAATAAAGAACCTTATCAGGACATGGAAAAAGCTGTGACAGTGAGTAACAGCAGACCCGCTGCCTAAAAACCCACCAGACTCATACACTAGGCCCCCGGTATGAACGTGATAGCCGAATAAGAATACTTAGCTGGGCTACATCCTTAAACATTTTTACATCTCAATGTTTAAAACAAGATAGAGACGATAGAAAATATGTCATTTACGTATAATGCAGGCGTTTTCTGAAAAAGAATCAAACAAATTTGGACATCAAAGAGGAAGTCCTTGGTTTTTACTCAACCATTCTCCACTTATTCACCCGCTGTAGGCGACTCCTTCCCTACAAATGATTTATTCTACCATTAATATTAGACTATTTTCTGTTGAGTCTTGTTTTATTTTCTTAAACTGATCTTTGTTTTTGTACCTTTACCTCATGCTCCCCAGACACATGGAGCAGGAAAGGTCTCTGTGAGCTTGATCGAGGACGTTTTACCAAGCCTTACAAATAAATCCAAAATGCATTTTGCTCCTGTTTTCAGTTTATCTGAGCTGCGGGACTCTCGTCAGCTTTGTGAAGGAGGCCAGTGCCACGTGGGTTTTGTCCTAACTTTACCTTGAGACGGCTCCAGCTCTCTGAAAAGAGTTTCTGGAGTTGCCTCCGTGTGGGTCGAGAGCAGCGACTCTTTGTAGCTCCGAGGATGTGTCATCACAGATGGATGGCACCCTGGGAGACGGCAAAAAAAAAAAGACAAACAAAGCTAAACACATGCTTTTGCCTTGCCCAAACAGCCCTCTGATGCAAATATTTGCGAATGCTTGGCCGTCACCTGCTGAGAATACTCTCGGCTCTTTCGAGCTCCTCCTCCACAGTGGTCTTCACCGACAGGTTGTGGGGCGACCGGTCTCTCTCCGCCACCTGGCCGGTCATCTTCAGATCTGTAAGGTTTGGGTAAACAGTCATACTCAACTTACTTACGCGTCATGATTGGTAGTGTTGAACATGTTTTCAGTGACACTCTGGCAGCACAGGAACATGTTTATTAGTTTACAGCTGGTGTTTATGGTGAGTTCGACAGATTATAGTCAGGGGACAGGAGGCGATTGGGAGGGAGGGGACGCCTGGGAATATACGCCATAGTCCCTCACCCGGCCCATCACCCAGCAGCTGGTTGCTGTGGCGACTGAAGCAGCTACAAAGGAAACTCCGTGACATCCTGATGCTGCATCATTTGAAAGACAAGCTTTGTCCAAACAGGAGTTTCCCATTTGTGGCACTAAGCAGCGGCTCCTCTGTTGAAAACGCGAGGCGAGCAGCTGGACGCGCTCTGAAGCGGCGCAGACAGACGACGTCGTGTTTAGATGATTGTTATACCTCAGGGTGACTAATTGGTGGATCATTAGAGAAAACACACGCCGTTGGCCTGAAGCGCTGTGGCTCAGTGAGCCAATCAGCCGCTCTCCCTCAGGAGACGCATCCCTTTGGAAACCGGGGTGCTGACAGAAAGCAAAAACATGCGGAGAGATTCACACAGACACACTTTTACTGCTCATGTTGGACATTTTGTTTGACAATGTTTTATATTGGAGGGCCCATGATTTCTGGATCGCATCCTAAATTGTTTCAAAGTTTTATTGAAAGACTTTTATAATTGAATGTTAATTATATTTAAGTTGAATCACTTGCTTCTTTAGATATTTGTCTGATGGCAAAATTAAAAATGCCTTTATAATAAAATGCACTGAAAAAGTTAGTTATTTTGTCATTAACTTGAATTTTTAACAAATCCACATGTGCATAATTAGCATTATTATTAACTACCCTAAAAAGAGAAAATGTTGGATGTGATGAATTATTTGATTTATTTTAAGAATAAGAAAAGGGAATGACAACAGAAGTATATATATATATATATGACATGTTGTTAATAAATACATTTTTAAACAAGCATCACATCTTTTGTCTTACCTTTAGTTTCCTTCTGTTATTTAAATACAATCCTTATGCGGAATGTCACAGACACCCCCATCCTGAGCAACCACAGTCGATATTACGACATAAAAAAAACAACGAAAACTGCATCAGATGTTCTGTTCCTGCACCAGTTCCTGGAGCCTCCTATGGAAGCGTGTGTCTCCCTTCTCCCATCAGGAGCGGGAACACATGGTCTACCTGATTCTCAGATGGAACACTGAGCGCTCGTGGGAGGATGAGAGCGACGCAGGGCGGGGAAATCGCTGACTGGTTGAGAGCCCAGATGGGCCTTCCACTGAGGAGTCTTCTGGGAAAACCTCTCGACTGTATCTTTCCTCTGCAAGTCTCTGAGGCTGGAGAAACAGCACGAAGAAAACGCACAATTCAACAGGTCATCTCATTTTACTGCATTTAAGACTTAGCGTTGTTAAGCCACAGACGTGCTCGGTTAAATGTTGAAATTAGATGAATAGAATAAAAAATAAGGGACATCTTTTTCTTCGCCCTTCTTTAGGCAGCACGGTAGCACAGTTGTTAGCACTGCTGCCTCACGGCAAGAAGGTTGCAGGTTCAAATCCAGCTTGTGGCGTTTCTGTGTGGAGTTTGTGGGTTCTCTCTGGGTTCTCTGGCTTCCTCCCACCACTGAAAACATGTGGGTCCAGGTTGTTATTGAGAAAGAGAATTTGTTAATTTGCCACTCTGTCATGCTATGATGATTGACACTATCAGAAGTATATTTTTTATGTTATAAATATCCAACCCTACTCTCTGGAAATGGGGAAGGTCCTCTCCATCTCGTTCAATCCTCTCCCCAGGTGATTCTGCAGGCTTATGAGTTTGGGCGGTGTGAGAAATATTTAAAATCTGTTCCTTTTTCTTCAAAAATGTTTATTCATAAACGGTGTTCGGGCGATCGTGATGATGATGAATGACATGTGGAGTTTACATTATGAACCACAATAGTCGATCCACTGGTGTAAAAAAAAAAAAAGTGGGAAAGCTGTGCTACCTACAGGCTGGTACATGAAGGCCTGGGATCAAAGAGTGGACACTGTAAATGACTCTTAATGAGGTCTGTGTTTTGAGTTAAGCACTTCCTGTATTGTATTTTTCATATTGTCGCAATTTCCTTCAGGCCGCTTTTATTCTGAAGTGCTTCCTGTTTGGCACTCAGCACGTGCCTTGCAAACGGAAGTTTGACGGATGCACATCACGGTGGCTTTTCCTCGGTTTTTCCAGCAGCTGGCTAAAATCTAGAACAAGCTCTGACAGTATTTCTGGAGATTCACAAGGAAGGAAATGTTCTATACCATTCTCAAGGCTGAGCTTTATTAAAGACTTCAGAACTGGGCCAATGAACAGAGAACTACCCATATAATCAGCCTTTGTTTACATCTGTTTATTTATCCCATTTATTTATATTTCTGGCCATTAACAAAATCAATTCTTTATACCATTTGCCATGTTTAAAAAGGTATTTATGTGTCAGTAAAATCTTAAATGACCACCTCAGGCTCAGCAAATTCCCTCTTGGGGAAACAACAGTCTTGCGTTAAACAGAAACCAGGCTAGGAAATAAATGTTTTTTTTTTAATGAAGTACTATTTAAAATAGGTTCCGCAGTTAACGATGAAAAAGAGGGAAGAACATAAAAGCATGTAACACAAGCATAAACTGTGATAAGGGAAAGGAGAAGTGGGTAGCGGTTCAGAAGGACGTTAGATCATAAAAGTGACTTTGTCTGCTTGATCTCAGCACTCTTATGGTTCCGATGAAGAAAAGGAACAGATCTATTTTAGACAGCTAGTAGCTAACATCACTACCCAAATTATAACCCGCACTGAAATGGGTCCAATCTTTTGGAAGATTTGTTCCAGAAGCTACAAAGATAAAAAAAAATACAAAAGCTGTTTTCAAATTCAGATTTATTGTTAGACATAAAGCACTTAAGGTAGACAATTAGACCAAATACAATTTGGCCGTTGTCGTATAACCGTGAAAATACCTGGAATGAAGTAACTGATTATATTTGGTAATGTTGGATACAACATGGAAAAAAGGAAAACGTTAACGTGCAAGCGAGTCATCTTTGAGACAAGAGGAATGAGCAGTAGAGTCCAGTCAGCTTCTTCCTCACCCAGTGTGGAAAAAACAACAACAGAAGCCCGAGGACAAAGACTCGACAGCAATACGAACGCCTCAAAGTGACAGAGCTACCCCTCCCCAAAAAAACAAATAATGAAATAAAGAAAATAATACAGGCTGGTCATTACTACAGCGCGACTGTATGGCTTCTAGTATACAGATATGTATAGTGAAAGTTATTAAGACATGGTCGTACATCATGAAGTGAGAGGTTTGGGTGTGTTTCACCTCCGACGTTTTCCTGCTTATCAAGTGTTTAATCATCGGTATGTTATCAAGGAATGCGTGTTGATTGAGCCAAGGTATAATTTACTTCTAGTCCTTGTAAAAATATGTAAACAACCTTGCAGGCGGACAAATGCATATTTGCTGAAAATAGAATAAAATAAATTCTCAAACAAGGAACAAGACGTCTGCATATTTAGAGCAGGTTGTCCTCTGTAACACGTGACCCCCCACCCCTATAAAAGGTGGCATTTTGGACTTACTTTATATAAGAGGACAGCACTTTGTTCTTCCATTATCAGGCTGGGATACAAGTAATGTGTGGATTATGACTGCATACCAACATTAGAATCCTCAAATGAAAAGAAAAACCCTTCAGTTGGGGAGCTCTTTCAAATCGCTAATGGCTTGTTGATATGTGGGCAGTTTAGTGTCACAATGAACCCGGACAGTGTCTTTAGACTCGCTTCATCCCCCGAGCCATCAAGCAGGCGAACACCGTCATCACCATTCTGGGCTTGACCTCCACAAGGTCATCTGGGAGAGCATAAACGCGAGCTCCGATCTTCCTCGCCATAGAGATGGCATACCTAGATGAGAAAAAGAAAAAGAAAGAGGCAGACTCGTGTAAGACACAGTAACTAAAACCACTTCCTCGTTTGCCATGGATACGTCTTACTTTGCATTCGCCAGCTTGCCGTCTTCAGAGAGGTTGCAGGTTTCCACCAGATCGTAGTTGATGCTGTTGGGATGGAGGGCATCTATCAGTTCCAATACTGGCAGGCTGCTGCTGATCTCCTTGTCCTGATCACCACACGAAGCACAAATTAGACGACCGGCAAGAAAATGTAGCGTCTTTCAGTTTGCAAATGACGTGTAAATCGGAGGATATTAACGCAGTAAATGCATTAAAAGCTACTTATCTCTCTAAGTTTTAATTGTGGATGTTGATTCTTGATTTCGGAAGAAAATCTATGGTCAAAGATTTCCTTGCCAACGTTTCCACATCTTTCAACCACAGCTAGCAAACGAGGACTAACTTATCCCTTCGTACTGACACGGCACTAATTATTTACTGACGAAGGGCCGGCAGACACAGTTGAAAAAACCACAATTGATTTAAAATATACCTATTGTTTTCCGTGTGAATGTAATCACAATAAGAAAAGGGAACATTTCACCTTGAAGCTTGAAATTCTGGCTGATTTTCCAGCTTCTTTCAACGTTTTGTTCACCCAGTTTGTAATGATATGGTCGTTTACTTTCTCTCCTTCACCCAGTTCCTCCAATACATTCAACGTGTATCTGAAAGAGTGGAGAAGCAGAACATTTGTTACAGTGCAGGAAAAATGAATTTTTAGACTATTTTCATTGGGTTTTTTAAGGAACTAAAACGGAACTTTAAATGCAAACATGACATTTGTATCATTTTAAGCTTTGCCTCATTCATTCCTTGCTTTCTGAGGGCACCTTTTTTTAAGTGCATTTCAATACATTCCTTTTATTATTTCATACTTATTTGCCTCAAAGTAGCAACAGGGAATCCAAGTGTATAAATCTATTCCACACTCCATTAACCACCCTTTGGAATCCAGGCCACCATGTTTTAAAGAGATGTGCTTATGTAGTCGTGGTTCACCTTCTCATCAGCTGCCACACCAGAGCCAGAGTCAGTGTAGCGTTGCCATCATTCAGGTCCTGCCCGCCGATGCCAACAAGCGAGAAATTGGCTGATTTTCCCAGTTCCACTGCATAGTTACAATTCTCCAGCTAAGGTCACAACATAAAAAAAAATATTTGCATTTAAATAAACAGGAGAGCTTTCATTTAGATTTAAAATCACTTTAACAAGCGTGCCCCTTAAAGACAGGTAAGCAGCACAGATAAACAATTCACACTTGCAATATACATTGCTTTAAATAAAAATAAAAAAACGGATCATGTTTTACCTTCTTCATATTGGTTCCCAGCTTTGGGTAAGGCGGCTTGTTGACTTTGTTGGTCCAGTCAACAGGCACTTTAATCTTGTCATAAAGTTGAAGGATGACCATTGCGTCGTGTAGGTCACTAGGGGATGAAAGTGTGTTTGATAGCCATTAATACGAAATAAGAAAAGAGAATGTAAGACCAGCCAGTCATGAGAGGTCTTCAGATATCTGCGTGATCAACTGTGTTGCCATTGTGGAATGTACTTATAAAGATGATTAACATGTGGGTTCACTCCCAGGGAGTTCATCCAGTTTCGGAATGTCCTCTCTTCTCGTGTCTCGTCTAGGCAGCAAAGGATAACGGGATTTAGGGATTCTTTCAGGCCACATAGTTGGTAAACATAATCGAGGTTTTAGAAATATAACATCCCATAACTAAACTTGATTCTAAGTCAAAATAAGACCCAAAAGCATTCATCCAAAACAGCCGTTTGTTCAAACCTGGTTCTTCACAGGCAGAATTTATTTTTTTTAAACCACAAAGTTGTAATACTAAAGGTTCTTCCGCTTTCCAGCTCACCTTCCAATAGGCCCCAGTCAATGTCTTCATTCTCAGGTTTGGTCAGTGCTGGATATTTGTTGAACAAATTGGCCACAAATGCGAGGTTCAGTTTGGGGTTTCCTTTCACGACATCAGCTGGGGTGACAAACTGTCGACAGCCGAGCCGGTCGGCCTGCTGCAGCATGGACTCCGCCCTCAACTTGTCATCTGTCTCCTGAACAACGCACAGACCACAGCCGCCGATTAGACACGCGGTGCAGCTGTTACACCCCCCGAGTGCTGACGGCTCTTACATTTAAGCCCATCATGTTGATGTCTATTAGGGGCTCATCGTCCTTCGTTCCCTTTGGAGCGATTTGATTCAGGAGGTGGAAATAGGCTCTCGAGTCCTGGAAAACAAATAAGACAAACAATTACTGGTACATTTCTACTAAAGAACAACAGGGGCCCCCGAACCACTGGGCTGCGGCCAAGTACCGGTCCGTGACGCATTTGTTACCGGGCTACACGGAAGGGAAAATATATTGATATAATTACCGTTGTATTGATTATTGGATTCTGACAGGTTTTTAATTTTGAAAAATGACGGGACTTTCTCCAACATAACATTTGTCTGTGAATCTTCTCGGTCACATGATATGTTGCTAAAAAAAATTAACTCGTAAACTAGCGAAAATTAGTAAAAAGAAAAAACGTCTTTGGAGAGCTTCTTTTAACAGACAATACCAGGAGTGAAACTTAAAAGGTACTCAGCAAATTTTAATGCTGAAATGGGTTGCGCAACTGATATTTTGACATGTCAAACAAGAAACTCAGTCGCATTGATGATTGCTACATTCCATTTCAAGGAGGCCCTGCTATTGTTCGTGCTGGGTAGCTGCCTTTACTAGCACGCCTGAGAACAGTGCTATTGGCCCTTTTTTTTTTTTTTTTTTAGGTGTACCTGTATTTTTCCTGCTGTGGCAAGTCAAAATGTCTGCTGTGTAAAAAGCAAATCCGTCTGCTTTCAACACATACCGGTACTTTCAACAAACATTCTCTGCCTGTCCCAACATGCTGACGTTAGTGTTGTGAAATCCAAAGACTAGTAATAGCTTAGAACCTTAAATGCAAAGCATTTATCCTGGAAGTATCAGGTGTCCGTACAATTAGTATTTCCTTAACTGTTTAAATACACAAACTGCATACAATACAAGCTTAAATATCCACCTTGATGTCGGAGCTGAAGTTGTTGATCTTCTGACAGCCAGCATTCTCCAGGTGAAAGTTTGCCCAGCGCAATAACAGTTCTTCTGGAGAGAGCTTCATCAGGTCCTCCAGAGTCTCCCCGTCTCTCAGCAATGCTGCCAAGGCTGTCGAAGGACGTTAATAAATCCAATGAGCTTCTTTGATAACAGACCAGGAAGCCGGATTGAAAGAAGCACTCAAAATGCATGATATGTCATGATCAAGTCGACCGTACCTTCATTCTTGCTGAGTTCGATGCCAGCAAACAGGCCGATCTTGATGATCTGCCACAGCAGGCCCAGCACCAGATGTGGCTTCCCCGCCTTCAAGTCCAGAGCGCCAATGTTCACCACATGGCAGCCAATAGCAGAAGCCGAGTTCAGCGCCAGGTTCAGATTTTCCTGTGTGGTAAAACACGTTGAAAAATCCACATCCGAAAGTAAGAGGCCCGACGGTCCTGACATTCACGTTGACCGACCTGTATCTTAAACGGCCCCGGCTTGTTTTTGTTTATGGTCCTCTCGTCGATCGTGTCTGGCACAGACAGGTTGATCATTTTGCTGTACAGAACAAAGATGGAAGCTTATTTTTAATGAAAGTATTAGTATCGTGTTAGTTTCAATAGCTCTCTGTAACGCGAGGCAGATTCTCGTATTAGACACATATTTCCCAAATGTCAGCGAGGTGAAAACTGGAATCCTCACCAAAGAACTATACCGTCCCCGACAACTGTGAAGAGGGAGTCTGTGTCGGGATCCATGGGCAGGACGTGTTTGCAGTCGGGGTCATCTTCCAGAGCAGAGTTGATCCAGTTCATGAAGGCAACTCGCTCCTCCTCTGTAACATGATTCGAAGGCATCAGTTAAAAAGACATTATAGCATATATGGAATTGTAATATCAAAATGACGCCTAATTTGAGAGGGTCACATTTTCCATAATGTGTTTCTTTAATGGTAAATGAAGCTGAAGCTCAGAGCTGCAAAGTAAATGGTATCTAACCAACATTATCAGAGACTGGAGAGAGGAAGGATATGGCGTCCGTCCGTCCGTCCGTGTGTGTGTGTGTGTGTGTGTGTGTGTGTCTCTCTCTCTCTCTCTCACCAGAGAAGGAGTGCTGTGTTCCTTCACTGGAGAGCTCAGATGTTCCTCCAATAGCCAGGATGCCTTCTTTTCTGTTGATGGCTTTCCGGAAGCTTTTTGCTATCTGACTGCTTCTTAGGTCCCGGACGATCTGCAACAGTCAGTCATCACGTTGAGCTTTAAATCAAACGTGTGCACACAGGCGGGGTCACGCAACAGATAAAGACAGTTTGGGATTGTCCTGAAAACGTGAAGTGAACCAACCAGATAAAGGGCTGAGAAGATGGCATCAATTAGTTGAGAAATAAAAGACGATTCACATGAAAGGTCCAGGAGAAACATCAGCTTAGCGACTCCAAAAAAAGCAACTGCTGCAATGTTATGAGTCTGCACTGGCCACACGTCTAGGTACCATAGTATTGAGAGAATGCCAGCATGTCATTAGGGCTACCAACACCAGCGCAACCATCATCATCCTCCACACCAACAACAGCTAAAGGGCCCACAGGGAGCTCGGTGCTGTGACTCCATACCGTGTGAATGCTTATCAGTAAAGCGCAGCATGCGAGCAGCTTCAGGCTACGCACACTCTGACAATACGCATTCTATGGTAATACTTCCCGAGGCAGAAAATATCACGTCGGTGACCTCAGTACCCCCCCCACAGGCGTGTCCTTTTGACCAAAATGAGACATTCAGCCTGGCACTGCAAACAAACACAATTTACCACAAACATACACAAGAGTCACATCTGCCTTCTTATAAGCCATAAAAAAGATGACGTAAAGGTATGTTCTCGCATTGGTGATCACGCCTAAGTGAAACAATGAAACAATGATGTGCAGCAGGGAACTGGAAGTCCGCGGTCCTCCCTTCCCACCAGCGGAGCCGTTCAGAAAAGCATTCAAACCCTTGTTTTCTATCAAATCAAACATCGACCGATTCTTTTAGATTGAACCTTGGGACAAGAATTAACATGCCCAAAAATGTCATTTAATGCGAGGCTGAACTGTAAAAAGCAAAACTGCTATCGGGAATCCACAAGGAGTTCTTTGAAGGGTGTACAGATGATTGAAGTGATGACCAGTTAAACAGACATGCATCAGAGAAAGGACTAAACACGGCGCCGGTGGGTTTCGGTCGGGCCTCACACTCCCGTTCCAGAAGCCGCCCCTGTGAAATACTGCTCTCTCTCTAAATGACTGCTCCCTCTTCACTGCTGAAACAAAATACTGGAACTCACACCACTTCTGCATTCTTTCAGTATGAAAGTGCGTGTGTGTGTATGTGTGTGTGTGTGTGTGTGTGTGTATAGAGGTTCTCAGCTGCTTAATGTTGCCCAGTCTTGTGGCCCCCAACCAGGTGGGCGAGGTGCTTTAAGGAAGAAGAGAAAACTAAATCCGACTCGGGGTGAGAAACGCTCTGGAGACAAAAGCTGCGTTTCTCCGAGTTCCGCTTAACATACCGCCCAAAACTCCTCGAAGCTGATCGTACTATCCTCGTAGTGATCAAGTTTCTCGATGATCCCTCGAACCATGAATCCGGGCAGTGAATGGCCGGCATCTCTAAGGAGGCACTCCAGTTCAGAGTCACAGATTTTCCCGTCATTGTTCACATCTACGAAGACACAGAAATAACCCGAAGGCACGGTGACACCGGGCGCAGTCCGCAACCTCGACAAATATTCAAAACAAATTGCAGACTGTGGAGACGAGTAGCCGTTACTCACCAATTCTGCCAAAGATCTCTCGCATCTCCTCCTCCTCGTCATTTGTTATCTTTCCAGACATTTCTTTTTTTGTGATTGGCCCCAGTTGGTCAGCCAGGGAAAGGTGAGACTGTGGGGGGGGGGGGGGGGGGGGGACAACATGACAAATAAAATGTTTGAGAGGTGCACAATCTGGAGCAGATTCTCATGAAACATCTTTTACGGTTCCCACTCGTATCCAGAGTCTATGCGTCCACCTTAACTTAAACCGGTTTTCACTATAATTTGTGAACCTCTCAGAAATCAGAGCTGGATGCTAGGCTAATGAAGGCGTTCAAATTCCTTTTCAAATTTTCTACAGAAATCAATCGATTGAACACATTTGCGAATTATTTGCTTGACTTCCTGAACTGCTCAGAGGCAAAGTAACCTTCTGCAAATCCCTGGAAATAAGGAATTCCTCTGAGCAACTCCTTCCCATTCCGTAGCGGTGGAGGAATGCATGAAGCCCGGGCAGCTCGATCTGCCAGAATATATATATATATATATAGACAGAATATATGTACCAGTAATCAGTTTTAAAAGTAACATATTCCACAATTGGTTTCTTTTGAAACTTTCCAGTTATTTCTGGCGCCACTAATCTGACATGCACATGAGCAATAGACCATGTATCCTCCTCCATGAATGAAATTAGAACTCGCCAGAGATGATTCAACAGTCGCCATGTCTTCTAAGACATGTGACACAGTATTAGAAATGCTACACCCACACATAAAAAAAGAGATGAATCAGTCACTTCTACCAGCAAAAATCTAAATGACTCATAGAAGCCGAATAAAGTAGAAAAATGGCAAACAAAAAAAAGGTTCAATACATACAGTTTAATATATATATATATATCCTTAACTACAGCGGTGTTTCCCCTAGGTTCACCGATTTGGAGAGGGTAGGGTAGGGGGTATTCGGGTGGGGTAACTGGATTTACGCTGCTTGTCAGGGGCTCTTCTCTGTGCTTGGACCCGGAGCAGGAAAGCTAGTCCGGCTAGTCCTCACAGGAGAGCGAGCGCTGATACGTTTGTCTCTTCAGGTGGTAGATGCCACATATTTTCCAAGGCGTTTTCTCTGCCTGGTGTCGGGAGTAGGCTCACCTGTGTGTGTGTGTGTGTGCGTGAGTGCGTGTGTGCTCACACACACACACGCGTACACGGGCCAGCCCGCTGGGGCCGATCTCATCATTCCGGAGAATCATTAACGCACGACCACATGACATGACGGCTGTTTAATAAAAGGACAAGGTGTAGAAATGTAGGGGAAAATTAGTAGAATTGTGGCTGATGAAGTCACCTCAGCTACAATGAGAGTCGATAAATATGACGCTCTTTGCCAGCGCTGTCGCGCCTTCGTCACGCCCTTTACAGAGCAAGAGTGGAAACTGAAGAGGGGTTAAGTACATGGACTAAGGAGTCGGACACAGATGGCAGCAGACAAATGTGTGCCACTGGAGGTACAGAAGAATACGGGGCTTGTAATCGGCCTCAGCCCACACCAGTAAATCCCGTACAAGCAAGTTTAGAGTGTCAGGCTGCAAAGACAGTCGCCGTCTTTGACAGCTGGACTCTTGTTTTCGACAGACGGCTAAATTCCTGCACCGAAGGCAATACCAGGCTCCGAAGGGGACTGGCTCAAGGTCTAAACATAGACCGATTGAAATGACTGTACTCGGAGGCAGGTCATAAGTTTTAATATCAGAATTGGGATGCGATGCTTTGCTTTATAAATACAAATATGGAAAATTATGGGATTAGCCGTGAAAAATTCATTTATTTTGGACTGAAAATAGTCAAGGACTCACAAAAATCTAAACGTAGATCTGCAGTAATACGACTCACTAAGTTCTATTCACAAGCGCACACGTCTGTGTAGCTTTTCAGTTGCCTAGGACACATGATACCCAACGGCGGCGAAACAAGACTAACGCCATTCATTCAAGATGGCCTCTCGTTTCGCTCGCTCCTTTACAGCTAGAGATAACACGCAGAGGAGCATTTATTCCACAGCAGAAGGAAGAAAGAGCCCGTTGGTGCCGTTTACAAACCGTGTTTGAAAGCTCTTTCAGTCGTTTTAAAAGCGAAGGCCTTTCCCAGACGGTTGAATTAAATGCGTCGAGCCGACACACCCCGTCCTATGAGCGCTTCACCCGTGCAGTTACACGGGAAATGTGAGGCACACAAATAGATTCTGCACCCTTGCCAAAATGTGGTCAATTTCATATAAACACACCCAACAGAGTCTGCAAGAATTTGAACATTTCTCCTCGGTCGCAATCGCCTACAGATGCGAGTCAAAGCGGCTCATAGACACCCAAGAGTCTGAAACGGCAGCCGTGTATTCCCTCATCACGTCGCGTGGAAAAGATAAGAGGAGGTGGTGACAAATAATAGATGTGGAGTTTAGACAACTCTCTGACATAGTTTAAAAGCTCACAAAGCTAGCATGCATGCCGAATGATTACAGGATCTACAACATCCCTTATGCTCTCTCTTTTCACCAAATGAAAGGACGGCGCTGTAGTAATGGATGCAGTTGGTCAAAGATAGACGCCTGTGTCAGCGAGGGCGGAAGGAATCTCTAACAACCATCATTTAAGAAGAGGAAAGTGCTGAATCAGGAGTATTTGGCTCCTTCTAGTCCAAGAAAGCAAACAAATCTATAAGGGTTTGTCATAACTAATAAGTACTGTAAACACACCACCCTCCAGGTAGCGCATGCTCAAACCGGGCACGCCGCAGCGACTATGAAGGCACCACCCTATCCTAACAAGCGTGACAGAGATTACGCTGGGCAACATTTCCTCGTGCAGCGGTCAGTTTATATCGCCGTACTCCGAAACAATGATCACGAAACGAAACGAAATCCAGCGTCAATTTATTGTTGAAGTGAAATCACAGTTAAATAAATGTACGCTGGTGTAAATCAGCTGAGCTCAACTTTAAAACGTTGCTGACAAAGGTTATACAAATAGAAGGCTGGCAGGAAAAACAAACAAACATCAGGGTAAAAAAAAAAAAAAGCCCGCATGTTGAGTAACTGCTTTACTTTCACTACAATGGATAACAAGAGACGACACCCGGTTAGAGACTGACACGGATCAGAAAGTGGAGCAACCTGTTCATTCGGCAGCAGCCCCAACCCTCCTCGCAGTAACAGGTCGGCCTCGTCTTCGCAGAGATAACATCAAACACGCAATGTCTACATTTAAAACACCTGCAGCCTGTTCCTGCCGGAGAGCTCGGCAACGTTCACTTCACCGCATAGCGTGCGGATCCATGCGTCATTCGACCAGAGCCATCCGGGTAATGAAGGAAGTCAACATTTCCCCAAAGCTCTTCTCTTTGTCACAAAGTGAGAAGTGCAAACCGAACCTCTGTGACTCTGTTCTTTATTTTTTTTTTATGCATGTATTCAGCACCTTTGCCAAAAACACACAATCGTTACCTCCGCACAAGCAAAACAGCACCGTGACGAATCAACGATTAACGCTGAGCCATCGTATTTGCAACGCGCTTTTTTTTCCGAGTCGAGCTATTTTTAAAGTCAGCATGTGAGAGTCTTTATTTTGGCCAGTCTTGTGGGTTTCCAAGCCGACCCAACATTTATCCACAACTGGGATCCCCAGATGCAGCTTTGCTCCGGCACCCAGATGTTATCTGTTATCTTACTCTGGGCTAATGAAAGTGTTTATGTCTGAAGTAACTAAACAAGCATCGTCTAGTGTTAAAAACATTTCACACCGTACTATAACACCAGCTTAAACATGGGACGCTCGATTATACCGACAATGAGGGAAATTCTACTTTTTAAATTTTCCACTAGCGATTCAAGGCATTGTGGTTCGGTGAGGGAGGGATAGATCCATTTAGCAGAAAGAAAATACTATTCTTCACAGAAAAAAAAAAAAAAAAAAAAGATGTCCTGCCATCAGAGGAGCAGGAAGCACGCAGCTCTCCCTTCACTGGAGGAGCGAAGCGGATGTGACGTTTGTCAGCCACAAATACGAAATAGGCTGATTGATACATGGAGTTATTAGGAGATATTAGGACACATTAGGCTAAAAGATTAACACCAAAGTTGAGTTTAAAATTACAGTAATTAGAGCTTTGTAGTAAGTAGTTAATTCTGCTAAAAGTTATTCCTTATAAAACTTATTCAGCGTCTGCTTTAGTTCCAAGCATTTCTCGGAACCGCGAGGATGAATAAGGCTCCGGTGACGCGGTGGCTAATGCTAGCCGGCTAACGACAGACGCGCAAGTTCAATGGGCAGGAAACTATCCCTGCTTACCTTACCTTCCAAGTTGATCTCCTCTGACGGCGGATAACGCGGGGAGGGTGGAAAAAAGAGGACAGGGATGTTACTTCGGTAAACGCAACAAAGTTTGACTGTAGACATTATCGGTAAATCGGTACTCACTGTCGGTGCGTCTGAAACTCCAGACAGCTGCCAGTTCACGCTCCTGCCTCCTCCACGTAGAGACAAAAGTAGAAGGGCAGATGGAATGTTTGCCACGCCCCGTTTGATGACGTCACCGCCAGACATTCAGATCATTCTGCGGACGGAGGTTGTTTGTGACAAAAAAAACAAATATTTAATTCAGAAGATATAGGAAATACTACGTACAGATGGAAAATATCGGATTTAAAATATATATATATATGAGTAAAAATTAAAATAGAAATAATGAAACAGACAGAAAAGCGCACCGAGACCAAAACAACCTGCTTTAATTCAAGTCTCGCCCTATTATCCATGTGTCTCCGCAAAAAAAAAAAAAAAAAAATGATTGGACCTATTTTTTCCCCAAAACCCATCCTCCCACTAAGACTAAAATTATTCCTGTTTCCGAATTGTTCTTTTCTATAATTGTTCTTTTTTATAATAATAAGAATTATTATTATTTTGTGTTGTGTAAACAGATATTGCATGTGTAGCATTCAAGGGGTGAAAACCACATTTAATTCTGATGAAGTAAATTTATTTCAGCGAGCTAAAGGTGTGCCCTTCTTCAGGTAAATGTTGTATTTCCTGGTTTGAATCCCCGAGTCGTGCCGATCATGGATGGTGCTTTCTTACTCAATGTTGATTTCACTCAAGGTTATCTGGTTTCTCCTTACACTTTCTTCCCTCCCTTAGAATTAACACATACTTGTAAGGTTAGCTAAACTGATGATTCCTCTATATTGTGATAGTTTGAGAGAACAACCTGTTTTATATGCTTTTAGTCCTGAAATAGACTGATGACCAGGTCAGAGTGTACCCTGCTTCTCTCCCTATGTGAGCTACAGTAGTCCTCTGATATCTGAATTGGTGAAAATATCAGCAAACCTTTGATTTTGTCATTAAAAAAATATGCTGATGTAAATGACAGTGGCATAGTATGTGTCTCCCTTTCATTTGAAGTTACCTAAATTCGATAAAAGTCAGTCCCAGAACCAACAAAATCAGAATAGAAAAGATTTAAATTAACCCGCGGTCAAGGAGGACTGTATCTCAAGGGTGACGTTCAAATAAATTATTCATATACATCAATCCGTCAGTGCTGTTTGCTTCCATGTTGCATAAAAGAGGGTCAATTTCTATTACTGATAGAAGCCTGCAAAAAAAACCAAAAAACATTAAGTGTGTTGTTATCAATATCTACAACAAGAACTAATTCTGGTTTTAAATTCTCAAAAAAGTCAAGCATATGCTACTCCAAGAAGTATCTGTGTGAAACAGGTTTGGAATTTGCAGTTCTGGTTGCTTTGAAAAGTAGTAATTTGTGGTATGCCTATTACATGATATATTTTCAAAGAAGTAATGCAATCCTTTAAAAAATATGGGAACATTTTTAATAAAAGAAAAGAATTGCTGCTCAAACATTAATTTGTACTTTTAAACATTTTAGAATACTTTTAATGAGTAAAGTAAAGAAACACCAAAAGTTTTTTTAAATGGTAAGAGAAAGACACAAGTGACACTCCGGTGCAGCAGGTGGCGCTAAGTCCTTCCAGGTTACAGTTGAACGAGGGAGCTTCCAGCGTTACGTCCTCTGTAGTTCTGCCTCGTGAAATGATGCTAGGAATATGTTGAGCGCCGTATATTTGCCATAATGTAATATCATCACAAGAATATAAGGCCTTGAACGACATCGATTGTTCACCTGCTTCACGATCGAACAGCAGCGATGTTAAGGTAAAACAACAACAACAACCGGATCCGAATGTTGTCGCCGAACAACTACAGAATATAACGGGGAAATTAGCTTAGCAACTAGCTAAATGTTTCGCTTCACAGCGATACTAACATGATCATAATATTAATAGTTTATTTATCTATTACCATATTTGAAGTATTATTAACGGAGCAAGCAGATCATTCTGCGGCATTGTCAAGAACGTATTTTCTTAAACTTTTTTTTTCGTAGCTGCTGTTAAATTAAAGAACTAATTGTTCAAACACACATATTTACCTTTCAGTTACGTTAACGCTGCACCTCACTTTAATATTCTATGGCGCGTGTAGGTTGGTATTCCGTGGATTCTAAATACCAGATCTGGTGTTTACTTTTAAGCCCAATAAGATCATTATCATTGGTATGTTCTTCCCTCAAATGATGGCAAAGTATCAACATTTACAATACCCAAATCTGCAGTAATATGAGCTTAGATGGTGTCACTAATTCACAAGCCTTTAATCAACATGGCAATTCCATCTGTCGGATGTCACTATAACCACACAAATATTTGCTTGATTCTAGCAAGAAAACCAGCAAGCTGAATGTTTTGGTCAACAAACTGCATGAATACTTGGCTCGTTCCACTGTCGAGGACAGCAGTCTTACACACATTTCACAGGATGCAGACGGTACATCTTCTTGATAAATGAAATTATGAGTGATTGAAAAAAATAAATAAAAATCATCATGTTTGGATGTTTTATCAATATCTTTAATTGTCTGTTGACAGATATGACAAGCAGGGGCTGTTCTGTGGAATCCTCAACCGGTCATGCTGCAACCATGGTAACTCCTTATCAGGTTTTTGTTTCGCCCTTTACTGGCCCTATCACATGTGTTCTGTGCAGCTGTGTCGTTGCTTGGCATGAACATCTGTCTTTTGGGGCATTGTTGTAATAGTTTTAACAACAGAAGTGACGGTGCTTATTGTAATTTTTCCTGCCACGGACCGTGGCCTCATGCGAGGCAATGTTTCTGCGGATCGGGAGGTAATTTATAATACATTTTAAAAAGGACTGTAAATGTGACCACTAAACCTTATATTATGCACTTGTAATAACTATTAAATTATTTTTAGACCAGTATCTACACACCATATCACACATTTATGGAAGTTGTGGTCTCAATAATTGCTTCTGTCCTTGTTTTTCTTAAAAAAATAATAATTCCAAATTCTTGTCTCTCTGTGTAGTAATTCTTGATAACACCGTCTCCAGCATAAAAAAATCCAGGAAATTAGAAGCTAGAAAATTTCAAGTAAGGCTATTGAGATTTTCTGTTAAAATAAGATTAATTTTCTTGGAGGTTGGCGGCTCCTCTTCCTTCTCCTCAGTTGGCCTTTTCCACTTTGCAAAGAAGCTCTCCAAAGACATACATTTTTTGTAACTAATTTTCATTAGTTTACTGGTTTATTTTTTTGAGTGATATATCACGTGACCAAGAGAAGTCTATTGACGTGTGAAGATTCAGGTGAATGTTACGTTGGAGAAAATACAGTGGTTTTTCTAAATAAAACACCTGTCAGAGTCTAATAATCATTACAACAGAATTTATACAAATTGCTTAGTCTTTCTGTGTGGCCCCGGGAACAAATGCCTCACGGACCGGTACCAGGCCATGGCCCGGTGGTTGGGGACCCCTGCTATAAGCAGCAACAACAAAACAAAACTGTCTAACCACTAAAACTATCTTGTTTTGTAGGCAGGCCGGGATAACAAATACTCAAAGAGGTGAGCTGACACTTGTTTTCAATGCTCAAGCATAGCTTCATGAAACTGTCCAGATTTAATGCAGTTGATTCCAAGTGTAGGCTGAATCTTAAAATATTAATACAAAGCAGTTTTGTTCCAAGTAAAAGTTTGTAAAACTGTTGCTGATAATCATTTTGAAGGACAACAGTGAATTTGTATTTGATGCTTTAGTAACTGACCTCGTTTTCAGCATGCAAATAGTTTGCCGGCCGATGAGAAACGCAACCAAACCCTGGATTTACCTTTTTATTGTTTTTATAATTACAGAAAGCCCTCTGTTGTTATACGGCACACTGGGCTGGATGAATCTGGGGACTCGAATGCAAGCGAAGAGTTGGATTATCCGTGCGATGAAAATGGTCATGTTGATATAACTAGACTGCCCAAAGGTAATTCTGAACTCATTAAGATTTCCCTTATTTTCTCTGCTTTATTAGCTTTCTGAATAATATTTAGAGCAAATAATGTTTGTTTGTTTTTTAAACTGGTTTCCATTCGTCCATTGACGAATGGAGGAAACTGAAACAATGAAACAATTTTTCATGGTATCTGTGTTTGTTTGTTTTTTGTCTCTTTAGTCTAACTGCAAAGCTGAAATAGAAATTTAGTTTGATATAATTGTACATTATAAATGTGGTTCTCTGTATCTGTGGGGGTTAAGACGTCTGCAGCTCTGTCCTTACTCAAATGTTTGATTTGTTGGTACTGTGATTTGTTCAAACAGGGACTCTACTGTTGAGACCTGAAGCTGTAGAAAAGGGAAGAGATGAATTTAGAGGTCCGGAGTTTCAGAACCGTAAATCGGCCGGACTGCGGAAGGAATTTTCAAGAAGGCGCGGGGGTAAATTCCACATCATCTATTTTGAGTATTGTAACGCAACAGTTGTCATGTTGATAAGTTTAGCAACCAATACATTTTTATTTCTATAGCGCCAGATCATAACAGAAAGTTTACAGGTGTAGCAGGGAAAGACCATGTTCCCTCATGACCGTGTGCTTTTTACAGGAGGCGAATACATGGAAATTGTCACTTGCACAGCATGTGGCAGACAAGTTAACCACTTTCAGAGGGATTCCCTGTTTCGGCATCCAGCTCTCAAAGTACTTGTTTGCAAGGTAAGCATGCTTCTTTGGCAGAAAGAAATGTCGGTATGTATCAACACTAAAACCGTGTCTATTCCTATAATAGATAGATAATAATAATGAAACCAAGTTAAAATGAGTTCTAACTTTTTTGGAAAGAGAATGGCCCTCAGTACAGTGTATACCACCAAGACCTGAATGTTTCCTTAAATTAAATGTATGTAAAATTTAATTATTACCCTGTTGACAAATTCCTCAAACATGAAATGGTAAAGAAAGGGAATCAAATTGTGGATTTTCCCCTTCACCTGGATCTGGTTTTTTTGTTATCAACAGTCTTGCTACAAGTATTACTTAAGTGATGACATCAGTAAGGATGGAGATGGAATGGATGAACAATGCAGGTAAGATTTCATGTTTCAACTGAATTAGACTCTTTATTTTCTGACCTTTTTTAAAAAAAAAACATAGAAAAAAAAATAATAATAATCTTTTCCCGAATGTTTTAATTTTGTCAGATGGTGCGCTGAAGGAGGAAATTTAATCTGTTGCGACTACTGTAATAATGCCTTCTGTAAGAAGTGCATCTTAAGAAATCTGGGAAGGAAGGAGCTGACTGGCATCTTGGAGAGCAAGTGGTACTGCTACGTGTGCAGCCCGGAGCCCCTTTTTGGACTCGTGGTTGCCTGCGACAACGCCCTCGAGAACCTGGGAAGCCTGTGGACTCAGCAGCGCGGCCGGGTCAGAGTGGAGCCCGACAAATGTGAACTCAAGGCCATGTTGCAACACCTGCCGCAAAACCTTCCTTCGGATAAATGGGATCACACTGGCATGGATGGCAATGTGGTGTTCAACTATAACACACTGCAGGTCTCCAAGGATCTCACCAAAAAGGCCAAACACTTAGTGGACTCCACAAACATTCTAAACCGAGCGTTTGTCACTTTTATTCATTCTGTGACGGCGAGTAACGAGACGCCCGGCGATCGCCACCTGTACCTGAACTCTTTTTTGTCAGTTATTAAAGGGTTGCGCAAATCGCTGACGGCACTCGAGGACAGCCTCAAGGAGGAATTCAGCGACTTGGACGTCCCGAGCTGTTGGGAAAAGTTCTTCCGGGACGACTTTGACGCACAACCCGTAACGGAAGCCGTCACACAGCTGGATATCTCTGACGACAAATGCCTGAGCGACTTGCAGACGTTGGCGGCCGAACATTTGATAGATGATGATGATTCTGACTGTAAGGGATTCACAGATGGGAAAATCGCACACGAGAGCATGGATTTAGATTCTCATGAAGCCGTGCAAGGTGCACAAACTAGTCCCCTGAAGCCTTCTGACAGCGGGTTCAACATGACTAAAAAACTAGTCGTAAAACTGACCCCTGTAGCCATGGAGCAGGAGCCGTCGTCCGATGCTCTTAAGGTGGACGAGTGCGTGCAGGACAGGAAGTCAGAGGGAAAGGACATTTTGATGAAAGAAGAGGCACGAGCTGTGGGCGGTAAGGCCGACAGCAAGAAGAGACACGACAGCTCTGCCGTATCTCTAAATGTAGAAGAGGAACGAGGCAACAGACGATCGCCTCGCTTGAAAACAACGCCCTTACGTCGACCGAGCGATGTCAACGCGAAATCGTCCCTCTCAGCAGCAGACAGCGACACTGACAGTACAGAAATCTCTAGCGTAGAACCGGCCCAAAACACCGTCGAACAAGGGCTGAGCCGAGCGAGGGACGACTCCGATTCGGACGAGATTCCAGCAGCTCTGCTCGAGCGAGCGGCTATATTCCACAGCTCTGACGAGCCCCGCAGTGACGAGGATGGTGGGAAAGCATCAAGTCAAGTGACGAAGAAATGTCTCTTTTGGCTGACGAAGAACGCCCCGATCTCCTTGAAAAAGATGCAGCGCAAACGTAAACTGTTGGACTCTTCTCCCGAGTCGGACTCGAGCGACAGACGGATAAAGTCTCGAAAGGACAGCGGGACGGAGTCTTCGAGTGACGACCAAGACTCGCAGAAGGAAATCCACAACTTGAACATACGGAAGTCGGTAGGGAAGCCTCGCCTCGTGGAAAGAGAGAGCGAAAGCATGGCGAGGATTCAGGCCGGAAGGTCAAAGACCAAATCTCATCAGGAGTCGACGGAGCCGTCGTCCTCGTCAAGTGAGGATGCACGCGACGATGCGTCCGAGAGTGACGGAAGCGTTCAGAAGATGCGGCCAATCACTGAAGATGTGGGCTTACTAGGGGTCACGACCTTCCACCAATCATCAGGTGAGTCTCAGTTGTTCTTTTAAGCCCCGTCTAAGCTGCGTTGAACTTGATTTATGGAACTAAATCAACGTGGAAATGAACCAGAATAAGCCTGGCATATTTAATACGCTAACTTTATCAATCAGACCAAGCAGCTAAACCATGTTTCTATTTTTTTATGTTTTATGTAGGAGACGAGGAGCAATCTGGGCCCTCATGGGCAGCAGACGAAGAGGACGATCCAGAAAATAGGTATGGTTCCAGAAGCCTGGACGTTGAGTTCGTAAACCGTCCTAGCTGTAGAAGAGAGGCTGCGCCGAATCCCGACCTTTGCGCCAAACGTAGAAACACGCATGTCATTAAGACCAAGTTGCGACCTGTTCAAAACAGACCGAAGCGTAGCTGCAGTCGAGCGCCGCAAATCAAATACAAATTCTAGAGGTAAACTGTGAAGCTACATTAAGATGCAGAGACTGAATCTCGCTAAGGAGACGTGTGATCTTTGTTTTTTTGTTTTCGGTGTTCAAATATGGAGAGGACATTTTAGTGGAGAGTTAAGTTTTTTCTGATGCCACACCTTGTATTCTAGGCATTACTGCGCCGATACAAAAGGGACAACCTTGCAGTTGTCGGAGTAAAACATTTGGAAACATTGCTTCTGTTTGTTTTCCATTTCCACTGTCCTTTCCCAGATAACTGTTAGTCACAATTACGGTAAACAGCACCATGAACACGGATAATTCCAATGTTGTAATTTACAGATGAAGTGTTTAAGTTTGAACCGTGACTCTCACATTATTTACACAAAATTATCCCTCAAAAGCAAAGAGAATTTGTATTTCCTTTACCTCCATAAATGACCAATTTGAGTAATCTGGAGTTTTCAGTTCTGGTTCATTTTGGAAAACGTTTTGATCTTTTGTTCTTCAGCCATAAACATGACAGTTATTGTGTCATTGTTAACTATCTGTAAAAATAAATGCACATGGCTTTGTGAGTGCATTGTTTAGCTTTTAAAGATCTTGTTCGCAAAAACAATCTTTGCAAAAGCCTTGATTCATTTTTGGCCACCAAATATATTTGAGAATTCTTCTTTACATGAGAATGATTTGAGCTTTATTTAGGGCTGCTTTCACAAATGGGCATGAGTTCCTTGCCCATGTTGCGTTTCTTTTTTCTTTTCTTTTTTTGCTGCGAAAAAGATTATGTAATGTTATCAAATATTAGTTTTAACAAAGTGACTGTCCAACTAATAATAATAAAAAAGGAAAATTAAAATAAGCATTAAAAGCCCCCTTAAACCAAGAAATGTCTTTGATAATAATTACTTTATTATTTAACATTTTATTTCTTATATTTGTGTTTTATATGATGCAGATGTGAAATCCCCAATGCAGTACATATAATGTGTTGTCGATGTCCATCGGCGTACCTAAATTAAGTCGTTTTTGGGGTTGTATTAGAAGTATTAAGACTCTGGTGTGTACTTTTATACTCTTACATTGTTTTTCACTACAATGCGTTTATTCTTCCAGCGCACATGTAAGCTGCTACCCGAGCGTTAATTCAACCAGACTTCTGATAGAACTATTTAAACGTACCATCCCGCTGCTTCTCTGATACAGTATTTCCACAATCGCACCTGACAACGTTCAGAGCTAGCTTTAAAGCAGATCGACAATCAGTGGACGCCTTGAGTACTCGTCGGTGATGAATCATTGGTGCAGCCACTGTAAGGCTGGCATTATTGGCCCCGCCTCCTGAGTCTCAAGGCCCAGGTGACGCTCCAAGCATTTTAAATGACAGGATGATATTCACCCTCTTGTGAATATTTGGATAGAGCTGTATTCAGCTTTCATGTTGATAATTATTTTTTTATATTGCTGCTAAAGCTACTTTTATGCTCGATACAACAATGACCGTATTGCTCATTCTGCTGTAATATTTTAAATAAAGACCTTTTGTGCCGGTGAAGCTTGAGAATATGCATTTAAAGGGCAGGGGACATTATTTAAATGTTTTGTGTCCATGTCCAAAAACGTTTAGATTTGAGAGTTTGTGTTATTTTACTTCCTTGGCAATGCTGCTCTCATAGAGGTTGATTGTTGTGTCACACACTGTGTCAGACATACACAATGTATAAAGGCATTAGGCAAAAGTAGCTGAAATAACACAAACATCTGTAGTAGCATGTTGTGTGTGGTGCAGTCGGCGATGACCTCACGTACTCGATCAAAGCCCAGTGAGAAAAAACAGGCCGCGTCATTGATCCGTGATCTAGTTCTTGTAGTGAATAAATGCTCAAAGGACTGAGGCATTGCATTAAAAAGGTCCTACTGACCAAATTTAAATCAGAACTTAACAAGTGTTTTTGTGTGTGTATGTTTTACCCCACTTTCTTTGACCAGAGTATACATTGCTGCTGACCATTTTCTAAAACGTACTGTAGATTTGAAGAGTAATGATTTTATTTTTAACCATATGTTAAGGATAACAAAAACTGAATTTGCGGTAAAGCCCTCCAGGTCACTGCTTTCGAATGGTGTGGAGAAAGTTGTATATCTGCGAATGGAGAGTGGGCTGTGAAACAACAAAGCACCAGAATGCAAAAAAGCCACCGCAGTGACGTTGTGCCTTTAATGACATCCCTGTTTGTTTCTCCATTTCCAGGTCGGATTTTCTGACGGCGCGTCAGTGAACGCAGTGCTGTTAGACAGCAGGCGCATAAATCTGGGGAAATTTAGCCTCCGATGGGCACCGTCGTGGGTTTTATTCTATAGTTGTGGAGTCCTTGTTTGTAGTCCTAGTACACCATTATCCTCAGTCAAATGGTCAGCAGAAATGTAAAGTAAATGACGTTTTATGTGGTTTGGAAAACATGGGAAATACTGTTAAACTCACACAGCGTGGAATTACCGATGTGTAAAAAAAGAAAAAGCCTTGTTCACATGAGGATTGGTGTTTTTTCTTTCCTCTGTCAAATGAGATCAGAGACTCTGGTGCATTGCTACACTACGATACGCTTACGGTCAGGTTGTTGTGGACTGTATTAACAACCAGGTCTCTAGCCAGGCCTGCGACCCATGCAAAGTATTTGACTCTCCGTTATCATGGGTTCGAAATGCTTATGGAACATTGTTAGAAGCCGCAAAGAGAAACAACGAGTCCTCCAAACACAGCACGGCATTAAAATCACGGACCTCCACCTTTTTGAAACGTGTGTTGTAAATCGGATTATGTGCATTATCTCCATTTTATGGCTCCGGTGCAGCATGAAGGGGTTAAAAACGTGTCATCCTGGCTAAATATTTAGTAACCGATGTTGTCAGTACGTGTTGCATTTGTGTTGCACATTTTCATGCCTTTTTAAACTAGATCATGGTGGCTCCCGTAGTCGTGGGGAGTGCGTTGCTGTTTGTGTAACAGTCGTGATTGTTACCTCATTTTCTTTCACGTTAAGGCATATTAATGTCAGGCTCGAGCCAGCAAAAAAAAATCAAAGGTCCCATTCCACAAAGAATATAGTATGTTTTCTTTCTGTGAAGAATTCCTGTTGGTTGTAATAAATTCTTTCTGTAAAAAAAAAAAAAGAGAAAAAAAAGGCTGTCTTGTGTTTATCTTTTTCTTACTGCATGTCTTCCAGTGTTATAGTAGAGATTAATGTTAGGCACATTCACTGCATTTGCCAAATGTAAATGAATTTAAGATTAATTTCAAAGCCGCCGTCAGAATCAGCTGAAGATTACTGTTATTGATCATGAAATGAACTTCCGGCAACTTTTCCTTCTTTTCTACTTTTGAAAGAATCGCTAAGAAAATGCTTTTGGCCCTAATCAAAGCCGACTACTCCTCGGGCGATGATATCTCTTCAGATGAGGAGACTCGGGAGGATGAATCTGAATCCGAGGCAGATGAGATCAGTCAGAACAATGAGGATAGTGAAACAGATGAAAAAGGTAAGTCTGTCTTGTGGCACATTTGTAGCTTTCCTCTCCAAAAAAAACAAATTTTCCAAATTTAGCGCTAAAAATAAATAGCTCGATTTATAAATTATTCCAGGAGCGCTTCCAATCTGTCTGGTGGCTTCTGTGGAATAAAGAGGAAAATGATTCTAGAATGTATCTCTGCAGCAGAAGACCTTCATTCAGTACCGTCCGACTCCGCGGCTGAAGAGCCCAAAACCAGGCACCACCTTCTCCACCACAAACTAACCATCGATGGAATTTCAAATGACAAGGCCGTGGCAGAGAGAGAAACGGAGCAGCAGAGCAAACAAAGAGCCACCGACAGACCCCTGAGCTGTAAGGACGCCGCTCACAAACCCATGAAACGGGGGCTTTCTGCTTTGCTCTAAAATCTCTGATTCTGATTTCTGTCAAGCGGACAGTGAAGGTGACGACGACGGCAACAAGTCGGCGACCGATCCCTGGATGAGCGAGGAGCTGAGCCAGTCGGAAGACGAGGCGGGTGCAGCTAGGCCCAAAAGGTACGTTCATACCAGGGTCGGATTTAAAATGTCAAACACCTTATAAGGAGCATTTCTTTTAAATCAGCTTGCGTGCATGTATTGTGGAAAACAAATGTATTGAAGTCCTGTTGTGAGCAGCAATTTCCTTCATAGCGAGAAAATACAGGCAAAAGGAACTTTAACTGTGATTCAGACAGTGATGCCTCCCAGAACCAGGTGCTTTAATGTTATTACACCCACGTTCTGTAATTACAAGCCAGATAGCAATGGATTTCATTAGGTCTTTGGATCAAACGGTAGCAATCGATTATTGGCTTTCAGTTGTCCAAAATCTTTCACCGTTAAGCGTTATTGCTGCATTACTAATTAATGTAATCTGTAAGAGCAATAAATTCAGCAAAAATTGATTTTTAATCCTTTTTCTTTCACAATTTGCTTGAAATCACTTTAAAAAAAACATGAAATATGATTCTGTTTGATGTGCTTATACTCGCAACACAAGGGATGGATGCAAATCATGAATACCAGGATAATGTATAATAACAAAGAAATACTGTGAACGGCATACAGTCTCTTAATTATGTATTTAGTAGTTTTAATGTTATATATATATATATATATATATATATCTGCTGTTTGCCGTACTGTGTGTGTACCAGGAAGAGAAACGCATCAGCTGTCATTCAAACGATGAAAAGGCGCAGGCGAAGATTTATTTTACAAAAATCAGTCTTGCTATTGAACACATTTTTACTCCGCGTGTTTGACCGCATGCGTTGTCTTTTCTCCAGCTCATATACCAAAGAGAAGACCGCCCAGCCCAAGGTGCCCTGTATTTGGTTGTCTGACTCCAGCAGTGAAAAGGTTAAGATTAAGATTTGTCTTGGAATCCTTCTTGGTTGCACCTGCAATTTCTATTTAAAATCTTTACTGATTTCATGTTATTTTGAAGCGAGGACTGAAACGTTGCTTTCCACTGATCACAGTTTGTTGGCTTTCTCCGTTTGCTTTAAAAAGAGTGCCGAGGAGGACGCCGCTGCAGAGGAGGAGGGCGGCGACCGCAGTGGCACCCCCAAAGGACGCAAAAGGATTCGCAAAATCATCACGGATGAAAAACTCTGTGCAGAGAGCCAGGAAGCCCTCAGGGCGGAGGAGGAGCGACGCAAACGGCTGGCAGATAGGGAACAACAGATGGAGGACAGGAGGGAGGTAGAGGACGCATCCATCAGAACTCACTGCATCGTGGAGCCGTGATCGTGGATGCAGCCCTGTTGATGAACGGCTGAATTGCATTGCATGAATGTCTTGTTGCTGACGGTGCCTTCTGTTATTTCATCGTGAGGCAGATGATGAGTGGCTAGCACGCGAAATGCTAACACTGTAGCTTTGTTTTCCAGATTGTTGTAGAAAAGGATGAGTTGTCTCAAGTTGCCTGCCCCGTCACTACCAAGCTGATCCTGGATCAGGACGAGGAGACCAAACGACCACTAGTTCAGGTGCACGGCAACCTGGTGACGAGACTGAAGCCCCATCAGGTGGACGGTTAGTTTGTGTTCTAGTCCCACCTAAACGAGGGAATCCGACGCTTTAGTATTATGAACAATACGAAACAGTTAGAAAATTAACGCAAACTCTTCAACAGGTGTCCAGTTTATTTGGGACAATTGCTGTGAGTCCGTGAAGAAGGCTAACTCTGATCCTGGATCAGGGTGTATACTGGCGCACTGCATGGGCCTGGGGAAGACTCTGCAGGTGACAACAAACGGGCGCAAGCGTTAGATCTATCGGGGACAAATGAATGGACACATATTTTAAAGCCATTTTAACCATTGATTGACTTCTCACTGAATGTCTCCAGCTCAGACAGCCATGCAGTCAGATCTGATCGGGAAACCGTTGTCTCTTTGTTCACGTTCCTTTTTATTGTGTTATTTTGTAGGTGGTTGCGTTCCTCCACACGGTCCTTCTGTTAGAGACCCTGAAGTTAAAGACGGCACTGGTTGTGTGCCCAAAGAGTATTATCCTAAACTGGGTCAGCGAATTCCAGAAATGGCAAGACAACCTAGGGAAGGATAAAGTCAAGGTATACAACTGAAATGTACTTTAAATCATAACTATCGCATGCAAACAAATCTGTGACTTAGATACGTCGGGTCTCATTCTTTGTTCAGTGCGAGTAAACGCTCAGGATGCTGACGCCAGTGTTTTATCGCAGGTGACGGAACTAGCTACAAAAAGGCACAACGTGGAACGACTCAGAGCTCTGCAGATGTGGCAGAGGCACGGCGGCGTCATGATAATGGGGTACGAGATGTACCGCCGGCTGTCGCTCCCCAATAAGGTCGATAGCATGGAGTGGAACACGGAGATGAATAGGACACTTGTTGATCCAGGTGCAGTGAGGCGGTAACGGTATTATCTCCCCGCTGCAAACGTTTTGTTGATCCACAGCTTGCGTTTTCCTTCCAGGCCCAGACATTGTGGTTTGTGATGAAGGACACATCCTGCGCAACGATGCGTCAAATATCTCCAAAGCGATGTACGCCATCAAGACCCGGAGAAGGTTGGTGCTGACTGGCACGCCCCTGCAAAACAACTTGGAGGAGTGTAAGTGGGCGGAACTGCCTTTCTGCCAAGTTGATTTAACTGTATTTGTTGTAATTGTCTTGAGAAGATTATAAAGGTCTTATATTGAGGGTAATTTTAGTTAAGATATGAACTGATAATTCTGTATCTAGCCTTCACAATATGGATTAATCTTAATCCTGCTATTTTATGCTTTATTTTATCCTAATCTCGTTGCATATCCACTATGCAATGACAATAAAGGCTTTTCTATTCTATTCTATTCTTTTTCATTAACCATTTTATATGGTTTATATCTCCAAAATATGTCTTTGACGTATCTTCCTGTGCTTTAGCCTTCTGAGCATCGGACCCTCTGTGCGTCTTAAAATACAAACGAATCCAAATAAAAAAAAATTAATCATCAAAGAAAAGAAAGAGTCAATAAAAAGCTGCCTTTTTCCTCTTACATATATTTTATTATTTCTGCCAAGGAGGTTGTGTTTTTGCTAGTGTTTGTTTGTTCCCGCAGATCACTGCATGGTCAATTTCATCAAGAAGAAACTTCTCGGCTCACTGAGAGAGTTCCGAAACCGTTTCATCAACCCCATTCAGAACGGCCAGTGTGCCGACTCGACGCCGAGAGACGTGCGGTTAATGAAGAAGCGAGCTCATGTGCTTTACGCCATGTTGGCTGGATGCGTGCAGGTAAACGTGCAGCGATCTGCATGTTCAGTTTGGGTTCATATTGCAGCTCCTTCAACCCTGATTTGTTGTTTGATTTTTTAGAGAAAAGATTACTCCGAGTTGACTCAGTTCCTGCCTACGAAGCACGAGTATGTGCTGGCGGTGAGGATTTCCCCTCTGCAGCATCGCATGTACCGCTATTACCTCGATCATGTCACTGGTAAGGCCTTTTATTTTGCTGTAATAAAATGTAGATATAGAGACAGATAGACACCCTGAGATATAATCAATATGAACTCATTTGAAAAGTCAATAAAAGTCAGCATTGTTTTAGTCAAATGGTTTGAATACATTTCTTTTATTTTTAACTTAAATTTGGGGCTTCCTAGATGTCCGACCATCTGAAATAGAGGCCGTTGTTTGTTCCAGGTGTTTCTTCTGTTACTGGCCAAGCAAAGGTAAAGAAAAGGGCCAATCTGTTCAAGGACTTTCAGGTACTTGGTCGAATTTGGGCTCATCCCTGGTGTTTGCAGCTCAGCGCCGCCAGCAAGGAGAGCAAGGTAGAAGAAGAATCACATTGAGCACATTGAACAAGTTATTTTTATTCTTATTCTTTTTTGTCTTTAACTGAACTTTCATTACAGGAAAATTCCGGCAAGAGGAATCAAACGGCGGCTTTGCAGAGATATGGGGAACCCACTGTGGCTGAGAGGTGTGGCCCGCCGTGGTCGTAATCACAATGCATACATACTTAAAGAGATGGCACAAAACGTTAATGAAGTAGAAGATCAATACGCTCTGGAGTCATTCATTTATAAATAACATACGGTGCCCTTTTTTTGGACTGATGCAGTTTCCAGAGAGAGAATGAAGGCAAAGAAGGGAAGAACCACGACAGCAGCGCTGCACATAGCTTTGTGTTGAAAGAAGATCCGGGGCTTGAAGGTATTAAACCTCAATAGTTCCTTCATTCTCCAACCCTGTAGCTGACACACACACACACACATGCAGTTTTGACCTGTTGGGTTTGTGTGCAGGAGAGAAGGAGGCCATCAGCTCTGGTTCTGAGACACTGAGTAATGGCTGGTTCAAGAACCTGATGTCTGACGGAGACGCCAAAATATTGGAGCACTCGGGAAAGATGGTGCTTTTGTTTGAGATCCTCAGGATGGCCGGAGCTCTGCAGGATAAAGTGTATGCGTCGTGTCTCTCTGCGAATCACCTGTCGAGAGGCTCGGTCATCGTCACTTCTAATCTACGTTTATTTCTACATATGGCAGGCTTGTGTTCAGTCAGTCCTTGGTCACGTTAGACTTGATTGAGGATTTTCTTCGGGCTTCCCATCAGGCCAGAGATCCATTATTATTCAACGGTATTTAGACCACGTTTATAGGAATTCATTTGTATTACAGCGGGATTCTTTAGCTTTGATTTGAGCGCTTTACTTTGTTCACAGCGAGCAGCTGGATTAAAAACAGGGATTACTACCGTCTTGATGGAAACACCATTGCTCCATTAAGAAAGAAATGGATCGATCGGTTCAATGATGCTGCCAATACCCGGTAAAGATCATCTGATCGCCGCTACTGTTACTTGAATCTTTTTTTGTATAGCGCGTACTGAGATAAGATTTCTGACTGGATCTTTTGTATCTTTACTTTAGTGGCCGATTGTTTCTCATCTCCACTAAGGCCGGCGCTCTTGGCATAAACCTCGTTGCTGCCAATCGGGTCATCATCTTCGACGCCTCCTGGAACCCCTCATACGACATACAGAGTATATACAGGGTGTACCGCTTTGGGCAGCAGAAACAAGTGTTTGTGTACCGCTTCTTGGCGCAGGTGAGCTCGCCGGTCTTCCTCTATTAGGGTTTCACGCACCTGAACGGATTTGATGTTCAAGGTAATTTCCTGTGATGAGAGATTTTGACTTTAAAGGATCCGTGTATCAGAAAGTTTGGAAAGCACTGCCAGAAGGTTGAAGATTCTAAATATTTAGAATGGACAGATGGAGGGTTAGGGCCTGAAAACTATTACACAGCAATCAAATAAGTTGGATATACTATATTTTTTTTACTATCAATCATTCAGATTGTTCATTATTGTCATTTCCTTCGGCAGGGCACCATGGAGGAGAAGATCTATGACCGGCAGGTCACCAAACAGTCTTTGTCCTATCGAGTCGTGGATCAGCAACAGATTGAGAGACACTTCACTCTCTTTGAGCTGACGGAACTTTACACTTTTACACCAGACCTGCTGTACGACCCAAACTCGACCAATAGCAAAAAAATGAACTTTGTTGTGCCAAAGGTGATATTCTCCATCTTTGTTTTTAGCTTTCTGTCAGCTTGTCTTGGGCAAACAATGTTTTCCCCAAAGTGTGTAAAGTTCCACTTACTTTCTGTGTCTGTTTCTGTAGGATGAGGTCCTGGCACGGCTCTTACAAACCTGCAGAGAGCACGTAGTGTCTTTCCACGAGCACGAGTCTCTGCTGGATCACAAACAAGAGGAGGAGCTCAGCGAAGCGGAACGCAAAGATGCCTGGGATGAGTTTGAGGCCGAGGTATTGGAGCTACACAATTACAAAGCATGACTTCTCATGAGTGGGGGGGGGGGTCCATCTAGCTAAGCCACATGCCCAATACTCATTAGCATAAGCCTGTTCCTACCTTTGTCTTTATTTGTCTTTTTTTTTTTTTTAGTCAAACACAGGCAACATTTCTATCATCTCCAGTCAGGACAGCTTGGATACAAAGAGCAGTGATAAGCTTCTGGTATGAAGAACTATTCCTCTTTTAGTCTTAGAACTCTTGCTTGGTCGTTTTTTGTCTCAAACTGCGACCTATACAAAAAAATGTAAAAATGTGTCTGCAGGTTTTGCTTAACAAGAGCCGGGAAAATGTATCCGTGGCTTTAACGTTCCTGCAGAAGACGACGTTTTACACTATCGAGGATTACATGTCGCGGCTGGTGAGTAAACGCTAACAATCTCATGTACCCGGGGTGTGTGGAAAACGAAGGAGATTAAGGTTTATGGACGGTCTATAGAGACTCATCGACTGCTGGCGGGAGTAGCAGAAGCAAATATATTAATACAGTATTAATATCTTTTAGGATTAACCTCTGCACGTCTCCATTATTGTAATTCGTTGCGATCAGACAGATCGTCCTCTTTCCGATTCCAGTACGTGACAATCGTCTGCCGAAGATGACGTTAGGAGAACTTATTAAATGTTTATAGTTTACACTATGGTCTAACGATCAATAACCATTCAGAGCAATACAAACACTGTCAAGATCAAAGTCGGCTGCTAATTATTATAATATAAGGGGGTAACTTTTTATTTTATTTTTTGTACTTTACAGCGGCTACAGTATCCCCTGCTCGCTGAAGCGGACGTTGAAAGTAAAGCTCACTTCTGGAAGACGCATGATATGAAGAGCCAGGAACGCAGGAAGGAATGGTATCGTGATGTTTTCACTCAACATCAATCAGTGAGTCACTTTGACACGCGATGCGAGAGTTTACACGCATGGTCCGCACAAATATGCACAAATGGTTCATGTTCCGATCACTTCCCTCCGTAGCTCACCTTCAGGATTCAGTCCATACTGAACAGTCGGAGGAATCAAATGATTCAGATGACCATGAACAGCATGAACCGGCCTGCACCGATTTGAACAAGCGAGGAAACCCCCTGAAGCCTTTGTTGGGGCCTTATTTCAGTTCAACTGTACAGAAAGAGAAAGTAGAGCGAAACCCGCATGGAGGTAAAAACATGAAGCGACAGAAATGTCCAGGTTTGAACGCTTTAACAAAATAAGAATACGCGTTTAGGGTTTAGAATGTCTTTCCAGAAATGTGTGATTTATTGTAAAACTGTAGTTTCGTTACTCCACAGCAAAAATATGCCTTACTTTTACTCAAAGGCCTTAACATTTACTTTCTACCGGTATATTGGATTGATGTTTAACATGTCACCATGGCACCATTTTTCTAATACTATAATAAATACATTTAATAACAGCCAGTGGCTCTTGTGTTATTGGCCACATCCGTGATCAAGATGGGGGGGGGGGTGGGGGGGGCGCGCAATCGATCGGTCCCAATATTCAAATTTATTAAAAAATAAATGTGTCCAAATAGACAGACAACAAATAAACAAACAAATGCTAGCAAAAACACAACCTCCTTGGCAGAGATAATAGCATATATGTAACAGGAAAATTGACCCCGGCTATAACGCAGCCCTCAGAGCGCAGGCGCTCGAGTTCATCCCAGAATGCACTGGATGCAGAATAAAACCGTGAAACACAAGTTTTGACAGAATAGTTGATCACATTCTCACCACTGACATGTTTAAAATGACACGTGTAGAAGGAAGAGACAATAAACACAGAAACATCTTTTTGTTAACAAGCCACCCCATAATTCTACTTATCGAAATGTCTTTTGTCCATTCACAAAAAGGGATGCAACCAAGGCCGATGGTTTTAACAATGAAATGAAGGATTTATGGCGTGAGGGTTTGCCAAATTTAGTTGGCTTTGTGAAGTAGTGCAGAAAAACAACAACGCTACCCTGACACAGTTATCTTTAAAGTTTACATTAATAAGAACTTGTCATATTTAAAAATAGTTCAGTCACAGTGATGGCTTTGGTTTCGTGGGAGTTTCAGTCTCCTACATAAACACCGATTAACCCGTCGCTCCCGTCTGAAGGACTTCCGTGTTCCTCAGTCTGTTCATATTAACACAACGACCGGTAACAGACGGCCTGAGCTCCAAGCTGTGCAGACGGGGCAGGACGCATCGCTCAGCCTCCAGCGTTCAGTGTCCTGTGTCCAGGTCCCTCATGTATTCCTGAAGCGCTTGCAGCCTGGCATCGATTTCAGAAAGGTCAGCGCCCGTATCTACAGAACCGTCTGGGTTTGGAGACGTAAAAAGCACAAGATGAAACGTAGACTTTCGTTTTACTTCATCAATCAATCAATCCTTTGAGCAAAAACACACTGGACTTGTGATCGATTACCTTTGACTCTCGTCCTGTGAGAAGGTGTGCTGCACAATTGCTGTCTGATCATAAGGCCTCCTCGAGACTAGAAACACAGACATGACAAAATCAAGGACAATCCTTGTTGTCACATGACGACCCCCCCCCCCCCCAAAAAAAACAAAAAAAACAAAAAGAGCTCCACAGTTCCACCAGGTGATTCTTCTAGTCAATACAAAGTAATTCCACCTGCTGCCTTATGAACAGGAACATGTATTAAATGTGTTATTTGTCATTTGGAAACAGATTGAACTATTTTAGTAACATTTTCCAAGAACGACAGATGTTTTCATAAATGAGCCTAAATAAACTACGCTACATTTAGAAGCTGTGTTTAAGGTTCAATCCTTTGCCAAAGCGTAGATGTCTTTGATAATCATCGCTCTCTCTCTCTCTTCGGACCCCCCCCCCCCCCCGCCCCCCATCAAGCGGTTTTCCTGTACCGGTAACCCTGCTAACAGACAGACGGACGCCGGCAAAAGTATGACCTCCTTGGTGGAGGTAAAAAGAGGAATACGAGACGGGCTTTTAAGTCGCAGTCTGGACTAGCAGCTGCTTCTATGGGATAACAAATAGCGAGCAGCAATGGACCAGAATTCATTTTTATTTGACTTACCGTGTCGGGTCCATTGTAAATATGTTTTCTTCCTCTGGAACCACAAAAATAAAAAAGTTACAATTATCCTCCACAGAAAATCATTTACAAATCCTCTCCAAAGTAATCCCGACCTGAATAGAGTGTTGGTCATTTCCTCCATATCCACTAAGGAGCTCCCCGAGGAGTTCCTGCTTCCCCTGCGCTCCACAGATAAACTCCTGCCTCTGCTTCCGGACCGGACCGTCGGGGGATAGGCCTCCCTTGAGCGTGAGCGACCTCTCTCGGGGACAGTGGGTGACGTCAGCATGTCCCTCCGGACTTTCCTCTGCCTGACAACACGAAACAGGGATGAAATAACTGTTGCCGGCGTCGCTGGGCGACGAAAGGGCGAACATTGGAGATGTACTTTTTCAGTTCTGCCTCTTTCTGCCTGTGTTGTCTGTCCTGGATGTAAGAAGTGGGGTCGAAGCGTGGCACTCGTGACCCTGTAAGACACCAGGCACATTTTATTTATAGATCTAACCACAAAATTAAGATGTGTAAAAAACAACCTCCAGCATCATTGGCGGAGCCGATACCAGTGGGGGACGGCGACGGCCTGGGTATGCGAGCACGCGGTCCTGAGGAACCTGCTCTTCGACCTGACGAATTCGCTCTTCCTCTTTCCTCTGACCATTTCCCTCCGTCGTTCATTCGCTCTCTGGATCCCGAGCGAGCCCGGACCGTCCCGTACCCCGACCTCTCGCGGGAGACCGAACGATAGATCCCTCCGTCGACTCGAGAGGAGATGTTAGCCGACACGGGGGTCACTCGTCTGTGCACACGCAGAACAACAACAACAATGCGTGCCAAATAGGTAAGATCCAGATTTTAGACGTCGACTCCACATTGTAGGGGAATGACAGAGACATAGAAAGTAAAGAGAGTACACTCGTCTCACCCTCTCCGTAGTAAAGCCAGCTCACTGGTGAGACTCTTGACACGCATGCGGAGAGCACACTCTGATGCTCTTAGCTCATCCAACTAGACAGGAAAAGGAAAACAAAGTGGTAAAACCACCCGAGTAACAGAGAACACCTCACGGATTACTCTAGAGATGCCTACCTGCTCCAATAGGAGGCGCTGCTCCTGGCATCTCTTGCTGGCTGAACGCTGACTTTTGGCCCTCTCCTTCCCGAGCTGCTCCTCCAGCGCCCTCACAACTTCTCTGACCTTCCAGTCGTCCGGTTTGGTCGCGGAGCCGCCGCCGCTGATCTGCATTTGTTCCAGGACTTTAGTCATGGCCTCCTTTTCTTCCTTTATTATAGCCAGCCTTGAAAACAGAGCGATATAAAAGTCACGTCATACCGCGCATAGCCTGCAGGGATGAAATGCAACTTACTCGGTCCGTAGCCGCTGCGCTTCGAGTTTTGCCGACGCGCCAGCTCCGTGAGCGGCGACGGCATTAAGCTCCGCCCTCAGAGCTCTGACCTCCTTCTGCAGCGCAGCTGGGTCAGGCTTGCCCACGTAGGCCAGGGGTAAAGGGTAGTGTATCCTGCAAATAGCATTCATCAACCGGCACGAACTAAATAGTGAGAAAGTACGTTCACACTGGTGGACATTAGCGAGCAAAAATAATAAAATGATGTCCAGCAAGACACAAACCTGTCAAACTCCACGGTGTATATCAGAATTAGATATCGTTTGGCAGTGAGAGCGGATGATTGCTGGTGGCTGCGGGGGCGGCTGACCACGCCTGCCTTCCTGTTGCGTAGCAGCTCCAGGTCAGCATAGGTCAAAAGGTCGAGCGTGACAGAATCGCTCATCTGCAGAAAGAGCTAAAGTTATCTTTGAAACAGAAAGAAATTAGACTTTATTAGGATAACCTTGAGATTAGACAATCTGCATGCAAGGACTGTCCTCATTGAAAAGAGGAGGAGAGCTAGGAATTTATTTTCTCAAGTGGAAACATTGAACCGAAATGAAAGAGTCTTTCCTCAGCTCACAGATATGTCTGTTCACACCGATGCCCCCTCTGCAGTCCCCCCTTCTGATATTAAAGCATACCTTCCTCACAGCTGATTCCAACATGCTACAGAAAATGGGAAACTGCTTGAAGTTGCCAGTTTTACGGGTGAGGTCTTCTATGTCTGGGAAAAAATACATACAATTCAGCGAGACTATTTGCACCCGTGGAGACGCTCGATCTATAATAAACGTATATATAACGTACATGCTGGAGCGAAGTCCGCCCTCCACTGGTCTGCCGTCGTAGAGTCAGAGATTTCCACCATCAGCGTACCCTGGTCCACTTCAATCTTCACGGAAAACTCAACTCCTCGAAAAACAATATCCTCCATCACCTCAGAGCCCTCGTCCATTTCTGTGGATCGAATATTCAAATATCAGGAACAAACTGGCAGGTATTAAGACTCTTTCCTCAAGACTAATAATGCACGCAATACATTTTTTAATTTTTATTTTAATGACCTTTTTAGGCACATACATGCCATCTTATGATGTCCCCAAAGCAAATTTACAGTTTCAATGAGAAACATTTGCAATATTATTATAAATAAGTACAAATATGTCTTTATTATTGTGTAGTTCAAGTTAAAATCTCTTTATTATAAATATATATAAATGGATATATTAAAACAACAATTCCCAGTTCATTTCTGAATAAACCACCCATACTAATTACTATGATTATTATTATTAAGTGCTTGAGCTCTACCAATACAAGTACCTGAAGGTTCAGTATGTCATTTAACTGATACAATGTTAAAAACACGAACAATTCATTATTTTTTCCACAAAGATCAGCCAGGAATGACCCCGGTATCATTTCTGGCTGTCTTGTGCCGTTTTCACCAGGAGGGGCGCCAGCGAGCCGCTTTAATCCTGGAAGGTGTCATCGGATTTTTATTGGGGGAAAGTTATGGTTGGTTGGTCAAAACGTCGCTCGGAGTCTCGGAAAATGTCTTAAGTCGCGTTTTAAGAGGTAAGTCCGTTAACTGCGTCTTTTAGCTTCGCTGAGCTACACCGATGTAAACCGGTTTCGCCTGTAGCGAGTGAAAGCGACCGGACTGACCCGATCCTTGCATGTCGCGCACCGATAACGTTACAGACGGTAGTGGGTAACAAAAAGAAAACTATCCGCCGGTTCGGTTCGATGGCAGCAATGCAGTTAAGGTTCAGGCACCGGAAACAAGAGCTAACACACGGCTTCTTAAATAAACACTGCCGCTAAACAAACACAGTGGTCCCCGACCATTATAAAGATGATTCTGGTGAAGTCTAACTAGCGCTAGCTACGGTTAGCTAGCAGCGACATTTATCATTACATTACGAAAGTTAATTAACATCACTGGCAGCTCATAAACCAGCTAGCAGAACTGGAGAACGGCATAAATATACTAATATTACCTGAAACGATATTTGTAATATAAGGTTACCTCGGGATGCTGTAATATTCCTACTAATGTAGCGCTGTCAGCGACTCAGCGCAAAGCTTTCCGGGAAGGAAGACATCGCGCTGTTAGCTTGGTGACCCAACAGACAATAGCTCAGCTAGCCGCTTCACTGTTGGTATAAATCAGGTCAAACGCTAGAACTACGGCGGCTGGGGCGGCTCATCAACCGGGAACTGTCAAATTCTTCTTCGCTTAGCTTCTGTTGCTTCTACTTCGGTCGGATATTAATCGGAAGATCGAGGTTTCTCACTCGTAACACTGCCCCCTACAGGGCACTAGGAGAACGGTACTTTACTTGCCTTGAACTGCAAGGTTCAAGGTAAGATAACTCAAAACGTTCCGGATGGATCGGGATGAAATATTCAGGACATATTGGGAACGGTATCAGGAACAATTCATTACATTTTGGTGATGATCCGGAAGAGATCCTGGATTATGGAGCAGTTTGAAATGTTCTGTAACATTGGAAGCAATTGATCTTGAACATTTGTTCTTGAATATCTCGGTTGATTATTGACCGATGTTTATGGAATGTGACACAGTCATGTAGGGTGGGAACCTCTAACTCCGCACCTAATTTCATCCGTATCGGATCTAGATTGGAGTCAGTACAAAATAGGTTTGGTGGTTAATAAAGTTTTCAGTAGAAAACAATTGCTTTCATGTAAATCATTGATTAACTGGTTGCATATGACCAGGGTTGACCCCGTTCTCTGGAAGTCTTCGCTCAGGCTTGATTAAGGGTGGTTTCCATGGAGACATCGTTCAGTCATCAGGCAAAAAAGTGGAAGGACTAAGGTTTGAAGTCTGAGGTCCCCCCGGCTGCTTGTTGGTAAAAAAAAAAAAGGCATAATGTATTTGTACTCAATTATAATTGATCAGAGTTTCTTTGTCACCTGGTGCAGAAATCTGCATGGAAGAATCACAAAAGTTGTGGGACTTCATCTCTGCTTGCCATGACTCCCACAAAACCCCAAGAGTGGCTCCAAGTGGTCGGACATGCAGGTTTGGCTCGCATGTCTTGCATTTTCTGAATAAAATGAGGCCTATTTTCTTTTTTTATGCCTACAATAATGGCAATGCTTCAAAGGGACCTTCCGTGTCGGGGACTGCGGTACGCTGCTGAAGAGGTTCTGCGAGGAGGAGCGACAGTGTTACCTCAGGCTGATGGAGGACACTCTGAGGCCCTTCGTTCCAGCCTACCATGGTGTGGTGCAGCAGGACGAACAGGATTACAACGTGATGGATAATTTACTCACCAATTTCAACTCACCCGCCATCATGGACTGCAAGATGGGCAGTCGGTAAGATTAAACGGGGTCGCGTTTGTCATTCAGAGCAGGTAAATTCATTTTGGTTCAGGCACATTTAAGGTAATCAGGTTTTTGTTTTGTTCCTCGCAGCACGTACCTTGAAGAGCTGCTCTTGGCCCAAGAACGGCCCCGGCCTCGTAAAGACATGTATGAGAAGATGGTGGCCGTGGAACCAGAGGCCCCAACTGCCCAGGAAAGAGACCAGCAGGCAGTGCTAAAAAGCAGGTACATGCGGTGGAGGGAGTCGCTGAGCTCCACGACAACGCTGGGATTCCGGATCGAGGGATTCAGGGTAGGCTTCATTGATTCATCAGGAATAGACGCCTGCTTTCACTGGCTCATGATAGCTGCCAATTGTGCCTCATAATGATCCGAATGTTGTCTGAGCAGAGGGCAAACGAAGAATGTCACACAAACTTCAAAAGGACCAAAAGCAGAGATCAAGTGATGGCAGCACTTGAGGGCTTTGTTGAATCCAATCCACACATTGTGGTGAGAGTGATTTTTCCGCTGACGGTGCAGATTGCCTTTTCTTTCCACTCTCGTAACCTTCTGTCCTCCCCCCTCCTCAGCGGGGCTACCTGAGACGCTTGAAACAATTGAGGCAGGTCTTGGAGATGTCGGATTTCTTCAGAGCACACGAGGTTAGATGTGATACGGCTTCGTCGAACATCGGAGAAGATGTTTCCCGAATGTCCTAACAGCTGTATTCCCGCAGGTCGTGGGCAGTTCCTTGCTGTTTGTACACGACTGGACAGGCAGGACAGGCGTTTGGATGATTGACTTTGGGAAGACGATGGCACTGCCCTCCCATCTCACCGTGGATCACCGCTCACCTTGGGTTGAAGGCAACAGAGAAGACGGCTACCTGTGGGGTCTGGACAACCTCATAGACATACTGACCAAGATGCTGAGTCGTCTTTCATGTGCGGAGAAAAATGAATAATAAGAACTTGACATTTTGTTAAATGTGTTTTGATGTTATACTTTTAAGAACTGTTCTTTTCAGTAAAAATGGGTCAGTGGTCAAAATGTCATTGTTTGAGTCATTTTTTTTAAATATAATTTTTCTTTCCAAACTGATTATATGACACACATAAATAAATAAAATATGCACAGCCTCAACAGGAGGCGTCTTATTCCTGTACAAACTTTAAATTATATGAGCCCGAGTATCCCTCATTATTTCAGGAAGCCCATGTTACCAGCAATTATTAGTCCGAGTTATGGCAGACTGATGTGTCTAATTATTATCATTATTACTTAATACATTTTAAAGGCTTTAGTTTAGCGCTGGATGATCTGACCAATACATAATCTCACCATCAAATATTTTTTCAATCAAGTCAGAGACATGCAGCTCTGTAAGCCTGAACAATTCAGAATATGAATCACACTCTACAGTTCAGCACCTGACACAGAGCCGGCTGGTGAGCTGAGGGCACATGTAGCTCTCCAGCCTTCTACACCTGCCCACTCCTGTCACTCAGCCATCAGACGGCAGGCAGAGGGAACCCCTGCCCTTAAACGCACCACCAGACAAGATTAAAGGTATGAAAAGACAAGAAGGTTGAGAGTCATGTAAAAAAAAAAATAATAATCCTCCCACACTGTCGGCGGCAGCAACAACAACAAAAAAAGACCTCAGACGCGGGCTGAAAGCTCTTTGAGCAAACCACACCGGAGCTCTTCAAAAATAAAAAAAATGCTTTCAGTCATCTATCCTGATGAAATGGCGTGCTTCTGGTCACATGGTGCACGGTGAACGATTCGACCTCAGAGTTTTCAGGTTAATGATAATACTTCAATCAGAACTTAAAGCTGCTTGGTTGATGTAATTAACTCATTAACTGATTGCACAAAGCAAACCTTTGGTCCCTTGTAGCGCTTTAGGGCAGAGTTAAATTGAGATGGGATGAAGCTGGCTTTTTCTTTTGAGGAGTAGTGCTTTTGTCGAAATGGCCTCAAGGGTGGAGGAGAGGGGGGGGAGGGCTAAGAGATGAGGACGATGATGATGATGATGTCAGATGAAACATCAAACAGCTTGTCTGTGTGAACAAAAAGGCTGAATGAAGGAGTTTTGTGTCATTTCCAGCCGATCCATGGACAGAGCACAGCAGACCAGCAGCGCTCGGGGTACAGACGCTGCTCTCATCGACACCAGGTATTTATTCTTCTTTTAAATGTGACTTTTAATCTGAGTCTGGGTCATAAACGGCGTCTGATTTGAATATTTCAGGGACGTATATAATTTGTTTTGTAATCTGTATGAGGTTTTTGATTGTGTTTTATCGTCATATTGTCGTAGAACTTTTTTGTACTGTAAAAGGAAAACATAAGTCTTGAACATTTGTGCAAATGTAAACTGTACTTCTACACTGCAGTTCACTTACGACTGAAATGCATCTACAGTGGAACCTCGGTTCTCGAACATAATTCGTTCTTTGAAAACTGATTTGTTCAGAAAACATAAACTTTATTTCCCATAAGAAATAATGGAAACGAGATTAATCCGTTCCTACGCACCAGATAAATGCCCATTTACATGCCTACAGTTACATTAATATGTAACTGCGTGTAGGGCTGCGGTGTCGGGAGGGAGGTGGAGGAACAGATGGAAGGGGGGGGGGGGGTTATTCCTTTGAAAAGGAGTCCTCCTGGGTAACTGCCCTTCTGGGTTTTTTTCCTTCTCTTTCTCTTTTGCTCCGTTTTCTTAAGAAAATTCAAAATAGTTGATTTCTCCATCCCGTACTGCAGCAAGATCCCAGACACGGCGGCTATTTCCATATTTGCTCTTTTCTTTTCCAGTAGTATTTCTGCTGCCTTTCTTTGGATCCATGACTAAGGGTTAAAGAGAACAAAGCGAAAAGAAAAACATCTGTTGGACTTCCGAGGCATTTTAAACTAAATTTTTTTGGGGGTCAAAAACCGAATCGCTCGAGAACCAAGATTCCGCTACATTTCCATGTAGTGCATGTATGCATTTAACACCATAAGCGTGTTGTTGTTGTTGCAGTGGTGCACCTGTGCCTCATGGCTCAGAGGAGGGCTCCAGGTGGCTGCTGCTGCTGCTCCAGGGTTGCCATGAATGAAGACAATGCCCGTTTCTGCTTGCTGGCCGGACTCATCCTGCTCTATTTACTGTGCGGGGCGGCCATCTTCTCAGCCTTGGAGCATCCCTTCGAGCTGCGGGCCCGTCGCCTTTGGAAACAGCAGCTGGACAACTTCACGCAGCAGTACAGGGTCAGCCTGGGCGCCCTGCATACCCTGCTTCGTCAGTACGAGGAGGCGAACGGAGCCGGAATCCGAGTGGATGCGTTGAGGCCCCGCTGGGACTTCTCTGGAGCTTTCTATTTCGTGGGCACGGTTGTCTCCACTATCGGTAAATCTTTAGGCTTTGATGTGTTTTCTGGAAATGTTCGCTCCAATGTTCTTGCGTGGCTTCAGTAAGATATCGACGTTATGAAATGTTCAATATGCCATTTTATAATTTACTGATCCTCTTCTCCAGGTTTTGGCATGACCACACCTGCAACTATAGCTGGAAAAATATTCTTAATTTTCTACGGTCTCATTGGCTGCGCTGCAACCATCCTCTTCTTCAACCTCTTCCTGGAGCGGATCATCACCATGTTAGCGTACATCATGCGCTGGTGTCACGAGCGCAGACTGAGGTGCGCCGGGGTCGGCGTGGTTTCAAACAGGGAGGGATCTCCCGGCGAAGCGGACAGCCTGGAAGGCTGGAAGCCATCGGTATATTACGTGATGCTGATCCTGGGCTTGGCTTCGGTTGTGATTGCGTGCGGCGCTTCCACTCTCTACAGTTCCATGGAGAACTGGAGCTACGTGGATTCCCTCTACTTCTGCTTTGTGGCCTTCAGCACCATCGGCTTCGGCGACCTCGTGAGCAGTCAGAGGCAGCAGCACGAGTCTCAGGAGGCCTACCGACTCGGGAACTGCCTGTTCATTTTAATGGGGGTGTGTTGCATCTACTCGCTTTTCAACGTCATCTCCATCATCATCAAGCAAACTCTAAACTGGATCGTGGGGAAGCTGGTTTGCTCGGGTCCCTCTTGCCGTACGCCTAGCTGCTGGTGGCTCTGCTGCTGCCACTGCCTCCAGAAGAAACATCGTCACCGGAGGAGTCTGCCTGCACATCTCAGGAAAAAACGTTTAAAGCGCAACACTGTGCAGCCAATCACGTCTCACCGCCCTGCAGGAAGACACCGTTACACAGAGGGCTCTGTGGAGACAGTGTGCGACAGTGAGACGGATGCGGGCGCCGTGCCCGATGGGATGCGTGCGGGCCGACGTCTGTCTGGAGAGATGATCTCTGTCAATGAGTTCATGGTGTCCAATAAGGTTTCTCTGGCGCTGCTGCAGAAGCAGCTGAGCGAAACGGCTCACCAGGGTCCGAGGCAGAGCTACGGTCATCAGAATGGATTTTCTGGTGGCGTGGGGGCCTTGGCCGTGATGAATAATCGCCTACAGGAAACAAGTTTGGATAGGTAGCACTATGAAGAGGTTCATCTTATATACATTGATTTAAATTCTCTGCAGAGAATACCGGGTGATTTGAGGAACGACAGCACCGAATCCTCTCAGCATGTCAGAACCTAATATTTCTGTACTTTTTGCTTCGTTCAACATCTCTCCGATTTCGGTGGAAGTATATGCAGACAATATCGGACCTGCAGCGTGGCCAGTTTGCTCTGAGTTGAGAAGAGGTGAATGCAATCTAAACAATTCAGTATGGCTGTGAAGAAGAGGCTGATGCCTTGAAGTGATTGGCTCATAAAAAAAAAGCAATCAGATGAAAGATGCAGTGAAGGACCGCTTAAAGGAGGCGGCTGATTCAAGAGAGCTGCACTCCGAGGCGGTCGTCAGTATCGCGAACATACAGACAAGATCTACTCTTTTTAGCTAATGTGATGCATATGTAAAACATTCTAAATGTAATTTGGGTTAAGCAGAGCCTTTTGGAGATGCTATAGTAGCTCAAATGCGCTAACGAAGGGACATTTTAATTTGTTGACTACTAACAAATTGCCTATCTTGTCTCCAGCGCTTGTCATTGAAAGTCATAATCATGAAAGAGCGCTGAGATCCAGGGCTTTCAAAAGGGCACATGTAATCAAATGTGGCCTGTAGAGGACGTCCTTATGCCAATGAGTGCTTTACAGATGGACTCAAGATCAACACAGAAAGAGTTCGTTTCAGGCTCTCCTTGCTGGAGGAGGTCCTTTACTATGCAAGAAAAGCCATTTTAACGTCTCATCCCGGGGCGGATCTAGGGTCAGTCCTTTGGGGGGGGGGAGTTGTGCGTACAGAATTTTGTTGTTGTTTCCATCTATGTAAATACATAGACAAAAATATATAATTATTTCTTATAAGATATAAAGTCTGTCTTAATTCAAATTCAAATCGGTATGCTGCACGCCTTAGTTTCAAACCCGTGACCTTCTGGCTGGTTGTCAAGTGTGCTACCCACTACGCCACCTAGACTTGTTGACTTTGGGCCAGAGGCGCTGGTTTTGAATCCCACTCCGGGAGTCTGTTTTTAGAGGTGGAGGAACCCGGAAAACCCGGACAAAAACCCACGCAGTCATGGGGAGATCATACAAACGGCACAGATAGCGTTTGATTGAACCCGCCACTCACTGCACCACTACACCATCTTGTCTTGGAATTATATAATAAAAGAAAAAAGCCTATCTCTATCATGACAAGAAACATAATGAAGCGCTTCACCGTACACAATCTGTTAAATACTCTTTATTTAGATTTAAAACAGTTATAACATGTAATAGCTATTGACAGGAAATGAAAAAACGATGCAGTTCGGTTCTGCTGTTGTTATCAAAAGACGAATACAGTACGTATCCAACTTATAGAATAAAAACACATTTCACATAAACAGTATTATAGAACATGTTTAGAAATATACTCATTGTACAGATATTTTCAGAAACTTAATGTGCAGAACTTCTTCATGTTAAATATATTTTAAATTGGTCAGTAATTATAGATTTTAGGGTATTTGGACAATTTATGGAGCTCAGTTGTCGACCACAGACAAATCACAACATGCAGTATTAGCTAGCACTTTGAATATAATCTATTTTATTTATAGTTATTTTTTTATTATAGAAGACAGCTTTCCAGATAATTGGATTTAAGTTCAAGACTTTTATTTAAACCAAAATGAAAAGGAAACACCTCATCAAAAAAAACAACTTTTAAATAGAATTTTGTGTAATTAATTTTCTTGACAAAGTGTATCTCCGTGCGTTGAGATTGGTAGAACTAAATATTTAATTAGAGCATTCCCTGCCAGAGGAAAGGCAAAATGGAAATGTTCAAATGATGTTTTATTATTGTTTATATAGTATGTAATATTTATTTTGTCTATTCTAAAAACATCTTGTTTAAAATATAGCGCGTACACACACCCGTGATCTTTATATTATCCAATTAAAATAAATAATTTCACAGTTGTCTGTTCTTCATTTTCAACTGTATATGAGGCAGAGATTTGTGCAGGATCAGTTTCTCTGAGCAAGTTTTACAAAATGTTCTTTTCTTGTAGAAATATAAAGTTTACTGCAACAGGCTTCATGGATATACTGCATGTTTGTTTTTAGTTGTTGTGATGCTGATTGCTGGCATGATGATGTAAACAAACGTCCTCGTCTGTTTAATCATTTCCCTTAATGCCAGTTCACACACACACACACACACACACACAACTTTTTATACTGCCATTAATTACAGTCCCTCCATGTATCCATGGAGATGAAGTCCAGCTTGGCCTCTCAGGAGCTTCCCATGCCCTGCATGGGTACGAATCATGGTGAACATAAACAAGGTGGTAACACGTCACCTCATCAGAAGCGTGTTTCGTACTCACATTTGTCATTGTGCTGTTATGCGACTCTCTTTGTTGATAGTAAGCAGAAATAATGCAGTTCCTTCTGTAACACACAGAAGGAAAGTTGGCTCCGTTAGCTCAAACCCGTCCAGGTGAAGCACAGAAGCTTAAATTAAAAATATTTAGCAGATAATAAAGCTAATATACAATGATGGTTGGCTCATTTTGCTTTGCTGTTGCCGGATACACACATTAAATCTGTCTTACTTGCTCTGAATGCCTCCCCCTGGCGGTAATCCAGGGATGACATCAGATGCGAGGACCGTGAGGACAGACAGCAGGTCAGGTTCTTCCCCTCGGAGAAGAAGCTCGTTATAAATCTCTGACAGAAAAATAAAGCAAAACCGGGGGGGGGCACCAAAAAAATTAAATGTACATTCAGAATGTTTCCTTTTTAATCTTTCATGCATCACAGTGAACTGTTTTAAACAGGCTACTTATTGATACCAGGGTAAATTCATCTTTCATTTTGCTCTCCTCAGGGAATTTGACAAGAAAGCATTTTAAAGTGATAATGAAATGATTAACTTGACAAATAGAAGTATTGATTGACGTTACAGGTGTGCACCTCCGAACATTGTTGTCTGTCCTCATAAAGAAGTAACCGTTTTATCTCAGTGCGCTTTAATTGCACGGCATAAACGTTAAGAAAACAGTTAAGGGAAACTTACAGGGTCTCCAAATATCTAATGAGAATAACTAACGTGCAGCCTCCCTCATGCATCGTCTCTACCCACACACACACCTGCTACTTTGGACTCCAGCAGGTCCTCCAGCTCGGCCTCCTGGTGTAATGCCTCTGCCGACAGCTGAGGGGCTCCAGGAAAACACAGCAGGATGATGCTGATGTTGTCCAAGCTGCCCTGCGGAGAGAAGTTGTCATCCGCAGAGGTGAATGAACATGGCTGACCTTACAAATGTCAACATGTCCAATGTTATTTCCGCGCGGGTAAATCGTTAAAATAGATTTCGGCTCACGACGTGCCCACCGGTGTGACACAGATGCACTGGTGCGGGGAAATGTAAATTGGGATGTGGAAGAAGCCGTGACATTTCGAGTTTATCCAGGCTGAAGGAATAAGAGAGTGGAGTGATGGACGTAATGCCAGTTCAGCAGAAACGTGAGCACGCGAGGCCTGTGTTTGTCCATATATACATTCCTTTGATAGACAGAAATAGATAATAAATCTGATTTATGCTGGTAATATTCTTTATGATGAAGCACGCTGCGATGAGTAACACTTTGAATTGCTCATCAGCCTTCAACCGTGAGAGAGGCTGTAACGAGTCATCGTAGGAACCTAGAATAATCCCGTAAAACCTGTTCTGACATTTCCGCACTCTATTTTAAGGTAGTCGTTCACACTTTAGTCCATGACCTGCAGGCTGAGTCAAAATGAACCAACCCTACTTTAAGGCGTGCTGTCACCGCTAATGATGCTCTGCTCTACTTTTAAAGCCTTACCTCCAACGAAGGCTCACATGCAACTGAAGAGGACACAAGAACACTTTAACTCAACCCATTTGGAGTCTCATGAGTTTATCCGCCCAGCACCAAACGACTGATTGTGAAGTAAAGAAAGTAGAACATCAAGTTAAAATGTTTGCAATCAAAAGTTAATGTTCGGTGTCATTTTTCACAGATTTCACCTTCTAAATTAACTACTTGATTGAAATTGACTCCTGGCATTAAATGACCAAGATGCTAATTGTTACAAAGTTCATTCCATAAAAACGTCCTTGTTTGCATGTTGCATCTCTAGATGTAGAAAAACGACTTTTGCTCCAATAGTTAAATAGAAATTGTTCCCTTTTCTCAAAAAGTGGGAAATGATGTAACAATTTTAAATAAAAAAGTTCATTTTTTTGGGAGTCATAATCAGTTAAAATGATTTGACATTTAAAACCACTAAACATGTATAGAAATGCACGATTAAGCTAGCATGCGCTGGTAATAAGCAGCAGCGTCTGACCTTGTAGAGGCAGAGGTCAATGACCTGAGTGCAGACGTCCCTCAGGTCGGTGCAAACACGCAGCCGGTTGTGGATGAAGGCGCACAGCTCCTCGTTGCTGATGGCGTCCCACACGCCGTCACAGGCCAGCACCAGGAACTCATCTGCAGCGGAGCGCTCCACCACGCACACTTCTGGCTCTGGTGACACCATCTGCTGGCTGGGGGTCCGGTTCTCTGCCCCCTTGTAGCTGAAGTCTCCCAGAGCGCGGGACACCGCCAGGGAGCCGTTGATCCTTTGGATAGTCACGGAGCCGCCTGCACTCTCAATCCGTTCCTTCTCAAGGGGGCTGTATGGTTTGTGGTCCTCAGTGGCGAAGCAAACCTGGCCAGCCCGGCACAGCATGGCCCTGGAGTCGCCACAGTTGGCAAAGTAGATGTAGTACGGTGAGATAAGCGTGGCCACCACGGTGGTGCCGCCCCGCTCCCATCCTTCACGACGTGCCACACAGTGCAGATGCTTGTCCGTCTGGAAAAAGCCTTCCACAAGGGCTCCTCTCACCCTTTCAGGGTCATCGTCTGGTCCCATTCTACCTGTAGTAGATCAAACACACGTAGTGTTTGAACGCGTCATGAGACAGAATAACAAAGATCCTCGCAGAATTCAATCAGGGATGCTCAGCACTGCAAAGAAAACCTTATTACAGGTAATCAGTTGCTTTACCAAAGCTCCCTTCGATATATGTATTTCCTGTCAGTGGGCAGGCTGGGTGAACACAGAGTATCTTACCTGTGGCCAGGATGTGACCCAGAAGGCGCCGGGAGCAGTATTGTGCCGCTGTGCTGCCGGCATGCCCGTCAAACACAGCGAAGAAGCTCCAGCCGGCCAGCTCGCCACCCAGCTGTGGCACGCAGTTGTGGAAGTCCTCCATGTTGGCCCTCCAGCCCTGCATGCTCCCCAGGGCGTAGGTAAGGCCCCAGCGAGCGCAGCCCTCCTCCGCGAGCTTGTCCAGAACCGGCCGGTCCAGGTAAGGGCTGGCGATGACCTCCTCCTTCTCCTTTTCCTCGGGATGCTCTCCCTCTGCTGCTCCTCCACGGCCTCCTTTGAAGAAAGAACTGACCCTTTTCTCCGTCTCTTTCACCAGCTGCCGCATAAACGCTGGCATCTCCACGCTGCCCTTCCTGGATGTCCTCATGGCTCTTATCCGGAGCTGATGTGGTGGGAATCTTTGTGTTTGTGACAGGGGTCGGGGGCCGAGGTGGGTCTGGTGGCGGGCCTGTGCAGATTCTGCGTAGCCCTCCTGCTCCAGAGCTCAGAGCATGGCTGCCTGAGCTGATGGATGTCCTCAATGCCGGATACTCTCCCCCGTCTCCCTGCTCATCTTCTCCGTCTCCTCTCTCCACTGCCCCTGGAGAGGCTTCACCGATCAGTGCGCTCCTCCATTCGTTCTTCCTCTCCTCTGTGCTGCTGTGATTTCACCTTCTCGCTTCTTCCCTTCTCTCGTCTCGTTATTTTCCCTTTCCTCCGCTGTGATTGGCTGGCTATTTGCGTGCACCAATCCCTGCCTAGCTTGCCTCGTTGTTGTAATATCTGAGCTCACCATCCTCCTATCAGGCAGCTCAGGCCCTCCCACATCTTTAGTAATCTCAACCTACGATGGGATTATCGTCTGGCCCCGCGGCGGATTACGGGATTCTGTGTGTGACTGACGGTGAGAAGGAGAAACGGAGGGGAAGGAAAGAGAATGTTTTAATAAACACAGATGATCCTCGACTGATATTTGATTTCTGTTATTTAAAAATGACAATGCATGAAACTCTACCGATCATTACTGATCAATGTGGATCCATTGATTAGAATCAGAGCTGCATTCACTCTTTAACTGATTAGAACAGATGAATCTGATTTATCTACCCTTTTTTGCAGCGATCCTGGATTTGCCTGCTATTATGTTTGCATTTCATACATTTGTTTTAAACTCATATTGAAAATGTAAATTCTTTAGACTAAAATGTTCCTTTTAATTTCTTGTAAGCGATACATTCGACTGCATCCTCGGCTCATCCTGTTCTCTTCTCACTCTAGTTATTGTGACAGCACTTTTTGTTCTGGTACTAAATGTGACAATGAAGCAAAAGCTGTGAAAGGCAGGCTGTGGAAATAATGGTGGCGCTGTTTAAATCTGAATAAAATACAAATAAAGCAATATTAATATCTACAGATGTTCATGTTTTCTCATTTTATAGCATCAACATACAATAAAGAATTCACTATAGCCAGCTGGTCATTCTTAATGTGTGAACGGTTTCGCTTCATGTGAAAATGTGATTCTGGAATTTGTCATTATAAAAAATAAAATAAAATAAAAACCCAGTTAACCAAGGCAACGCGTTACCCTCTAATGCTCCATATAAATGTTGGTGCTGTGCTGCTCCAGCTCCAGTGAGATAAAAACTGTTTTAAATATCACTCACTCATCCTGATGGTGTGAACGCAACATGTTCCAGAGGTACAAAAAAAAAAAAAGCCCAGACATATAACATTAGCATATCTGCAAAAAGAGCGACATTAACACCGGGTAGCATTTTTACTTTCAGGTGCAAAATGTACACGAGTTTGAGCAGCCTGCCCCCACTGAAGCAAAAATGTCACTACAACACATGTAGATGCCTGACAGACGGTGAACAGGTCACCAGAGACACGGGAGAGGAGCGGCAATCAATGGCTGAATGATTCTCACGTGAATCCTGCACAGAAAAATGTCTGAGCGTCTCTGTGGCATTCATTAAAGCGAGATCACCGAAGCACCTCGGTACTTCTGCTGGTGAAGTGTGTGCAGCCACGGCTCAGGCCTTATTATAAAATAATTAGCTGACTGCTGACTTTAGCTGCAACGTTATTATTAATATTAGTGATTGGTGATGAATCTGTCATTAAAGAACTTTCTAACGCCGCTGCTTGTGAAGGCCTCTGGACACCGGTCAGCTACCAGCCGGCTGAGGGACGCTCTGGAAGTTGGGGGGGGGGGGGGGGGGGGACATGTCTGCTTACGTCTCAAGTTCCCTCTTTCAAGTGTGTGCATGTGCATGTGTGTGTGTGAGAGAGAGAGAGAGAATCCAAACAAGGGGTATCCAATACAGGATAAAATTAGGCCAGCCAGACCTTATATTGCTGATGGAGCTATAGGGTGGCCAGAAAAAGCCTGGGCTGGTGCAAGTCCACAGTGGAAGGACGAGGAAGAGAGGAGAGGACGTCAGATCGCCGCTGAAATGGCCTCCAAAAGTAAGGAAACAAACAGTGACAGGCTGAAGTAGAGGGAACTGGTCCGAGTCCGGCTGTCAGGGAGCGAGAGGGAAGACAGAGTTCCATTCTGCTGGTCAGACAGGAGGACCAGCCGAACGCTGAGATCAGCTTGTCTTTCATTTGGTGGACAGATGGACAGAATGAGACTTGGCTAAATGTGACACTGCTGCTGAGTGAATGCTGCTATGTGTTTCATTCTTAAGAGTCCAGCTTGTCCCATAAGAAACGGGGGGGGGGGGGGGCACTGACAAACCACGTCCTGTCAGATCTGTTTTTAGATTTTACACTTAGATGTAAGCGATAGATTCGGTTTCACACTCCTGATTCTGCTTCTGCCTCAGCGTCCTCTGAAATCAGGAAAAACCTTCTCGTGCATTTAGTTGGTGGCATGTTTCTGAGAATGGATCGCTGTTTTCTGTGTGTGTGTGTGTGTGTGTGTGTGTGTGTTTGGGATGATGCTGGTGTACAACTTTGATGTTTGGACTCTTAATGTATAAATTATTCAACCAGAATGTTCCACATTTCCTCAGCATCGGCAGGTTTGTTTCTGATAAAGAGAAAGATGGGAAGATGATCTGGGTCATCGGGATGACAGACAATCACATGGTGACACATTTTAAAGAGCGAGCTTCTTTATCGACCAGCCGCAAAGCACAGCAGTTCAGACTTGGGTTCATCAGAGCAGCTCCTGCCATCTCTATTTACAGAACGAATCTGCAGCTCATTTTTAGATGTTTATTCTCATATAGGCTCGACCAGAATGATGACAGAAGCTGATTTACTTCATCTGTAACGTGTCCCGCTTCGTGCAGCTATGGATCTGGTGTACTGGCGGAAAATGAGCTCGACCGGTGTGGTGTTCACGGGGCTGGTTATTGGTCTGGCCAGTCTGTTCCAGCTCAGCGCCATCACCGTCCTGTCCCATGTCTGCCTGGGTGCCATGTGTGTCACCTTCCCCCTCCGTCTCTACTATAAACTACTGGAGCTGCTGCGCTGGAACCCGGGGGTCCACCCCTTCCAGTGAGTCCATCGGTGGTGATGAAGCCATTGTTCCCCCCTGCAATCTTTCTTCAGTCAAACCCTGCAGTGAAGCTGCCCTTCCGGCTGAGTGTATTTGTCCGCACGCGTCTGTCCACAGGTCCTATCTGGAAAACGACAGCTCTCTGACGGACAAAGACACGGTGATGCTGGTGGAGGAGCTGGTGCTACTGATCGCGTTTGCCGTCACAGAGATCAAACGGCTGATTTTCATCGACAGCATCGTTGACTCTATTAAGGTCTGATTGCTTATATATATATATATAGTTGTTTTCAAGTAAATAGGACATTTTTCCATTCTACATATCCATCAAGTTTCATCAAAATCCACCAGGTATCTCCTGAGTGAAACAAAAACATGTAAATAACACCTGGATGTGGCCCTTCAGCCTGATCCAATCTATAATTTAACGGCTTCTTCCCGTTATATACCCAACCCTCAAGTATTATTAGAAGAATCCTGATGAAAATATTTCCACCATGACTGCTATAAAAAGACACATCATTGTTGCTACAGCAACACAAGGGGACGTTTTTCCAGCGTGTGAATCTCAACACCAGTTTCAATTCCATCTGCTCTTCCTCCAGTTTGTTTTGTTCCTGTATCTGCTCACCTACGTCGGCATCCTTACCAGCGGCCTGACTCTGGTGATAACTGGTGAGTGCTGCTCCTCGTACACGTTTCTGAGCTCCCACCTCTAGGATTGTGTTCCGGTAAAGCTGCCAAGTCATAGAAAGATCATGGTCGCGGTTTTACAAAACTAGAAAACGTTTTTTTTTTTAAATCGATGGGAGAATGCAATTCACAAAATAAAATCAATAATACTACTGAAGGTTGTTTCTCTTCTGTCTTTGTTGAGCAGCTGTGATTGCCGTTTTCTCCATTCCTCTTTTGTATAAAAAGCAGCAGGTGAGTTCTATGTTTTTCACTGAAAGCCTGACCCAAGCAGGAAGAAAAGAGACATTAAAACCATTAATGAAAACCTTAAACTGATTAAATCTGAGTTGGAGGAGAAATGTATTTCAACAAGAAGCATATATGATGTTTAAAATGCACTGACCTGGCCGTTGTCATGGTGACAGGTGCGAATAAGGAGAATGGTTAGAGCGGTGAAAGGTTTTGTAAAGAAAATCAGAAACACGTGAGTAAGGGCATGTTCTTTTCATGCCAACACATCATGAAATGTTTTTTCGATGTCTTTTCACAATGTGAAATGTGTTGTTGTTGTTGTAGGTGCCTTAGTCTCTATGAGTCAGTCAGACCCTCTGCTGCCCCTGAACCTGCCGCAAAACCTGCACCTGCAACTGCCCCTGCCCCCAAACAAAAGGCCAAATCCAAATAATTTGTTGGTGGCACTTTGAAAGGACTCAAGGGTTGGGATTTGGGAAAATGTTGGAAGGGTTCATCCTCTGTGGGGCCACTGGAAGGGCAACTCATTTCCATTTCACTGCCAACGTGTTTGTTTACGGGAGCACGACCTAATGGATTCTGACAGCTGAAACAAAGCCGCCATTCACTCGTTGAGAGCGAGTGGAAGTGCATGAGGAGGAGAATTTGATTTGCCGAGATGCTTTCTGTGGGCAGTGTTCAGCAAAACCAGTTCACATCTACTCTACACCGATGAGCACGATGTTCCTGCTAAGACGGAGAAATATTGTCAAAGAAGCTGCGTTATTGCTGCTTTTTCTATTTAGCATATTTTTTTATTAGCAGGATATAATTAAAGTTGACGTGAACTTCTCACCTGAGTTTCATTAACGTTGATGTGTTTGTATACAAATTCTCCCCCAAGGGCCCATATTAGTAAAACACTCTATAAGCAAATAGTCTATATAGGAATAATAGTTATATTAGGAATAATAAGAGCAATCAAACAATTCTTTAATAAATTAGATCAATTTAACTTTCGTTTGATTGACAGCAAGAAAACAGCTTTATTTGGCAAAACAGGAATTTGAATTTAGCAGACAGACTTTATAATACTCGTAAAATATTTAGTATCATCATCAATCTTAACTTGACAGAAATGCTGAGACACAAAATTAGTTCCATGAATCTTGCTGTTTCATGTCCCCCTTTCAGAATATAAAATATCCCAACAAGTGACTGGTAACTCGAGTACTTGAGGTGCACTTTGTCAAGGAAGAGGAGTCTTAATGTCTTAATGACCCGAAGATATTTCCTATAGTTTCACATCATGATTCCGGTTGAACCAGCCATCAACAGTTGTTGTTGTTGTTGTTGTTAGGTTTGGAACAATTAAAACTAATGGATATCTGAAAACCAAAACAGAAGAAACCCCAAACCCAGCACCGTGTTGAGAAATGTGTCTTAAATTGGGTGAACTATTCCTTTCAAGATTTCTTTTTATTTACTGTTAATGTGGAATTGAGATCTTTGTGATCGTTTAACTGTCATTTAATAGAACCATTAATTAGACAGAAAAGCTTGCATCATTTCTGCTCTGTTTTAGATTGACTTCTTTCTAAAGATATTCCTAATTTTTGTATGTGTTACTTCCCATTTCTGTGTTGCTCCCCAGTAAGAGGTTGTTTAATAAAAAGAAAGGCCAGTTTGCTTGGCCCTCTGTAACCCAAAAGTGACTTGTGTTGTTTTTGTTTACTTGTGTTAACAATAGATTGATCATTAGTCCCTCTTCTTGGCAGATGACTTGACTTTTCACAGCAGAGGCTGTACTGACACGTTCGATCACTAGGTGTTGCTCTTGGAAAGTGTCGGCCCTGCAGGAGAGGATGGAGAGCACTGACTGATCTAAAGGAATACATGAAACCCATGCAATCATTTCAACCATCAGCTGATGATGTCAATGCAATTCAGGCTTTGGTTCCTTAACATGAATTCATCTAAACAAAACAATTCTAATAAAAGCAGCTTTTTTTTTACACTCTGTGAGATGAATTCCCTTTAAGACACATCAAATTTAAAGTCTGAATTAAATCTTAAATGACTACTCTCGTTTTCACATGTGGAGCTTCTAATATATGGGATTTTTATTCTACTGACAGACACAAGTGCAAATTTGACAAACTGCTTTTTTTAATACATAAATCAAACGGCTGCTGTCTCTCATCTAGGAATGTAAACGTTACATGCCATAATACACTTAAAAGAGCATTCTAATGTGTCAATATGGCACTTCACAAAGTCAGTTCTCCACGTGATCACAGTAAAAGTCTGACATGGCATATCTTACAAGAGCATAAAACTATTCTACAAGCAGCGAATATCTTGAATATCACTCAGTTTACACATAAGTGCATATTTCTACTGGGGGTGTCAAATTATCTCATTAATTGCGATTAAAAAATTACAGTCCTATTTAGCGCGGTGAGTAGCGGAGAGGATCGCAAGCAGCCAGTCGCGAGTTAGCAGCGAAGACGTTAGCAGCTTAGCGAGCCGTAGCGAAGCTCTTCACCAAACTAAACTTTGATCTTTTGATCTGCCACAATAATGTAATGAATTTAAATGAAAACACAAAGTTGAGGACTTCTCTGCAATTTTTAAGTAAGATTAAAAAAAAGATGAATTAATTACAGATCATAATTGCTCACATCTTTTAATTGCTTTACAAGCACTAATATCTACACAGCAAAGTACTGACATCAGTAAAGTCTCAAATTCCTGATTAGTTGAGGGCTACGACTGGTGCAGAGACTACATTTATAGTAGTAAATGTCAGAAAGCATTGCGTCATCAAATTCTTACAAATCACCAAACTGGGACGGAAGTAGCTTAATGAATCCCTCCATGGGCTGCCTTGCAGTTAGAACATTTGGTCCCAGACGACCGGAGCGGTTCAGATCTGACGTGGTTTGGTTTTGTGATATGCCTGAGAAGAGTCTCAGATGTATACATAACGGTATCCATGCTGACAGGGGAAAGGGGACAATAATGGGATCTAAGTTAGACCAAGACCCATCTTCAGATTCTCCCCCCCCCCCCCCCCCTTAAAGATCCACCCAACAGGTTTTCCTGTTAACAAACAGACAGTCAAATGAACAAACGGCGTCAAAAACATAACCTCCTTGGAGGAGGCAATAACTGGCAAGTGCCGGGTGGACCGTGTTAGGATGTTACACATAGTGTTCCCGGTGGTTGATGTACACTCGCTCTGTCCCGCTCTGAAGACACGCCCACTCCAGATGCGACTGCTGCTGGGTGGGACGTTTTACCCCAGACGGCCCAGGCCTCGTCGTGGGTGGCTGCTCCCCATCTGGCAGCTCGTACCTGCGCTCCGCCCTGCGAGTCTGCAAGTTAAAATGTTTCATCAGGCAAGACCATCTTGCTTTATTGTCTTGTGCCGGAGTGCGACTAAGTCATGTTAAGTGAGAAAAAAAAAAGACAGAAACAATATTTTCCTTTGAGGTGTCTTAAAGTGTCCCCATTAAAAACAACAACAACAACAAAAAAGAGACTTGTTTATGCTTGAGAGAAGATTCATTAAAATTTAAATGATGCTGCATATTAAATGAGTACAGCCATCGGGGCTTTTGCTTAGTAAACAGACAACGATGTGGCAGCGTCTGGGTGGGTATTACCTCACGTTGTAACAATGCTAATCATTAGCTTAGCTAACGTTAGTATTTCGGGTGTGGGGATGATTCAGATGCTGTCAGAGCACCGACCGCGGGGTTTACCTGACACAGCCAGGCCACTTGAGATGCATGGACACCCAGAGGAACAGCCGGTGCTCTCCCACAGTAGGGAGGGGGCGGCTTGTGTGTCGGGGGAAGGTCGATCCTTCAGAGACGGAGAGAAACAACAACCAGGATGGATTTTATTTTTCCAGAATGAACACACTGCTGAAAGGGGAAACTGATTCAAGCACCAGTTTCAGACTAGATTGCTAGATGAGATTTAAAACAAGGTTTTTACATCAAATGTTGCTTTTACTGAGAAAATAAAACTGATGATGTCACAATGATGTCATGCAGATGTTGCTTTTGAGATGCATAATGGGAAATGTAGGATTCTATAATTTTGTCTCTCGATCCACACTGAATAAATAAAAAAACCCTGATGACTCAAAGAAATCTTTCTTCAGGTGTTTTTTATTTAAACATATACCGGTACACTAACTGACTGCAGTAGCACGGATAGCTGTTGATGCTAACGGCATCATGCTGGAATGTTTAGGACATGTGACAAAATGGGAATAAAGGTGATGGAATTACATGCGCAAGAGTAAACGAAAAGATGTTTGACCGCTGCACTGAAATCCTCTTACCCACATTACGGCCCTTTGTGATTCTCTTGTCTGTAGAAAAGCCTCTTCAGCACTAAACTTAAACGGAGAAACTGACCTTGACTATTCATAACATTCTGTGATGACAGACATCAATTCTATATTTCTGCTTTTATTTATATATAATGTATTATTCTTTTCTACAACTAGCTGCTGCTGTTCTCGTTCATAGATGAGAAGTAGAGATTATAGTTCGTGCCCTCGGCGACATGCTGTCCGACCCATGTGTGATGAAGGACAGGGATGAGGTCCTCCCCCCCCCCCTACTTTTTTCCCACTGGGACTTGCAGCCACGGTCACACTTAAGATGCTAAGTTAGTCGTGGCATTGACCACAGGACAACACATTGTTGATGCAGGGGCCATAAGCATGCACACACAGAGTGCTTTCCTCTCATGAGCGTTCAGGCAGGCAGCCGGATCTGCAGCCGCGTGATAATCTCCGACTGTCACATCAGTCACTTTGAAACTCCGTCTGAGGCACGCACATCAGACTTATTTCCTATGTCTATACAGGGGCGGCTGGAGTATGAATCAGGATACAATCCTTTATCACAAGCTGGGTTAAAAACAAAAGGGTTAAAAAAAAAAGACAATTTCCGTACATGAACATCAATGAATTTGTTTTTCAGCAGGATTGAGCATCCGATCCGAGAGGAGTAACGTCTACTCGGGAGCTAGCGCCTTTTCCTTGACATTCACTTGATGGGATAAATCTATTTTCTCCTAGAGAGCTCACTGACACTCCATCATGGAGGGGTGGGGGGGGGACACGGTCCATGAGGTTCTTACGATTTGAATGTAAAGGGTGGCGAGCTGGACACAATTATACTTTTAAGATGTTCAGTGGCAGGACATTAGTAGTGTGACCCTGTTATTGATCTTTGCTACAGCATCAATGCGAGAGCTGGTGCACAGTAGAAACAGAATACAGCAGGACAAGGGCCTCTGCTAGAACAACAATGCCCCCCCTCCCCCCCCCCCAGCCTTAATCCAGGGATGAGCTTCAGTCAACCTCACAACGTGCCGTGTCATGAAATAACCAGCCGAGCAAGTTCTGGGTCACGAATTATTTGTCACTTACACTTTATCGGTGAAGGCCGGTGGCGGCGCCTTACGAGCAGTGAGGATCACGATGATGAAGACAGTGATGAGGAAGAGAGCGAGGACCGCGCCCATCACAGCTCCCGCCACGGCGATGGAGCTCAACCTCGCCACTCGAGACTGTTCTGGGACAGAGCAGAGACGCACTTCGTATACCACGAAACAATATCAGACAAAATGAACGCCGATGAGGTTAGTCAAACCGCTTCAGGTTTTAATAGCGTTCGTTCAAAACGGCATCAAAGCAGAAGTTTGTTTCGGGCTGACATTGGGCCTCGTGAGGTGCACAAATACCCCCAGATAAACATCTACACATAATTTATCGAGTATAGAAACAGCATGACACAATTGTAGAACTACCGAGAGGTGCTTCAAATGTTCGCCTTGCAGTCATCAGACAGAGACGCTGGATTCTGGTGGGAATGAGCACAAGCATCGAACACACAGAAACACACAGAAACACACAGAAACACACGGTAACGCCTCCGGCTTTAGATGTCTAAACCGGAGTTCCTTCTTTCACTTTCTGCCCTCCGCGTGACTCTGAAGAAGAGTCACAAGCCATGTTTGAAAATCCTTCGAAATAAAAAGGTGAGATTTTGCATCTCTATCAGAAGAAACACCTCAGAGTGAACTATAAATACAGGCGCATCAATTATTTATGAAGTCTCTGGCTGTTGATAAAATAGGAACGCAAACAGGCTGAACGATTGAGATGACTTCATGCTAATTACATGATAGTGTTAAAATAATGTCAAATCTGAATGCAAAGTAATAATATGTTATATATAAATAGGCAGGCCATTTGGTTAAATCTCAAAAGGCACACACACAGACGTTAAAATTGATTTTAGAATGACAAAACATTTCCCGTTTATGTTCAGGTATTAAACCTTTTATACTGTAGAATAGAAATCCTTTTACATACAAGACTTCACAAAGCCCATTAAACCCATCAGGACCATATACACGTCTGTGTATTTAGCAGGAGTTTGTGAATGTTTCATTGAATCCAGCAGCAGACTTCTCAAAGGAGCGGCTCTATGGTTCTAGTTTAACACACATCATCCTGCAGCGCTTATCAGACCCAACCAACCCCCTTTTACATACACATCAATGAATAGAAATGCCCATGCTGCATACGGAGAGGCTATGTTAGGGATGGGGGGGCAGCCTGCTGATTCACTTCCCAGCCCCTTCCTCCCTTCCTCCCTCCCTCCATGTGTCTGTATTGTCCTTCCTTTGTCGGGTTAAAATGCTGCTGAATTAGCCTTGTTTGAACATATGCTTGCATCCGCGCCGCGCTGCCCACTGGGGGGGGGGGGGGGGGGGGATTAGGATTAATTGTGATTAAGATGCATTAAACTCACAGAACAGCCATTTTTGGCCAATCAGCAGCAACGTGTAAAACTGATGGCGGGACGCACTGGAGGACAAAAGGTGACGCTAGTCGGGGAACAAAAAGCAGAATCTGATGGTCAATTCTAGTTGATTTAGCAGTTGACCGGGGGGGGGGGGGGGGGGGGCTGAAAAGTGAATCAGTAGGCTGCCCCCCCATCCCTAGAATTCTTAAAAGTAACTAAATTACGATGCAGATTGAACATTCTGGGGGTCTGAGCTCAATGCCCCCTCCACCAGTCGATAACCATTTGGTTCTCTTTAATGGTTTGAACTATGAACTATATATACACAAACCATTATATATATTTTAATGGCGTTATCAAGCTGCATGATGAACATCCCACCGCAGACAAAAGCTGCTTTAACAGAGAACCTGAAGGCTGCAAGAGAGAAAGAGTCATAAATGTATTCATGCACGTTCCATTCTGATAACTTGTAACATTTCTAAATGTTTCAATTGTTCAAATATAATCTATTCCGGAGGGGGAGGGGCCAGGATTAGTGATGGATCAACCGTCCCCAAACTGGCCACAGGGCCGGCTTCTGTCCGTCCTCCTTCCTCGCTTTGTTGCACGTGGACATCGTCGCTGCGAAGTCAGGACGAGGGCATCATGAATTAAACAGCGCACCTCAACGGCACAAGCCGGTGACTAGACGAAAGATGGCAAGACAACCCCTCCTCCCACCGCTCCTTCCTGAAAGCTCAACGACCGTCAAGAGTCGCGCTACTGCTCAAACAACAGACCCCACAGGGAGCACGCGCTGGTGGAACAGCAGCGAGGGAGGGAGTCTAGAGCCGTCGGCGCCCTGCCGTTTTAGTCCCGCGTCTTCTTCAGCTCTGTAACGGTGACGACACGAGCCCAAGCCTCCCTCTCGTACGTAGTCGCTTCCCACCACGCCGCCCGAGACGTGTGTCCACCCCTTTGTGGGTTGTGAGAAGTACGCTTGCATAAATTCGTGTGACCGTGACATCACTACCGAGCCGCTTCACTTTTTAAATCTCCACAAATCTAAAGGTGAGAGAGAGAGAGAAAGCCCGAATATGCCTTTAGGATTGGGAGTCCCAGCTGAAGAGTGTCAAGGTCACATCAGGATGATTTGCCCTCATTGATCGAGGCGCTCTGTGGCACAGCGGCAGGGTGTAAAAGAACACGCCAATTCCATCCGCCATCCCCTCTTCAGGCAGTAAACTCTTCGATCCACTCGACCTATGCTTTCGGTGGTCCGGTAGCGCTTGTGGGAAGACAGCCTCCATCAGCAGCTACAGATGAGCTAGTTGCCATGGGGATAGTCAATGGGCTGGAGACTGAGGACTTTGGGCCAGACAACCACTCAGCATTCAGTTTTACCAGCTAGTAGGTGAGAGAAATGATAAGGGGGGGGGGGGGGATTCAGAGGAGACGAGCAAGGGTCTTTCTCTCCTGAAAAACAAAAGCAAACTCGGGATGGCGAGGAGGGCAGAGAGAGAGAGCGAAGGAGGCGCAGCTGGTTCTCCGGACTAGGAAAACCAGCGGAGCGGAAGAGCTCTGTATTCCAGTGTTCTTGGATACCAGAGTGATGAAGATACAGTGAAGTGAGGAAGCATGAATTACATCATGTGCGGTATCCCACATGTGCGCACTGGATTGGGAGGAGGGGGGGGGGGGGCAGCATTAGGGATGATGTCATTTATAGAAGCACAAAGAGGAGCAGAGACCGAACAGCCTGCAAAACGGAAAGCTTAAAAACCTCCAGAGAAGACAAGTCACAGGTGCTAAGGTGCTTTATTTGACAAACGCATCTCAAAATGACTGACAAAATTATCTCCAGTTGTCACAAGACATATTTTCTTAAAAAAAAAGGAAGTCATTTTTCTTCAGTATGTACAGAAACAAACGTCGTCACAACGTGCTTTTCATTGACAACGCGACACTCGAAGCAAAGATCCTGACGGAAACCTGAAATTCATTCAAGGATTCTCTGTGTGCGATTTAACGCCTCCAGGCTTACAAACATACGGCACCCTTTATCGTTATGGCAATGAGGGTAGAAAAGTGAACATGGCACTGGAGACTCCTAATAACAGAGTATGTGAAAAAATCAAAACCAATCCTCGACTCAAGCGAACAATACGACTATTACATTTCTTCTAGGTATCTAAGGCACTAGCTGTATTTCCCTCGGTAGAAATATCGACTGATCTCTACACACAATGTCCCAGTACAAAAGAACTTCATTAATCTAGGTGCAGGGATGCAAAACTGACGAGTCATCCAAAAATAGTACATCGATTGGTGGAACTTCCGTCTTAGTGCATAGAAGCAAACGCACAAACGGGGCGGTGCTGCTGCCTCCCGTTAGTCCCTTCATTTACATCAAAGGGGACAGAGAGGCTGAAGAAACGGTGCAGACCTCACTCTTCAAGAGATTTGCGTTTCGCATATCGTCATCCTCTTAATCCAAGACACATTGAAGAGCCAGTTAACCCAAATCAGAACCGTGTAGGTACTCGCTCTGCATGCAGTGGTGCCGAGCAACGCGGACAGATTGGGGTTAACCCAGATAAAGGACGGCGCCGCGCTCAGATCCCAGTCCACGATGAAGGTGGATCACGCTCTGTTGCTGGGCCTCGTGAGTTCTATAGGAACACGTCACCAAAACATTGCACCGTCACGTCGGATGATGCACACCGTACACGTTTTATCACTGGAGCTGCACCGCCAGGGTTCAGTGAGGCGTCACGGTCATGAAGGGAAGCGCCCGTTTAATCCTAGTTTACCGCACAGCCGCACCGACATGAAGAGCAGACCACGAGTTCTCTTCCCGGGCTGCGGGTCACAGCGGAACATCAATTTATCAGCACAAGAACTGCACAAAATCAACAAATAATCAGTGAGGTTTCTCCAACAGTATAACCAATTCCCCATCGTGACAACTTCAATATTCATAATGGCCTAAAGCATCTTTTCACGTCTACTCAAGGCTACTAGGACCCTGTATACAACAGTGATTTATGTATATAAGCTAGTCAGCAATATTTGAATGCGAATCTGTCATTTATACAAACCTTAAACAGATACTTGGATTCCAACAGAAAATATTCGATCGGCGGCCACAATACTCAAGTTGGCACGTACTCACAAACACTAGAAAAACGGCAATCGTTGGATCTCCCGAGTAATGTTGGATAAATAGGTACTCGTGTCATAATACTAACCTGAGCAGATAAAGAAACAAACTAGCTCTACAACACTTTGCTTCAGTTTAATCACAGTTTTCGGCGAGTTTCTCACATTTGAGAGGCTCGAGTCGCAGTAATTTGAGGCTGATGACAAATTATAATTTCTTTGCAATTCCAGACTGGAACATTTAGAGAGGGAAAAAAAAGCCAGTGGGTATTTCATAGATACTCAAATGATAATTATGAGTATTTAACAATCCAGATTTAACAATTAGTGCAACAAAACATGTGGTGGAGGTTTTAAACCCGATTCTGCCATCGGTGATAAACCATACAACACTTTATTACGGCAGTAGAACATGTGCTATATTTCAATGAACACGATTACAGCAGGCAGCTAGAAACATGAATTGAATTAGCCCATCGATGCCTCTGACTGGGTTTGTGGAACGATCGTGTGTTTTAGCAGTGAAATGATTCCATCGGTGGTTCTTTGTGGTACGTTGTACTCGACTGATTTGCTTTGTGCTTCGGGGGGGGGGGCATGGCACGGCGGCTGCCATACCGCAGCCTGCTCAGACAAACGCCGCTGCTGCTGCTTCTTAGAGACCTGGCTCCGAGCGCAACTTGTCAAACAAGTCCAATTATAATCGCTTCAGAACCGGAGGATGCGTCCGACTCGGCCTGAAATGCTCCCGTCACACGAAACAGAAGCAACATTATTCCATCTCATTTAATGGAATAATGAATTGAAATAATTCTTATTTAATTTTTGCACCGTATCGTTGCATGACTTTTCTTAAATTTGACGAAGAACCCACTTGGGCCGGTCATCATGCCCAAGTCTCCAATCAAGGTAACTCAAAGGTTGACATGAACCCGAAACAAAAGAAATTATGACACCGTCGTCAATCATGAAGGAATTCTGACTTTTTTTCTCCCCAAATTTCTACGCCTCTGCTGATATTTTCAAAGACAACCTGTGACCATCTGTATTTCCTAATCAGAGGTCATTTAAGCGAATCAAGTATCAACGCATTCAAACTAAGCTAGCCAGCAGGGCTTTCCACTCGACCGATGAAACACCAAATTGACTTGCAGTCCACATAGTAAGGCCGAGAGGGAACATCTTTAGTCCTCACAAACACGACGGAGTGACCAGCTCCTTTCTGTACGCACGCAGATGCGGATTGCTAAAGTGTCTGTGCGGTTCACAGTGTCCACGCCGAGAACAAAAACATCACATCTCAAGTGTCGACCAGGACGGTTGGACAAAACAAAGTGAGCTACAGGAAGGAGATTAGTGGCGTGCACGCGTGGGCGCAGAAGAGGAGTCGGTTTCCGTTTAGCAGGACCACGCAGCTCGTCAAACGTACCACTCCCTGCGCGAGATGACCGACCCGTCTGTGTGAGCGACGTAGTCCCCGTCCGGCCCGCTGTCGTAGCAGTCTTCTGACATGGAGGCGGAGCCGTTTCCCCGCGGCGGAGGGGAACGGGGGTGCCTGGCACATCTGGTCTGTTGGGGGCTACGGTACTCTGGACCCTGTTGCTGGCTGAGGTGAGCGCTCTCCCTCATCGCCCTGGTGTACCCGTTAGCGGGGTACTCCTCTTCGCTGTAGTTGGAATGTTTGCGAGGACGGTCGCCCCATTCCTCCCGGTCGTGGTCCTGATGCTGGGAGCTGCCGCCAGCCTCGGTAGGCTGGAGTTCGTGCTGTGCGGGGGCCTTCTGAAGGTCACTGGGGCCCAGGCACTGCTTGGTGTAATAGCTACCGTGGAACGCCTGCCGCTTTTGGAGGTAACACACCCCAACCAGAGACAGGAGCAGCAGCAGGAACAAGGCCCCGCCTACAGCCCCGCCCACCACGGCGCCGAGATTACTTTCAGGTAGAGCTTCAAGCGTGGGAAAGCCGAGGAGGACAGGGCCCGTTTCGTCCACTAGCGTGGAGGAGGCGGAGCCAGTAAGGACAGGAGCAGTTATGGTGGAAGGCATGGTGGGAGGATCTAATGGAGGGAAGGAGAGGGTGGAAGGGAGAGACGGACAGACAGAAGCAGAGAACGTCAATGCCAACTACATCAGCGTTTCACTAGGCGGGGGGGGGGGGGGGCAGGTAGACAAACATCCGCTAAACTAAACCACCACACACATTAGCACCAACGCGGTGCGGCTGCAGGTCTGAGATGAACTCGGGGAACTCCTGAACAGACTCGCCTCCACGTGATCGAGAGATCCATAAATCAGTGATTTCCGGCTTTCCCATCGGTCCAATCAGTTCCTCAGTGTAAAATACATTTGTTGTTGACATCGGCTCAAATATGTAAATGTCTTAGTTTGAAGGAAACAGCCAAAAAAAAAAAAAATCAGACATTTGAAGAACGGTTTTAGGTTTAATCGTAGTATTAATATTCTACCCAGACAGCAAATTAAACCTTAACGTGTACAACCAGTTATTTTCCTGTTATTTTACAGTATATAAATCATATTTAACAGGAGAACGTTTTGCTTTCATTACACCGCTATCAGAACACAAACTTCAAGTGGATCAGAGGTAATGTCCATATAAAGCTAAAAGCCATAATCAGCAAAGAGTCGAGCGATGAAAGAATCTGCATCTGAAGACTTTGGTCCCGCGCGAGGAAAAGATTCTCGTCTGCGGGACGGCCAGCCTGAACGGGTCTCAAAGCGTGTGAATCGGTCGACTCCACGCAGAGGCAGCCAGCTGAGAGCCGGGCAACACACACACACGCACACACACACACACACACACACACACACCAAAGGCAAACCAACACGTGCACAGAGGGCCTCTCAAAGGAAAATGAGAAATGGATGATAAATAATAAATAGAGTTGAAAAGAACTCGTTAATGTTTGATGAATGTGGGACATCATCTCAGTCAAGCTGCAGGCTTTCGCCTCGTGCTGCACGACACATGCAGAAATAAAAGAAACAGAACAAAGGAGCGAGAGATGAAAAGAATAATCGCACTGGAATCGGAGAAGCTCCAGAGCCGGTAAAGACAGCGTGTGAAAACAAAGGGACATGCTTCCCACACACATCAAGGGTCAGGATAAAACATGCTACACGGCGCCATAGCATGCGCCAGAGCGCAGATTACCGTGGTCTGGAGAGGACTTAAATGCTTACAGCTGTTCAGCCAAGAACCCCCCCCCCCCCTTTGCACATCTGGATACCTAATGCTAATCAGCATGCATTATCACCAAGTGAAAAGGCTGGACATCATCATTGCCACCCAACGGCATCGTGGGTCAGCGCGCACAGAGCAGGCGATAGCGATAGCAATAGCAACACAGGACCACGGTCCAGCTTGAAGGACGCCGCCAGAGGCAGCGGCGTCCTTCTCTGCGCGTGCGCACGTCGGGAGTCCGTTGCGTTCGGGTCTGGGCGCTGTGCTCACCTTGTATGAGAATACGCACGTCTCGACTGCGGAGGCTAACGCCGTTGGCCGCCTCGCACCTGTAAACCCCGGAATCGTTCCGCTGGAGGGGACGAAGGAAGAGCAAAGTGCTGTTGATTATTTCCACCGCTTCCGGCATTTCCCCATCCAGTCTACGATGCACAAGAAACACAAACAGTGAGGAAGACGTACAAACAAGCCACCGTGCAATTAAGCATCTCATATGGACACAACGGGTCAGCTTCAGGATCCGTCCGACACGTACCTGACCCATCGGAAGTGATGGGCCGGCGGGTTTGCATTGGCTCTGCAGGTCATTTGGACATTATCCTGCCCCACATACCAGTCGCCGTCATAGCCGGCAACGGAGACATCAGGGGCAACTGCGATGAGGGGGACAAAAAGCGATCGAAATATTATAAGTGGTCAAAAATGTGTTCATCTACAAATATACTGTTCAACCTCAGTAAATGTATATCGTCCAAAAATATTTCTGGTAGCCAGGCAGTTGTTTACGTCACAAAGCGGCTGCTTGGTTTGCGTTCATTATTAAAGATTAAAACCTGAGCCCCCCCAACGTGCACCGAGGTGTCCGGTCATCAAAAACATTACGTGAACAAACCGCGATTATTCTCACAGCCGCAGCCGTTAGCGATTTCAAGGCAGAACATCAAAACAGTAAACCAGACCCAAGTTAATGCATCCATTGGGCAATGTGGAAAACACCAACTCTCCAGCGCACTAGGACACAAAATAGAAATGTCTAAAGGTATACAAGCAAGGACAGCCTTTCGTGAGGCCATGATTAACACATGCAAGGAGCCTGAATGGATCGTCCTTCGTCTCTTCTGTCAATTTGGCCATTTTCTAAAACGAATAGTTGAAGTGTTTCACAAACATCAACCTCGACAAGGCTGCACATAATCAAAGGACTTGCTTTCCAAAATCAATCAACCCTTCAGTGTGAAGGTGATAAACTTTGTAAAGCACTTTTCAAAAACATGCAACATGCAAAATTATATAAAAAAATAAAGTGCAAACTGCAAAAGACTCCAATGAAAGTGTTTAAATCTCTGCAAGTATTTTTAGATAAAAAGGTCAGACGTGCCGTTTGAACGTTGAATGCACGAGGGAAAGGCGGCAAGCCTCCCCTCCTCCATGAAGGAGCAGGAAGGGGAGGATCTTCTCCGTTACCTTCCATTTTAGACTACGGTTCACGGAGATGCCTGAAAGTGAAGTTCTGCTCACCATCCAGCAATTTTAAACAAATCTATACTTATGCACAACGTTCTGATCAAGACTCGTCCCCTTAAAAGCGAGACCGACCCCCTTTATGCTTCTACAAGCCTCCAACAGGCATTTATTAATGGTTGAAGAGTAAAAAGCTTACACTGCACATCCAGCTGGTACGGGATCCTGAAGTCAGTCTGCAGCGCCGGGTGGCGAACCACACAGGCCAGCGTGTGGCCCTGGATGTGACGAGTCGGCTGCCACAGGTAGCGCACCTGCGTGCTGGTGGTGCCGTTGACGTCGTCAAACAGCTGCACTTCCGATTGGCCGAACAGGTTGGACTCCCAGAACACCTCGGCCGGGGGCCGGGCCCGCTCAGCAATGCAGGTGGCGACCACGGTATCGTTTCCGCCGTCGATCAGGGCGGTCGAACCCGCGGACACGAAGACCTTTGGCTCCACTGCGATTCAGCGGCGACGAGGAAACGAAGAGATGGAAAAAGAATTTAAAAACCCGTCCGAGGCTATCTTACGGAGTTAACGGCACCGCTCGACTGAGTGCACGCACAAACAGTTCGGGAAATATAAACAGACTAGAGCGCTCCACCATTTGCTCTTCAATCCATGGGCTAACATTAGACAAAGACTGAAGTGTTTTCTGCCCCCCCCAAAAAGGAAATGCGCACAACGAGTCGGATGCTTTTTACTCATACGCTTGATTTTAAGCTATATCTTGATAAATGTAAACCCTTTTTAGCAATACTATGAAACTGATTTATGACATTTTGATCCCAACTAACAAACGTTCCTGTCATCAAAAAGGCAAAAGGCTCGTACAGAAATCAACACAAGTACTTACCGAGTACAGTGACGGTAGTCGTGGCTTGAGTGTTTCCCAGGGGGAAGGTGGCGACCTTACAGGTATAGATCCCGACATCAGAGAAGCCCACGTTTTCCAGTACGATGGTGGCATCGTGGGAGGTGGGCGAGCGAAAATACAGCCGATTGATAAACTCCGGTGGGATGGAGATTCCAAAAAGCGGGTTGTAAACAGCCACCGTGACGGAGCCTGAGGGCAGGCGGCGCTCCCAGGAGCTCTGGGTGAGGGTGAGGTTTGCCCCCACCTGCACCCTGCACCCCAGCGTCACATTCTTCCCCAGCACAGCGTTCACCCTCTGGGGCACCAGCACCTGACTGCCCCACACACCTGCCAAGAGGGACACACAGTCTAAACTTGCACCACATTGATATTCATTGACGAAGAGGTTTGGATGATTTCAAGCTCTAACGATCAAAGACTAAAGAGCCCAGAGTGCTTAACCAAATTGATGAGACGTCTGAAGGAGGCCACTGGTGCAGTCGATTTGGAGGGGGGGGGGTACTTCAAATAGTTATATTTGTTAAAATATTTATAGTCCATTCATTTCATTCTCGTCCTCATACTGCAGCTGTTCAGATCACACATTCTGGTCCTGCATTTCAACGTGAGAAATGAACTGCAAGCAGTAAACAGATAACAGAGTAATCAATAAATCTTATGTTCTTCAAGTTCTGGGCTTACATTACCTCAAGATGACATTTTGTGCCGGAGCTCTAGTCTCAGAACTCTTTTTAATTTCACAATAGACAGAAAATGTGCTTGAAATGAAATAAGTTACTTTAAGTAAATAGCACATTCTATTCAAACATTAGGGTAATCAATACAACGGCAACCACTCAAGAAGACTGCGATCGCGTCAGCAGAACCGACTGCTTTCAACGGACGAGCCCGTTTCGTCTGACTCGTTCCTTTTGCTGACCCAATTCTGAAATTAAAAGCAGACGTCCGCACGTCCTTTGTCCCAATATAACCAACCCACGCTCCCCGTCACCTGCACTCAGGCACGTCTCAAAAGCAGCGAGCTCAATGGCGTGTTCAAGAGAGTCAAAGGGAACGAACAGATTGAGACTGACAGGAAAAACCTGACGGGGTGGGATATGCTAATGAGGATGACATCATCGCCGAGGAAAGGAAGGAAAGACTGGAGAAGAAGCAAGAGCAAAGTCACGAATTAAACAAGTGAGCAGAGATTTACCATCAGGACTCTGCTAAACAAAAAACAGACGCGTGACTTTACGGATTTATAAAAGATAATTTAACGCGGCTAGAGCGCCAAAGATCACTAATCGCAACGAGCTGCCAGCAGGAAGACATCATAAATCAAAACCTGCTGCGCTGCTTGGCAACTGACTGCAGATATTCTATTGTTGTTTTGCCAGAAGCTGCTCTTTCATTTGGCCAATCATCCTCAAAAAAGTCCATGTCCTAAAATATTAGGGGTCCAGAAGTTCCCCCATCGCCAAAACTGGATTTTGTGCGTCTGCTCTCAAGCCACAAGTTTAAAGTTGGACACCGCGCTTATTCAACGGTGTTTCAGCTTTCCATTTTAGTGTCAGAGGTTAAATAAAAAGCTCCTTTAAAACGGATTCTACATGATGATGTATACAGAAACCTGATTAGTGTGGTAGTTTAATCAATGCTGCTTGAGAATAAATTGCATTAAGCTGCTTTTATTGAAAGCAGTTTCGCATCTTTTTCTATGGTGGAACAGATGGCGGCATAAATATAACCGACCATGAAATCTTGAGCGCAGACTCGGCATCGTGAGTCATCATATTGCTCATACAGTAAAAGGCAGTAGAGATTCACACGAAAGCACTAGATCTGAATTTATGTGCAATTTAGGCATTTAAATTTATTTAAAAGGATATTTCCTTTAATTTGTTAATCCATAATTACCTGCTTTTAATTGCCACCATGACATCATATTCTGTATTTCATAAACAAAACTCATGAGCTCTGCTTTATGCAATCCAGCAGTTTAAGATTTGGACAGCAGAGATGATTCTAAATCAAATAATTAGAACTAATAAGATTTGTTGACTTCCAGTCCAATATCACGCATCCACATCTTCAGTTACCACTAAAGTATATTTGTGCAGACCCACAAAAGAAAAACTGCCATAAGCATAAACAACAACTCTAAAAGAAACCGCATCAAGCTCAGTTTCTGTGAACCATACGGCGACGCTGCGCTCAGATGTGTCCGAGCCTTACGTCAGTCAGTTCACCGGCCAATAATGGATCATTTTCAAATGCAACAGAAGTGACTGTTCCCACTCATTAGCAAGCTAATATTAGCATCTGACTCACACCGGGTGGACATCATCCAAAGTCGCAGTCTTTTTAGTCTGTTTTACTGCGTCGCTGGCTTAAAAACAAACAAACAAACAAACCACGAGTTTATTTTGCAGAGGGAGGACTGCACTCTCTACACCACACCCCCGATTGAATGGAAGTGATACGAGATCAGCAACGATCACTTTACTTCACAATTAAAAAATTACATAGAATGCAACCAGCTTACTTAAGCAGAATTTATTAGCAAATATTCTGCGAGACAGAAATCTGGGTTGAAATATTTCACATTTGAATTAGGGTTGCAAACCTCTCGAGTCAGATTCTGTTGGGCAATTTGCATTTATCGTATCTCTTTAGTACGTTTCAAAATATTTGTTCCCATGAATTAGTGATCAGCTGCACTGCGATCTTTTTTGTTACTATTGAAATTTGCTCTCGTGTGCGTTCTTTCCCTCATCGACTTGGAGAAGAGAATTTAGAGAGGGCAGGTGGAAAGCAAGCAGCCTTTTTCCCCGCACTCAGCGTGTAACGGAGGTATAGGGACTTAAATTTTTAACGGTGGCACGGTGACGACCTTACATAAGCGTGCCCTCGTTCTCTCCCACTCAGAAAAAGGGATGCGAATAAGGGCGAGGTCTATTTGATCTCAGAGGCAGTCGGCCTCGACACAAATCATGAGAAGCTTTTCCCTCTTCTGTTGCCTTCAGGGACCAAGAAAAGAAGTTGCTTTAAGTTCTTGCAACTCTTACATGCTCAAAGAGAACAGCTTATTGTTGACACTTTCAATTTGGTTGGTAAATGCAGCGCAGCCTCTCTTTCATACACAGAAGCAAACCGATTGCAGATATGCCGGCATCGAGGACAACGCCGCTTTGCTGGGGACTTCTCACTTCATCAATATTACCATTACACGAACCACTTAGATGGGAGGAAGTGAATTCATTCGTGTGTTGCCGGAGGGTTGTGCGTCTCGTTGAAAGTAGATTATAAAATGTCGGGGTGGAAAAGGTTGAGCCTGCTGTTCAGAGCAGGACCGGGAAGGTTTGGAGGTTTCCGGGTGTCGAGCATTAAAGCCTTGAATCATGTTTTGCACATTTAATAAAGAGCCCGATGAGGAGTTCTGGTGACGCAATGAACTTTTCAATCCGACAGAAGAGGTCAACAAAGCTAAAAAAGTGGAAACACCAGTCACCTCTCTGAAAAGGGCGACGGCGATCCGCATGTCCGAGCATCTCGGGTAACAAACTGCTCTTAAGACTCGACACGTTTGCCAGAGACCTGATTATTTTAATAATACCATTAAAAGTTAATGACAATGCGTCACACAAGAACGATTTCATGCCACGTTTTCAGCCTGCTGATGCTTCTGTCCTGAGGTATGCACATTCGTATAAAGCTATGACGGCTCCATTTCCCTTGGATGTGTAACCAAGAATTTATTTTGCCAACGCAAAATTCCTGAAGCAGAATATATTTTGTGTTTCTGTATCTTTCAGCCCTGGTGGCTAAAAATAATAAATGTTTTATTAAAAACACAGTGCATCTCGGCTGGCCTAAGAACATCATGCCTGCCCCCCCCCCCTTTAAGGTGGAGACCTTATTAGTTGGGAGAGACAAAGTCATCAGAGTCAAATTTGATGGATCTTCAAAAGTTACGAGAGAGATCCTGTAGTAAAATAGACAACCGTCAATCTAGTGATGATAACAATTAGATCCCAAAATCTATGGTTGTGCTCGCGTTACCACGGACTCATACGAGGGCTAAACTATCAAGGGACGGATGCTTTTAAACACAGAGACATAATGGGGGAGCTGGGGGTGGTTCTCAGCGCGCATGAAGCATCTTCAATCAGAAACGGTTTCTCTTTTTTTTTCCTCTGTACATAAAGTAATCTTTTCGGTCATTCTTAGAAACAAACTGCAACATTAATCCGTGAATGCGCCGAACTGAGAATAGATGCGAGCTCTCAGCGTCCAGACGGAGCTCCAGCGCGTTTCTGTTCCGTTCTTTGAGCTTCAGCCGGAGTTAGTTAATCACCCACAGCCCTGATTGGACCACTAACGAGCCGCACCGCGGGCGCACATGGCGGAGGAACCGCTGCACGCATCCGGAGACGCGCGCGCGTAAGTTCTTTAAACCCCCCCCCCCCAAAAAAAAGCAGCTGACGCGACACCTTTGCTTTCATGCTATTTATATAAGAAAATGCTTCAGGAGCCAACATGGCTGCCAGAGAACCCGCAACGACCCGCGTGGAGGTTCCCGTGGCGGCGCGGTGACAACAAAAACGCTCCCGCCGCGCCAGCCTCCGGTCGCCGCGCCGTCACCCGCGGCGGCGGCGGCGGCGTGGAACGGCGACCGCTCCGGAGCGCTCCGGTGAACTTGTAACGAACTTTCAATAAAAGGACACCTGCTACACCTTGTGCACGCACACACGCGCGCACACGCACGCACGCACTGCTAGCTTAGTGTCCCCGAGCTGCTCTCTTGTGGTGATGCTGCGAAAGCAGATTCATCTCTTCCGACAAAACTTCTGTGTGACGCTAATTAAGACTTTTAAATAGAAATCCAAAATGAAAACTCACCCGTAATACCGCAGAGCAGGTGAAAGAAGGCGGCCCTGCCGCGCTGCCCGGGGCAACTCTTCAGAGGCGACGGGGACATTCTCTCAGTCTCTTTTCCACAGGACGCCAGAAGCGCAGGCTGCTCGCCAATTTAACGGGATGTGCCGAACGGAGGAAGCTCCTCGGCAACAACTCCGAACTGCATGTGGACTGTACCATCTCCTCAACGGGGAGGGGGGGGGGGGGGGGGGACCAGCGCTCACCTGCCAGAGGAAGTAAAGAGTTATGTGACGTGATTCTACAACAACTTCCCTCCGTAGGAATAATCCATTAATATACGCATTACGTCATCTCTGTTGAACATCTGAACGTTGATTAATGTTAATTTTGCTACTTTAGCCTGTTTATGAAAATAAATACTTTGATGTAAAGTTATAGGATTTTTTTTATGTACTTTAATGTGCTGAAACAATTTTGATCTTCGCTGCTTGGTCCAGATTTAGGTCCTCTCGTTTAGGTGATGTCATTTAGTCTGACTAGTGGTTCCCCAAAAAGACAAGGACTCCGAAACTGACTCAAATCTGACCACAGGTCCCAATTTGATTTATAAAATATATTAAACCCCGAACCAATATTATCATTGGAATACTTTCAGTGCTTCCTCTGATCCCTGATATGAAAGCCATAGATTTTTACCGTGCCCAATTTCACCTACACACCCAGCAAATCCAGATTTCAGTTAAACCACGGGCAGACATTGTTTTACATACATGCACGAAAAGCACAAATGGAATTTATAATGTCCATAAATGCTTATGTTTTATTTAGTTTGGCCAGTTTATGGTAGATTGATATTTCAATGCATGGTATTCCAGAAATATTTTAACGGTGCAGTTCACAGTACTGTAGTATTTTCCTAAGACAAGTCAAAGTATCTACGGGACAGATCATCTCAACATTGGCATCCCACATAAGGTCTACAAATTTACCGAGGTCAGCACTTTAATTTGAGTCTCAGCGCTGTCCTGGAGGGCCACAGGAGATGCAATTTACTCTCCCACCGTACCATTAATCTGAAACGCTTTTGTGAATTTTTTTTATTTGTGTGCTAGGATGTCTTTTCTTTAATATCCCCAGAAAAATACAATCTAAAATAGCGCTTAATTCGATTTACAGGCATGTTCTGTAGCTATATTAGATTTAATCAAATTATAAAGTTTTGTCCCTTTGCAGGCTCAATTTCAACAAATTGCAAACTTCCAAACACAACTAAAGTTTTTGTGAGATTATTTTTTGCATGCAGCCAACTCTGCTGGTTTGTCACCAGTTTTGGCACTTGGTTTCCAGAGGACAAAATCTTTTAGAATTTTTGTGGACATGTCTCCACAAAATGGAAAAGTGTCACATAATCTGTGTCATCGAAAGGAAAACTGAGGCTGGCGTGATTAAACTTTCATTATTAAACCAAAGCCACAGACGCCATTTTGTTGGTTGAAGGGTCGTGATAACAGCCTCTCCCTTATGCTCCTGCTCTCTGTCTCCAGGTACTCTGTCTTTCTGGAATGTTTTTCAACCATTCAAAGGTTCCTTCATGAAGGCCAGAGGAGTATTGAGAGGGCTTAAGCTTGCGGTGGAGTAAAGATCGGTTTAATTAGTCCAACTCCCACTCAAACATGTCTTTTATCCTATGGGTCAGCGCCTCCCTCCCTGTTTAAACACATAAATTGTTCCCTCCCTGCTTTCTGTCTGCATTGTTTGTGCTACACAAGTGTCCTTCTGGACTGTGAGAAAGAGGAGGGGGCAGGTATTCCATCAATAATATCATGTTGCACAACACCTGCAGGGTTTTGTTTTTTAAACCTCATCAATTCTCAGGTGCCATATATATACTTTTAAAAGTACACCCAACCGCAGCAGGCACTGATGAATTAACAGACCAAAGGTGACATCTGCTGGCTGAAGGGATAAACTCCACACAAGCCCTTAAATAATTTTAAGTGGCTTTTCGTCCAACTACTAAATAGGGTGTATACATTTCTATGCTCGTGGTACGCTCTCTGGATTAGTGTAATTCCCTTGTGTAAATAGCGCAATATGGATTTGGGGGAAAAAAGGTCTAATGCAAATTATGAAAAAATTAATCAGAAAAATTAATCTGAATATAATGCTGTGCTTTTTTGCACATTTATCACACATGTGCTTGACTATCTACATGGAATTTTGTCACACTTGAAAGTGAATTATTCAAAGTATAAATATATTCAGCTTTAGAATCAAAATGTAAATAGCGTCTAAATAGTTTACACAAGAATTTAATGTGATCTTAGATCATCAAATCTTTGCTCATTTATTACCATCTACACATGATTGTTTTTATACACAAATGTAAATTCAAGAAGTGCATTTGACAAACTACCACATTTAAAATGATCACGATGTATTTTAATAAACGTTCCAAATATACAGGGATGAGAAGTTTTTACAGTATCCATCTTTAATCATGGTAAACATTACAAACACAAAAATATCGACGATGATGCAATCATTGCAACGACGTATAAACAAGAACCACATTACTTGAGAAATGAAAAAATGTTGTAAAAGAAAAGTACTCAAAATCCAGTGTTTTAAAATAAATACAGTATGAGGCAAAGCCGAAAGACAAAGTAACATAACATAATGTTAATGATTCTTAAGTTACAGTAAAATTGAAAAAGGACGTGATTGAATCTTCAACGTTTCCTTTATAGCTGCTGGCTATACGTAGTCTGAAGACTGGAAATTAGCTGTGGAAAGATTATCACATTAAATATCATGATAATCAATGACAATGTTATATTTTAACTATTACGGCACATATTTGTATCTTCAGTGCATGTATTCCTTGGCAGGAAGTGCACTTACCACATATATCCTTCCTTAAACTCAGTGAATTTGTGCCGGACCATAAATGTCGCTATAGCATCCGCTACCTGCAGCAGATCAGAATATTTAAGTCAAACAGAATGTGGATCAAACAATCACACAAAGCCAGATGTAAATGACATGACAAGCCACAATATCGCAGTGTGTCAAAGCTCCTCTTTGTCTTATACGGTGGAACCTCGGTTCTCGAACGTAATTCGTTCCGTAATATTGTTCAAAAACCGAAACTATATAAATACATGCCTACAATTATATTAATATGTAACTACGTGCATCTAAACAACAGATAACACATACAAGTATAAATAGTATGAAAAACAAAAGCATAATAAAAGTTAATTCATTTGTTCACGCTGCTTTCCTCCTTCCTTTGCCGGGTGTATTACTGCTGCCTTTCTTTGGACCCATGACTCAAAAGCTCAAAAGAATACATGTGACACACGGGTAGGTGCGCAGCCTCTCTCCTACGGCAGACCTACTCAAACGGAACCTACTCGGGGAAGACTCCGCATTCTTCGGTTCGCCTCGGCTCCACTCGTGTGTTCAGATCCCAAAGATCTGTTCGACTTCTGAGGCATTTTAAACTTGTTGGAGAACCGAGGTTCCCCTGTATCTACTACGAGGTAATAGGGCAGTGCTTTAGTGTAACGCCGACAGCGGAGTCGGGTAAAGACCCTTACCTTTTCAGGGGCATCCTCGTGAACAGCATGACCACACTGAGGGAGGACTTGCATCTGAAACTTTCCTGTGAGAAAGACAGTGACAGTATGGATATTCTTGAAACGTACATTGGGGGGGGATACATATAACCTGCTTCTTACCTTGCATCTGTCCAATAGTAAGGTCTTTGTCAAGCCTGTCCACACCTGCGCAATGGATTAAGTTCAGGGTGAAAATTTGCGATCAATGGCAAAATAACTTCAAACTGCTTGAACATGATCTGAAAATCCATTCAAATGTTTATTCAGTCTTTTTTTCTTCTTCGATATACATTTGGAATATAAAGTAATAATATACATCCGGGAGCCTCGGGCCGCAACGTGTGCACACGCCGCCATTCCGGAAACGGAAAACAGATCTAACCTGCGAGCAGAAGCAGTTTAGGTACACGGCAGGTAAGAAAAAGGGCAGATAAGCCTTGGAACCATCCCTCCCAGTATTTTTCTGTCTTTGACAGCTCCACTCGCCAAGTAAAGATGCTTTCCTTTTTAATCTGTAAGGACAAAATCAACCTCTTGAGGAAATATTCATGGTCTCACCAGGAGACATTTTAAAACAAGAAGTACCTCTTGGTAATCTTCCTTCATCCTTTTCTTGTTAGATTCCGCTTCTGCTTCCGTTTCTTCTTCTTCCTCCTCTTCTATTATATCTTCACCAATGCTGTTAGACATACATGGATTGCTTGCGGATTCCTCACATCTGCAAATACAAAGAGAACATTAAAATAAGGATCAAACCCGCACGACAAATAAACACAGATTCGAAACATCGTAGTCGTACTTCTTCACCTGGCCTCCCATCGATACTCGTGCTGATTCAATGTTACGTATCTGGCCACTCTTCACGCTATTAATAAAAAAAATTAACAAACATTCAGACATCAAGGTCCATCTTAGAGGGTTTGGTAAACAATGCATAATAATCATGTTGTGCGTTTACCTCCACTCAATGGCATTCTCGAGGGATTTAAATGTCTTAGGTCGACTTCTGAGGAAATTCTGCATACTGTTCAAAGCATCCATTGCTGTACCTGAATGCAGTTAAGTATTTTGTCATTAAACTCACAATAGTGAGTGCACGATTAATTTAATTAGGACTTTCTTTAACCAAATGATCTGTTAATGTACAGTAATACCAAGTATAATTTGGTAATATGATATAATTAAATGATCAACAGTAATATAGAAAGTAGTTTTATTACGAGAGTAGCACAGACGGTAGCGCTAATGGCGGTGAGCTGGAAGAGGGAAGGAGGTTGGACGGTACGTAGAAACTTTATTCTGCAATTGTATGGAACGTACAAGTACGGGAAGTTGCTCAAAGCTAAATTTTGCTCGCAGGTTTGCTCGTGTCTCTGAACCCTCGTATGTCGAGATATTACTGTAGAGGTAAATTCAACGAAGCATCTTCTATGATGGTGTCTTCCGTTTACGAAATTGCCATTTATTACCTTCTACAACGTCAATGACACAGAGCCCAAGCAGAGATGGAATATGATTGGCAGCGGCTGTGTGAACTGCGATGGCCCCACCCATGCTATGTCCAATAATCATGATCGGGGGCGGGTTCTCTGCATAAAGCGCCTCCACCACTTTACCAATGTCCCTTTAGAAAGAAAAGTAATAATGTTATGCTTGATGTGTCTGCGTAGCTGAATATACACTCAGACCATTTTACTAGTCTGCAAGCGATTATTAAGAAAAATAAAAATCTGTGAACTGCACACACTTACTTGGCCATTGTGTCCGAAGAGAGATCATCAGGATTTTTCACTTTGGTGTCGCCTACAGGCCATGAAGGAGAAGCACATTTTGAAAATTCGACTCGCAACACTGTATAACGGGATAAGGATGTGATACAGCAGTACTACTGAAAAAGGTTGTGATGCTTGAGTCGCTAGTCAAACAGCAAAACCTCAACTGTAAGCAAAATGCCTCATGGCCATAGTTTAATTTCATCGTCCGACACATCACACTGGTAAGCAAAGCTAATTTAGATGAGATTAACTATAAAGATACATTTAAATTCTGACGTATAATACATTTGGCCTTTTGACTATAGAAACTTTAGTGACGGACACAGAATCACGGGATGTTTATTCAAGTCGACATTTATAAAAAACAGACATGACAACAAAGGGACTTATAACGCTGCCCAACCAAACTGACAAATCCACCAAGACCTCCATTTCGAATAACTTTTGTGACGACCTATATTTACCGTGAGCACGAAGGTCCATAGCCACCACCCTGCAGTTGATCCTGCTATATATGACAGCCTGCAAAGACACATGGACACCACTTGAATTCAAAAGCATTTTACATATTGTTTGTTTTGGATTAAGAGTCTGTATAACAGTTTTCATGCTCACAGTGAGCACTGCCCAGGAGAGCGCAGAGTGACCTCCTCCATGGAGCAGTAGCAGCACAGGACCGTGGGAACCGCTGCAGTAAATTCGGAAAATGTTCAAGGCAGTCAAGAAAATGCATCCCGGAGCTGTGTCACAGTTAGAATCTAAGTACAAAAGGGCAATAATGATTAATTGTACAAACTGACTATCTTTGAGCAGGTATACAGAATTACATATTGCTAAATCTGACATGCCCTAGTTAGATTTGATTGCCACACTACAGGTTAAATCATCCATGGTGAACTTTTTCATGAGAAGTAATCAAGGATATATCCTTCCCGTTTTCATTCTCCACCTCAACATCTTCCAGGGTTTCAAAGTAGTGGCTCCAAGGAAGGGGGGAAAAATCTCTCTTCCGTCCAGGTCTGTATAGAAAAAAGGTTCAATGATTAAAGTTCATGAAAACCCACGTGGACACGGGGAGAACATGGGAGAGTGGCGAATGGCAGTGACAAGAAAAGACGCACGAGGACGATGGAGATGAAGCATGCAATTATCAATAAACATGACCGTAGTGTCTGCGCAAGTGATTTGGGACAGCAGTACGAGCGCAGTACATCAGCGATATGTACAATCCTCAAACAGAAGGATGTGATCAAGAACACAAAGAATTCAAACTATTACCTCCAAGTTTATGTAAGTGTACGCGTAAAGGTACAATTAATATTCCTTGAGTATTCATACATACTCAAGAGAACTTGGACAGTACTTCTTTGTCCCCCAAACATGGTATTATATGTAGTAGTTGTAGTAGTTGTGTGTATTAAAAGAATACAATAAAATCATATCCAAACAATCATTATGGTATGTAATCAATGCTCACGCTAACCCTGCCATAGTTCAATTATTGTTAATCAGCTAAGCATCATTGATAACTACCATCACTGCTACTTTAATCTGAAATATACAGCGTTTGTTTGACAATTAATTTAACAATCGCCTCCACAGCTGCTGCCCCATCTTTCGGGAAACGACGAAAATGATAACAATGAAAAAAGTAAGCAGTTGATGAAATAGTGTATTTTATAATTAGTAACACATTCAGACAGTCAGCAGTTAACATGGCGCTACTGAGCCGCTAGCTAACTCACCCCATTTTCATTTTGGAGCCGGACTGAAATCCACCGGGCAAAGGAGGTCTGGAAGCGAGCAGACCTAAATGCAACTGTTTCTCCATGTTGCCGGAAGCCGGGTCGGGATCTGTCAGGAATAGTTAACGAGACATTCCGCCTCTAACGCAGACCGGCATCGGGCAAAGCGCAGCTGAACGAGGTAGCAGCTAAACGCTCTTCTTCTGCTGCTGCTGTGATTAGTTTAAATCGACTTCTTCGTTGATTACATTTCCCAAGTAGGTTAATTTGGTCTATTTAAAGGACTACTGCCACCTGCTGTTTACAAAATGACTTACGTCTACAGTATGTGGGGGGGACAAGATACTACGGAAAGGTTTGTTAGCAGATTACAGGAAAACTGCAGGATGGATCATGAGGAAAAACAATCTGAAGATGTGTGTTGGTCTAATTTAGTTCCCATTAAATGTTGAGAACTGATCCAGAATGATGTCACAAATAAATAGGCCTCAATGATTTAGTTGCTGTCCAGGGTCTTTGTTTTCTCAGCATTTATAGCCACCAGTGCCAGGCAACAGGTCCTATGTGCTGTGGACGGCATGCCATTCATTGATAGATTATGATCATTGTCTGTCTGTCTGTCTGTCTGTGAGCAGGATTACGGAAAGCTGCTTAATGGATCTTAATGGATAGTTAGAAAATCATTTAATTTTGACAGCAATCCGGATACGTCTGGATACAAAAAAAAGTCCAATCTCTGCTGTCCAATCACTGATCAAAGATAAAAAGAAGATGAGGAAGGTCAAAGGTCCTGATCAAACAAAAATCAAAGGTCCTGATCACGTAGTGAAATATATTTCACTACTTTCAAGTGCTTCGACCTGCATCCTCGTTGTGGTAAGATCTGAATAGCCCTTGATTGTCAGCGTCAGTAGTCAAGCTTAGTGTGAACCCTAGTTTACTTGTGACTCGAAAAGAGGTTCCTTTCATCACCCCGAACCACACAATATAGCATGGACGGAGGGAGGGATGAGTCTAATGAATCAGCAGTATTCTTAATGTTATAGGAAGGAACATGATAGGAAGGAATAAGATCATTCTTATTAAATTAGCACAAAGTAGTAGCAGGTCAATGGTCTGTTAGGGTGTCTGTTTCAGTCTGCTGGGATATACTGGTTCATACTATCCTGCAGTGGTTGTGTGTTTTCCTTTTGAAATATAGTCCCAAGCCCCAGTTTCATTCATTTGGTGATTATGTTCACTGAACTTTGTGCACGTAGCTACCTGTTATTATATACAACCATAAATCACAAACCTTTTGGTGATGCAATCGCTGTTGTATTTTTAGTGTAATGGACAGAAGCTGTTTCGGAGCACTGAGTCATGGTCCGTGGTATTTAAAGTGTGGCGGGGGGGCACAGATGATTCTTTTTGGGTGGGGGGTCATTAAGGGGGTTATAAGGATTGCTGCAGACTGGTTGAAGCCAGACCAGTGAGTTGTTTACTGGTCTGTGTACTCAAATGTTGGTCACAGTCTTAGGAAAAGACATGAAAACAACTTCCCCTTTGTCCCGTCAGCAGGTGATGCATTTCCAACTTTATTTTGTGTAATAAATACAATATTGAAAAAGTAAATGGATTCATTACTTTATTTAAACTTCTTACCAACTTAAATAATATTACTGCTTTGAAAAGGAAGACAAATCGGACATATCTATCTATCTATAACCTTTTTATGGTTTTCTAATTAAGAAACATCTGAAATAGAAAACCTTTTTTTTATTTGCACAAAATAATGTATTTGCATTAATACATTAAATTATACAAGGACAAATGGCAGTGAATTGGTATAGAAAACACACCTTAAATCCTGTAACCGCAGTTAAAACATTACACGTGAAGAGGAGACATTTTCATGGTCAACCACTCGTATAGGAACCTCCCAGTGCTCTGATCTAAAATAACTGTGGAAAGTCACATGTTGAAAAGGCTTTCTGCACACGTCACGGACAAAGTGTCTCCCCCCTGTAAGACGTTCAGCAGTCACTCTTCTGTGTGGACACTGCTATGCTGTCTGGGCAGCTGTTCATTCTGTGGTGTGTTTCACTCACTACTGCATTGGTTCCAAATGCAGTAGTTTTACTGCTTGCAGGGTGGATAATAAGTTTGATATTGTGCTGTCTAATACTGAGAAAAGAATGTGGTGCAAATGCTGTCCTTTGCATAACAGCTGGTCAAATGCAGCATGAAAACATTTAAAGATTCCAGACATGCCTCCCCCATCTGATTGGTTCCAAATATCAGCCAATAGAAACAAAAGCTATGCTCCTTGATGTCGCTGATGTAATATGCTTACTCATAGCTTACTCATCTAAAACTTGATAAATCTTTTACTTGATTTTTTTTTGCAGTTTAAATTTTTAAACCAGCAACAAGGTCTAATTGTGAAATTAGATACAATAGCATGGAAAATACTCTAAACTCATGTTGCCCGTCACAAGCTACCATTATAACCTTGTTAATAGCAAATCAACAAGTGATCAAATATCCGTCTGTGTCCCACAGACTCTGGTAAACAAGGATCCCACGTAACAGACATGCACTGCTTGCGTACTCATCTGGTTTAGTCATGTGTACAAGCTGCCTATAAATTCAGGGGTCTCAGTTAGCAGAACGCTCACAGCATGAGAGGAGGACACTGAACTAACTACCTCAAGGATTATGAATTTGGTTCACACTGTGGGATTATAACCTCCCTGGAAAAGTATTCATGTAAGTCAGCTTTGATATTTGAGTGGCACTTTTTTTTTTTAATATTAATAACTTTGTTTCGTTGGAGGTTCTGTCTCTTAGAGTGCAGAGCTAATCCAGAATGTATCATGCCTCAAACATAATGCATGATATTCTAGTATGTATGAACACTTGAGATATTTGTACACTCAGTATTACTTGTATAAATATTACTGCAGTTAATGCAAGTTTGCCTTTGTCACAACCTGAACAAATTTAAATAAGCATTTCTACTTTGGGTTTGTCTGTCTTGCTGTTCTGACGATTTTCCTTACGAGTATTTTCTGTGATTTACACAGAGGCCAGGCGCAAATAGCATCAAAAGCAGACATTTCCACTTATGTAATCAAACCCAGTGGAGAAATGGTCGGCATGAAACCCAGAGACATCGCGCCCTCTCCAGCAGTGAAGTTTTTTGGCGCAGGCACGGCCGCCTGCATAGCGGACCTCGTCACCTTTCCACTGGACACAGCCAAAGTCAGATTGCAGGTGTGAAGCAGAATGTTTAAAAGGCCTCGTTACATTTAAACCTCTGACTTTGCAATGTGTCGCACCAATGGCCACATGCGAGCTGCTCCACTACAATCTTCGTAATCCTTCTGACCCAGATTCAGGGTGAGGCCCAGAAAGCTGAAGGCACCAATGCCAAGAAGTATCGAGGCGTGTTCGGCACCATCAGCACCATGGTGCGCACAGAGGGGCCCAGGAGTCTTTACAACGGCCTGGTGGCGGGACTGCAGAGACAGATGAGCTTCGCCTCCATTCGCATTGGTCTTTATGATTCCATGAAACAGTTCTACACTCGCGGCACCGAGAGTCAGTATCATTACGCAACCGTGATTGGAGGAGGCGTTCCTCGCTCGGCTTAAGTGTAACTGATATGGACATGCTTGCACAGGTGCTGGGATTGTCACCAGGCTCATGGCCGGCTGCACAACAGGAGCCATGGCTGTGGCTTTTGCACAACCCACGGATGTGGTGAAGGTGCGCTTTCAAGCCCACGCGCGAAGCGCTGACGGCGGGAGGAGATACAACGGCACCCTGCACGCCTACAAGACGATTGCTCGAGATGAGGGAGTACGAGGTCTTTGGAAAGGTACCATCTTTAGGTTACAAGCTCGATGAATTACATTATCTTAAGTATAGTAGTCACTGCTTCTAAGGACCACCCTCTCCTCTTCTCAAGGTTGCATGCCCAATATCACCCGCAATGCGATTGTTAATTGTTCAGAGCTGGTGACCTATGATGTCATCAAAGAACTCATCTTGAAGTATGACCTCATGACAGGTGAGCCCGTAAAAGGAAACTCACCTGAAAACTGCAGGTAGCAGTCCAACTCGCAGCTACTTAAGGACGCATCAGACCCGTCTGTCCCCCCCCCCCCCCTACAGATAACCTGCCGTGCCACCTCACGGCCGGCTTCGGCGCAGGCTTCTGCACGACGGTAGTGGCCTCCCCAGTGGATGTAGTCAAAACCCGGTTCATGAATTCAGGGTGTGGACAGTACAACAGTGCCGTCCAGTGTGCTTTCTCCATGCTGAGGCACGAAGGACCCACGGCCTTCTATAAGGGGTAAAACACAAACCGGCCTATCAGTGAACACAGGTGCTTAAGGTGCTTCTTAAACTTACCCTTCCTTTGTCTCCTGCAGGTTCTTACCTTCTTTCCTGCGGCTGGGGTCCTGGAATATTGTCATGTTTGTTACATATGAACAAATTAAAAGAGCTATGATCAGGACACCACAGTGGGAGTCTCCGTTTTGACCTCATGGCTTGTCAGGACTGTTTGACTCAGCAGTCACCATTATGAGGTGATGACCGGAGGTGTGGACGGGAAGCTGTGCTTCTTCCAGACTCAGAGAGTATCCTTGAATCGAAGGGAAAATCTTTACATTTCTGTATGAAAATATATTTTATGTGATGTCATGATGAAAGCAGACTTTAGAAAAATACTTGTTTGAATGTAAAAGAAGGGTTTGAAAGAGTAATTCCACAGGATTGTGTTTTTAACGCGTGTTCTCCTATATTTTATAAACCTTGATCAGCTTGCTATTATGGATCTTCAAATACAGAGTTCTGTTTATTCAAGAATAAACTGTGAAATAACATGAACTACTTTATTTGGGGTAGTTTTACCCCGAGACAGACGGAGTCTGGACAAAAGAATAGAACAAGGAAAGTGACCATTTCTGTATTCCCTATGCTTATTTATTGTGCATTGTTTACATTATTTACCATTGCCTGTGCATGTTTTCAGGGGTCTATATGTCGATCTTTATGCTTCATATAATAAATTATTGCTGGCCAATAATTCATTCACAAAAGTAACAAAGAAATGCCAATATGAAAATAAGTGCTTTCTTTTGTTCTCCCTTTATGATTTATACTAAACCTCTTATTGCGATGCGTCATTGTGTGCATAAATAAACATCATATATAAAATCAAGAATGGAGTGATTAATTAAACCAGATTTCAGTACGAGATCCTTCACTGGACCTGGGATATTTCCTGAGTCATCTATTTCTCATGCGCCAATCTTCATAAAATGTATGTAACAAAGTCTGTCGATGCAGCATCACCATGGTGATGTAGTTCTATATTAGACACGCACATCGGTACAAATCATTGATTTCCAAGCTTCTCAGATCTCAGTAGTTTAATCACATTAAGGACAAGCACCATAAGATGCAAACAAACAGGGGAGGGGCGGGCTGGCGCTGTAAACTAGAACAGAAAACACAGCTAAAGAACGCAGTAGAAGAATTAGTGACTGACAGAAAAGATGAGATCAGCATACATGGAGCAGAGACAAAAAGAGCACAAGTAGAGTTCTGGAGTATATTTCAACCCGAAGTAGGGTTTACAATGTCTTCACGGTCCTCTTTGGTGACAGAAATGCAACTGCTTTACCTCACATGTATTAAAATATTCATTTAAGAGCAAGCGCTTGTTTTATCAGCTGCTTCCTCTCCGCAGAGAGATTCTGCTGAGGGAACTGGATGTCAAAGGTAAGGATGAGATCGCCTCTCTGGGAACGGTCTTGGGACAGCGGCATTCCCTCTCCGGTTACTACCTTTTTGTATGCAGGGCTGTTGTTTAGTGACAAGAAGAAAAAGGTAAGAGATGCAGATAAAAGCCAGAACACATCCCTGTGGTCAGGTGCCCCTTTAATGGAGGCGTTTTAAAGTACTGATGCTTAAAAATTCAACTCTGACTCATCTTAATGATACATTGTTTATTCAGCTTTTGGAGAATCTAACTTTCATGATAAATAAAAAATACAAATAATAGTATGATTTACACATTTAGATTTCCACATTGGGCCCACTACAGTACAGGAAAGCACTTACTGCACAATGCTATTGATGGGAACGGTGATCTGCTTGCCATCTAGTGTCTTCACATCCACAGAGAACCCTGTCAAAGCCTGTGAGAAAGAATGTTGATTTTACTCAAATTATATTCGTAAGAGTCGTTAATTATTCTGGATCTTTTTTTTTTATCACGACTCACCATCTCCAGAGAGATCTGCGCTTTGTAGATCAGGTCATTGACTTGCCTCACGAACAGTGGATGACTCTTCTGTCGCACTACGAACACAATATCTGCAGGGATGTTGTTTGGTCCCTAGGAATAAAATACAGCAAATGAATTACTTTGTAGTCTGGTTCTTATCCTAAAATACTCGAATAAGATGTCGGCAGGGATAAAAATGTTAATAATTAAAGTGCCGCACAAAACAAAAACAGAGTAGAGAGATCTGCTGAGGCCACCTGGTGATTAGCATTAGATCCAGTGGAAGAACAACCCATTTTTCTACAAGTTAATGCAGTTCCAAAACATTTATATGAAATATCTGTGCCAGTCTTTGGTCGAATTAGCAAGCGGATGCTGCAGGACAGCGTCCGTCATTTCTGTCTCAAAGGTCAGATCCCGTCTTTGATATTAACACAAAAATACTGTAATAAAATGTTCAGGTTTCTCTGGCGCCAGGTCAAGGCAATTGTTTTTACTGAAACTGAAAAATTCCACGTGTTTAACGTTATTCTGATGAATTAATTCACGGATCTACCTGATCTCCCTCTTTGGGGAAAGTTATTCTTGTGCCTTCTTTCCATCCAGGTTTCACATTTATAGTTAGGATCTTGTCTTTGATGCTGGATGTGTGTCCATCTTCATTCATAACCTTTTAGAGAAGTGAAAAATGGATGACTGATTATTATTATTATTATTATTATGTGTTGGTTCTTGGCCTAAAACAGGTGCACAAATGATCCACTCCAAGCCTCTCACAGAGCTCTTACCCGACGAGATATTTTAATCTTTCTGGTACATCCGTGGAAAAGATCGTCTATGGACAGGTGAAGGTCTCTCTCTATGTGAACGTCTTGCGTCTTCACCTCTCCTGGACGCAGGCCACCAAACTGAAGTGGTTCATCACTCGTAATGAAAGCTATACAAAAACAATGGAATATAGTTTACAAAGTTGTAATGAAATTGACTGCGCGCGTTTACAATATGTTGATTCATCTCACCTGCAAATGGGTTGTCGCCTCCAAAAAACTGTTTGAATGTTTTGTCTGGGATCCCATGGTAGGCATATTTCGATGACCAAGCCCCACTGCTGCCATACTCGGGTGGGATGCCACCTTTGAGACCCTCCTCGCCAAATTTGTCATAGGTTGCCTTTTTTCGAGCTGCCACATGGAACATAAATATTTCCATAGACAGGCAGGCAAGTTAGCATTTATCACCATTAGATAAAGAATCTTAAACTAAAAGTAAACCACGTAGCTAATATTCCGACATTTATTTTATTCAGTTTGAAGGTTGCATATCTACGGAAGCTTATTGCATTCACTGAAGAAAAGAAAGTTTCGGTTTTCCTGAATTTCTGAATTAATGAGATAAATCATTTCTTTCCTGTTTTTAGAGGTATTTTTTCTGGTTTTCTGAAATAATGAGTTAAATTTATGATAAATATATTTTTAATGTTATTAGAGGTATTTCTTTCTGTTTTTAGAGCTAATTATTTTTCGGTTTTTTCTTGAAGTTATCTCATAAATTCAGTAAAACCGAAACTTTATTTTCTGCAGTGAATGCAATAAGCATTCCGTATTCACCTGCTACACTGCTCAAAATATCCAGCCTGTGGGCAAACGAGTTAGACTTGGTATAATAATAAAATAAAACAAAAGCCAGCGTTTAGCAGAGTGTGGCCGGTACTACCGGTAATTTACCGGTAATTTACCGGTAATTTACCGGTACCCTCCGTGCTTTTACTCACGGTCGCTCAGCACATCGTAGGCTTCGCCCAGCTGTCTGAACCTCTCCCCGCTTCCGGGTTCTCCACCGCGCAGCGGATGATATTTCAGCGCAAGACGTCGATATCTGCGAAAGGAAAACGCAACAATAAGCGCTAACTTCAGTTCTATTTAGCTGCGCGAATCAACAGTTCGTGTTTTAGTAAACCCATACGCGACGTTGATATCCGAGAACGTTGCGTTCCTGTTTATTTCCAGGGTCTCGTAATAATCCATATCCATTGCGAATAAAGAAAACTTCTAATTTCGGCGATGGGCGAATGTTTCAATTGGTTGCTAGGGTAACGGCTGCTTGGGAATCTCGCGAGATACTCAAGCGCGATCAACCCAGTGAACATATAAATAACTTCCATACATTAAAGTTAGAAATATTTTAACTCTGTGGAATATGATGATAAATACTGTCCATGAGATAAAAGATAATAAAAACATAAAAACTCGATTTTTTTCCCCCCCCAAGTGAGAAATGAAGTTGTTCCTGCATTTGTCTCAAATGCTTAGATTTGTGTCGTCTTCTCAGTATGTCAGTCAGGAATAGACAGAATATACATCCTCTGATACAAACTAAAACAATTTTGGATTTACGACTTTTATTTTGACACAGGGATTCTCCAAAGACAGGGCCCAAAAAAGTTGAACAAGCAACTCATTTCATATCGCTATAAAACTTGCAATTTCAAAAATGTTAATTATTTAAGTCAACCTGGGCCTCAGAGGCAATCTGTGTTCGTTTCATTCCTGACTGTTCAACATAACTCAACCATAGCTCTTAATCGAGTACTGTAAGCGGGGCGTTATTTGCGGCAGCCAAGAGGAAAATAATCTAAACATTATCTTTGATTCTGAATAGAAACAATTATATATTTAAATCAGGTACAAATGAAGATGGATTCCAGCAATTACGGGTGTACTTTTATTCTTTCATTTAAAACATTCCAGACAGAAACATAAAGGAAGCCCATGCTGCACAAGCCAGACTCTCCATATGTTCACACAAATATTGCACGGTATTACCAGTATGATCAAACAGCCATTGAGCGGTGCAGGAGGAAGCGCAGACGGTGTCTGATTCTATTTAAGGGCGGTGGAGGTGGATGAATATTTTATTAGTGATTCAGGACTCATACCAAAAGTGAGAATATTAACAGCCATAAAAATAGAAACATGAATCCAATAGAAATAAATATGTCATTGCGGATTAAATATGAATGTAGAACAATCACTAACTAGAGATCAATTCCAAAAGAAAGTAAATAAAAAATAAACATCAACTCGAACTTAACTAAATAAACCCAGACCCACAAGATCCTCTAAAAATTACACTCCAAAAGCCAAAGATCGAATATTTATCAGAGCGATTGTTTCCATCTATAAAATGCCTTTAGAACAGAAAATGCAACTATATCCAAATAAAGTAAGCCAAAGTAAAACAGAGTGGGAAGATAAGAGAGTTAATGCTGTTGTGATCGTGTTGTTGCCGTTACGGGTGACGTGCAAAACGACACACTCAGCTTAAAAGAAGGTCATTGCTGCACCACAGCTGCTTACAGTATACGCACGCCCTGATTTATTTAGTGCAACATGATTTTGCAGCCGTTAGAAAACATTAATCCAGACATTTAAACAGTTTGTTCATAATCCAGGTCATGAGAGAATCTGCACCAATCAATTGCAACAGCAGAAATCATGTTAACCAACAAATGCACAAAACATTTACATTGTTCCTATTAATATTAAAGCACGTTCTTTTTGTTTTTTTGTGAGTATTCTCACTCTTAAACACATACTTTGATTGTGTCGTTCAGTTTGGTACAAAACGCCATCTTTCGATCCCCCCAGTGAAGTGAGCTGGACTCTGGCCGTGAATACTGTTCCAACGTATGTGTTTTATGGTGCAAATATTCAGAGTAAGCGATTTATTACTATTAGAGAGTCCTTAAAATAGAGGACCCCCCCCCGATGATGGAGATAACAGATGTAGTGTTCTCTTTCTGGCTGGGGAACGGAGGCAAGGTGCAGTAAAGGGTACAGACAGAAAAAAAATGACTTGAGGCTGAAAAAAATGCCACAGAGAGAGAAACATTCCGCAATGATATATATTTAAATATAAGGACATTAGCAGGAACAGCCTCCTTCACTCGCAGGCAGCTCTGGGGGCTTCTCCAGCTTTATGTCGATCACTGAAGGGTTTGGTGTTAAGGATGAGTCAGAAACAGATGTATTGCAGAGGAGACGATGTTAGAACACAGCTTTCTGCTCTTTAATCAGGGGATGTTTACTGACAATGCACATCTTTGGTTAAATCTTATTATGACCATCTTCTCCAAACCGGTGTTTCAGTACAAACATGAACATTAAAAGTGTAGCACATGCTACGAAATCGTTTTTCCATTTAACAAAATGCTATTTTTAAATTCTTAAAGAGTCAGCGAGTGGGAGCTCATTACGTGCTCTCACAAATAAAAAGGGAAACCTGGATTAAACAATAGCCGACAGTTAGAGTGCTGCACTAGCTTTACATTCTTAAGAGAGCAAGGAGGCCTCGCCTCTCTCTTCAGACAGACACCGACATGCAACCAAAGGATACTGTCCTCTCTGCTCTTGTCCTGTGTGGTGTCCATCCCAGGCAGAGCAGCTGCTACACGACGGAAAAGCTGGAAGTGCAGAGAACCACATTTCTGTCAGACAATTAAACAAACTCTAGCATGGCGGAGAAACAACACAAAAATACAAACTTTACACTTTTGACAGATTGACTTGAAGCTCAGTCAGAGGAAGCCCAGCAGAACGTTTCTCATTTGCTATCCGGTTAGGAACTTGTGTTTGAGCTACTGCGAGGCCGAGTTCTGTGCACGGCACAAGCGACTTAAGAGTGTGTAAACTGCCGGAAGCTTCCGTTGACAGAGCTGAGAGCATTAAGGAAGGATTTCCAGGGATGCTGTTGAATGAAATGATGAATCAGCACTAAACTGTTTCACTAAACAGCATCACACAGACCTCGACTCGATAAACATGCCGATTTCAAAAGCAAAAAAAATAATGCAAACGTTCTCACCAGTCAAGTGGGGAGTATTGATTTGCAAACCCTCTAGAGCCACCTCTAGGACTGTGCGATCAAAGCTTGACCGATACCAATCATTGCTCCTAGTGGGCGGCAGAGAGCTTGGAAAACAAACCCACACATCTCACGTTCCATCAGAGGAAGCTGGCGTTTAAACTTTAATGCACACATGCGCGTGTGAAACAGAAGCTGATCAGAAGGCCGCACGCGCACTATGAACACACACACACACACACACACAGAAAGGTGCGCACGCTCTACCTGTTTGACATTGTAGCCTGTCTTTGCACTTGTTTCAATAAACAGAACATTCATGTCTTTTGCTCTTTGCTCTCCCTCCTCAGTGGTTATCTGTCTGTGATCAGCCACGAGTCATCGCACGCACACGCACACACACACACGCACACACACACACGCACACAAACACCCAGAGAGACAGCAACACACCACCACAGATAGACAAGAAGACAAGAGGGGGGGGGGGGGAACACAGACTGTGATTACGTCGTAGTGGATTAACAAGTCGTGCCCCTCGCCGCCGCTGGGGATACCGTTGCTCTGGACTAAAACCCAGTCAGTCGCCCTCTTTAGGCCGTTTGTGCCAGCTGAGCTCCACGACAGCGAGCAGGCAGTAAATCTGGAGTTTGAATTACAGGTTACTCTAAAGTAACTCTAAAGTCTAGCTGCTGGAAGAGTTGAAACGCGTGAAGCCTTTCGGAGGACGAGCCCAGGCAGCGGGATTCACAGCAGGGCTACGGAGCACGACTCACACACGCTCTTACCTGCTTCACATTGTAGCCAGCTTTCGCACTAGTCTCAATAAACATTACATTTAGTTCTTTGGCTTTCCGCTCACCCTCTTCAATAGATACTTGCCTGCGGTAGATAAGGGGATTAAGAGATGCACAGTGCAAGACAAAACACAAGTTACTTCAGGAAACAGGGGAACACGGTGGATTAGGCTGCAGATTTTTTTTAAAGTTATCTATCTTATTTATGAGGAAAACCTGTTAATGAATAAAAGGTCAATACGTGGAATGAAACAAAGACGTCATCAAAAATGAAAAAAATCTGACTTTGCCCCGACATATACGAAGTGCGACGGTAACTACTGCATGACCTAGTGCTAACTCATTATTGATAGGCTAGCTGCACCTAATGCTAACTCATTATCGATAGGCTAGCTGCAACATTCAATGGCTTCATCGGTGTGCTCGTTAGCAGGGAATAACAGATTACCTTTTGTCTGCAAGGTCTGTCTTGTTTCCCACCAACATAATAATGACATCACTTCCTCTCTCCGTTCTCACATCATCAATCCATTTTGTGGTTTGCTGGAAGGAATTGACATCTGAAAACAAGGGGCAAAGGCGAGAAACAGAGCATCATTAGGGCAACGCTGACACAGGAAGACAAGGACGACTTCACCTTACGTATACGTTCAGAATTATGCAATCTCCTCAAACAAGGAAATGTGTCTCTACATTATATGCAGCGAATACTAATAACTGCATTAAACATTTATGCATATTTGAAAAGACATATTTACTTCTGACCATTCAAAATTACTGAGCAAATAACAGAGGACAAGATTGCTGCGTAGAACAAAGTCAAAAGGACTTGAAGAAAAAGTTCGTAAGCCAACCTAATGAGAAGCGAAATGTCTTCAAGCTTTCCCTAAATATCTGTTTGACTTCATTCAACGCAGAGAGCTAATATGAAGGGACAAGGAAAACGGGTCACACCTATAGCACACTTCGTGCAATGCACCTACTTGTGATGTCGTACACTACGACAGCAGCAGCAGAGTCTCTGATGTAACTCGGGATGAGGCTACGAAATCGTTCTTGTCCTGCCGTGTCCCACAACTGCAACCGAATCTATGGGGCGGGAAGGGGAACAGGATGGGAGGAGAAATCAAAGAAGAGATAAAGAAGAAATGAAAAAGAAAAAAGGTCAGAAATGAGATAAGTTATGGTGTGAAAAAGGAAATTAAAAGAAAACTAACACAAATTGAATGATAGTCAGAAAAATGGAAAACGATAGAGAGATGACAGTCCAAGCGTACTGTATGTAGGTAGCTGTCAGGGCCTGGGGGGGGGAAAGAAACAATCATCCTTCACTTGTCGCCAACACTGTCTTGATCAAGTAAGGTGCTTAATTTCAAAACAGGAATGAAGAGAGTTGATGGAGGGGTAGGAGAAAGAGGAAGAAATCAAAGTAGGAACAGCATACTGGACTTGGAACAAATTCTCAAACTGTCGTTAGAAAGAACATTCTGAATCACGCCAGCAATCAGCGTCTGAGCGCCTTCCGATGTTCCCGTCACCAAAATCAAAAAGAGAAAGCGTCCAATCTGAACAAAGACAAGAGCAACCAACAATTTAACACCAGCAGGAAGAAACAAACTTACTGTTCGGTCTTCAAGGTACATGGTTTTTGAGAGAAAGTCTATTCCTATTGTGGCCTGAAAACAGGTAAAGCAGAGTTAAAGATACTAAATCGTCTTCAGCTTCATTTTAGATCAATGCTTTTGAATACGACATGTGGTGCTCATCTCACCTGGTAAGTGTTGTCGAAGCTGTCGTACATGAACCTGGTGATCAGCGAAGTCTTTCCCACTGAAACACAAAGATAATACTCAAAGTTTGGTAAGTTAATTAACAACAAGAATTAATGTATCCATCCATGTCACGACATTTTTCAGCCGACATGGAAAACGGATCATTTTCTAATAAAGACAAGACAGTCTACAATGCCACATGTACAGTTTATTTTAAAAGGAGGTTAATAGTCTGTTTGCTGCACAGCCGAGGGCAACAAAATAGTAACAGTAAAAGTATTTTTGCTAGTAATAGCAAAAACAACAAGAAGAAGGTGCGTTTGTATGTTCTCTCTGTGTCCGCGTGGGTTTTCTACGGGTTCTCCGGTTTCCTTCCACCTCCAAAAACATGCAAGTTAGGTCAATTGGCTACCCAAAATTGCCCGTAGCGTGCGACGCATTCGTGGTCTAGCCCGCCTTTCGCCCATAGCAAGCTGGGATTGGCTCCAGCAACTCCCATGACCCGCAAAGCAGAAGAAGAAAATGGATGGACGGAAAAACATGAAAGTAGTTCACCACAACTAATGTTTAGTGCCCCATATCAATCCGAAAAATATACAAATTCCTTTACCACACTCAACTAGGACCAGGTGTAAAAACATGTGTATCATCCCCTTGTTTCTTGCTGTTATTCAGTGGTAAAGTATCTTCTTCAGAGTGTCTCATGTCAAACAGAAAGCGCTCCCCAGCATCATACTGCTGCGCTCATCTTAAATGACCTTATCAGTTACACAGCGCTCCAAGTGCTGATATGGCCGAAGCCAACACCACTGTGTACACTTTCAAAGGGAGCCACGGCAGATCACAGACAGTCGGATAAAGTCCGTCTGTCCTATCGTAATGGGGGCGGAGAGCGGCATTACAGAACAAAACTTCTGTGGAATACAAATACAGGCAAAGGAGAAATTGTATCACTTTGGTCATTACCGTATCCTGTTTCTACACCAGATCAGTTTGACACGTTCTGTTCCTTACACTGACCTAATTAGGCATAGTGGTTACAAAAGCGCCAACGGGCCACTTCATAAGCACCAATCTGGTATTAAATGATAATTTTACATATCATCCTAAGCTTTTTATTGCTGTGAAGTTTGCAGTTTTTGAATTTTGGCTAGACAGCACGACTGCTACGTTAACACTTAGTGTAGGATCAACAAATATTTTAAGATGGCGTATAAGATTTAGCATCAAAGAAAAATTATTTCAATCTTTGCGTCTGAATTTTACACCAAGTTGAAATGTTTAGTTGGGCTGGAAGACGGAGAGTGTAGGAATGTTACCGGGTAGCTTTGATAATAATAGCCTAGGGGCAAACACACAGTGATCCAGCTGTAATCACTGTGAAATAGTCAACGGACACGACTACAAGCTAACAGCTATTAGCCAATGTTGACTACGAAATGTTTCGCCACTTCGTGGCAATTCTACCGTCTTGCTAGTCACTTCCTCGGCTAGTGTTATTACATCCCCCCCCTCCACCCCCCCTGAGAAAGTTAGAAGACGGTCGCACAAGTAAATTTCAACAGACATGACATAATCTAACAGGAAGAAAATGAATCGCATTCCCACAAAACCAAAGAAAGCTCGTTAAATCACGGCGTCGCCATACATTAACATTACGTAGCTCATAGTTAGCTAGCTAGCTAGCTAGCTGGTTAATCACCCGGACAATCCGTCAAACTCTAGCGGAGCCTAAAACACCGGAAGAAACAATAACCCTTCGACTTGAACAATAGTCTTTAACTTACCACTCTGTTCCCCAAGAAAGACCAATTTAAACTTCCTTAAAGGGTTTCCGAAGTCTCCGGCCGCAGACATGACGACACGAAACAAGGCTACGCGTTACTTCTTGGGAAGTAGCTCCCAAGCTAGCCAGCTATTGCTAGCGAACAAGCGGCTGTCAAATTTCAATGTTTAGGTTCTGACAAGTGCACCGAGTAGCCAACCCTCACACAAATACCGCCTTTTGTTTGGCTCTAAAATCACTCAGAACAGCTTCCAGGTAGTTTATGATAACTTACTAACTATTACGGGCAAGTTAGCGTTACTATCACTACTCTGCCATGTCCACACCAGTTAGCAACTCTTCTTCACCGGACATAAAGCTGACACGCTCTAACATCAGGTACATTTTCTAGGCTGCCCCCTTGTGGTGGAGAAAAAAACGTAGATAATGTATGAGAGTTGGATGGAAGAAAGTACTATATTCTTTAACACAGAGATATACAAATTATAAATACTTTATATTTTTGTCATCAGCTCACCGTATAGTGCACAGATAGGGCTACAGAGGAAGCCAAAAGAAGAAAATGAAGGCTGTTATATCTTTATATGCCCACCAGAGGGCGTTGACATAGTTAGTTAAAATGTTCTCAATCTCTTCATAAATGAAATATTGTGGGTGTTACGATACTACTACTACTGTACTCTCAGCTTGTACATTCAGGGGTCGCCACAAACCAACCTTCTCCACTTCACCCTGTCCTTTGCATCGTCCTCCCCAACATCAGCCTCTCTCATGTCCTCCCTCACTACGTCCATGTATCTTCTCCCGGGTCGACCTCTAGCCCTGTTCCCTGGCAGTTCCATCCTCAGCATCCTTCTACCGATCTAGTCCCTGTCTCTCCTCTGGACATGTCCAAACCATCGAAATCTGGCCTCTCTGACCTCATCTCCAAAGCCTCTAAACCTTCACTGTCCCTCTTATTGTCTCATTTCTAATCCTGTCCAACCTGGTCACTCCCAAGGAGAACCTCAGCATCTTCATCTCTGCCACTTCTAGCTCCGCCTCCTGTCTTTTCTTACTGAATAGTCAGAACTGTAATCATCTTAGAGTTCACATGAAGCTGTTTCTGTACTCACAAATATTTGCTGTAATAGAAGCACATGTTGTGCTTTCCTCTGTATTGTAAACCGAGCTATTGAACCAAGAGCAATTACATTTTCATTATCTATGATGCTGTATGATAAGCGTTTGATGATGAGCGTTTACTCCTGCCTGAACTGCCTGTTCTAGGTCACTGAAGACACACCTGCGCCGCTCACACATGTGCCATCCAGCTCTGTGTTCTCCTGTTAGATCACAGACCAACTGATTCCGGGGCTTCCGGTGTCCTGTTTCGGACTCAAGCCTCCCCTCCCCTAACCATCCAAATGTTATTCTACTGCCCACCCCCACTCCACACACTCCTCAATGTCCTTGGTAAAGGAAAGACCCCATTCTGCTGCCGAAGGTGCTGATCTAACAAAATCCTATTTGCCTTTCTCTTCCCAAGTCTCTCTCTCTCTCCCAGCCTGGAATAAAGGATTGTGGAGAAGACAGGACAAACGGCATGGTGAGATAAAAAAATCCCTCTTCCCTGTGCAACATCAGGCAGGAACAGACACAGCACGGCAGTGGGAGGCATTCTTGCAAGCATAAGTGAAGCAGTGATTAGGGTAGCAATCCAAGCACATTTACCAGAGCACAGAGGGAGGGAGGGAGGGAGGGAGGGAGGGAGAGGGAGGAGAAAGAACAGATCTATCAGAGGAGGAGATGGAGAGGGAGGTCGCAAGCTCACAGAGAGTAACGGCGACAGAGCTATTTCATGGGCGAAAAAGAGACAGACAGGGAGGGAGAGCGCACAGCAGGGATGGGAAATGAGCACTGAAATAGAGATCGTTGGCAAGACTGAGCTCTGCGCACAAACCAGGGCAAACAAAGGGGAAGGAGGAAGCGGGTGGAGGTTGAAGGAGAGCTGCAGGAAGAGGAGCGAGGGATGCGAGATGATGGAGCCCAGAAATAGGCTTTGCAGGACAGCTTTTCACTCCGGCTTTCTTCAGCAGACATGACTCTGGGCATTGGACTGAGATTAGCCAGAGGGACAACACAGGACGGCAGCTCTGCAGCGTACAGCCTTGGAGGAGCCTCGTTGGATGCTGCAAGGCAGCTGATTTATTACTGAGGGGCTGGGTGGCCACGGCTGTGGTTGTGTGTACAGGTCTGAGTGTGTGTGTGTGTGTGTGTGTGTGTGTGCGTGCACATTTTTATGGGTCCATGTAGCGCCTGGAGCTGTGGAAGCGACCATTCCTCCAGTCATAAAATGACATTCAGCAGGCAGGACCTTTGTGAGTGAGTCTTCGAGTGCAAGAGTGTGTTTACCGTTCTGGTTCCTGAGGTGAGCCAAGCAGCGTCAGCTTTATGCGGAGTGTGTTACGCTTAGAGAGGCAAGGGTGCAGCACAAGGCAGAGATCGCACACAATGCAAGGACGAGTGCGGAGCAGCACCGATGGCAGGCAGTGCAGGTAAGGGAGTACCCTGGGAGTAGGGTGGAGGACGAAGTCAGGACCGTAGGGGGACGAGGACGAGGACGAGGAGGAAAGAGCAAGAGGACAGAGAGAGGCAAGTGCAAAAGAGGGGGGAGATCATGGCTGTCATGCAGTGAGCTATAGCATATGCTGTAGCGCAAAGCCGAGTAGTGCGGCAGGGGGGGGGGGGGGGGGGGGGGGGGAGGAGGACAAGCATCACTGCACAAGGGAGGGGGGGGGGGGGGGTAAGGGGAAGAGAGTGAGTGAGAGAGGAGGGGGGAGGCAATCAGTTCAGCATCTCTCCTCAAGAAGGAGAGAGCGGGACGGGCCTGGGACAAGACTGTCACTTTCCCAAATGCAGTTGAAGATACAATGATGAGCAGCCGGGTGTAGAGGTCACAAAGGGAGCCGGTGAGGGACGGGGGGGGGGGTTTCGGGTGTTCCCCCTCCTGCTGACTAGAAGGTTCCCAAGAGTGCAGGCAGGTCCAGGCAGGAAGAACCCAGAAGGGTCCGTCTCCCAGAACCGGTTTCTTCTGACAGCCCGGCCACTTTTCCGTCACCATGGGGGAATGGACCATTTTGGAGAGGCTGCTGGAGGCAGCGGTCCAGCAGCACTCTACCATGATCGGCAGGTAAGACCTTGATCAATGTGGGGGGTGAAAGGTTTCATTTGTTTATTTTGCGTACTGTTCACCGGGCTGAGTTTATCTACTCTGTTTTTAATTGTGTGTGGACTCGTTCATGGCTTCCCTACAGAAACCTCCCCTCCTCAGGCTTGTCCCAGTGCTCTCCTCTGTTCTACAGTCCCCCCCACAGTCATCACTGCCCCCCCCTCGCCCCCACCACCGCCCGTTCCTCCTCCCTGCTCTCCTCGCACACTCATCATTAGTTAAGGGATAAACTAATTGCACATAATCAATAACAGGCTTTACTTGTCATTAGGGTTAATTCAGCGAGGCTCCTGTGTTGATACTACCTAATAGCCTAGCTATTGATAGATAGAGCTCTGCTGCTGGCCACAGACCAATAGGACAGAAGGAGAGGGGAGTGGGAGTGGGAGGAGAGCAGAGTTGAGGAAGATGAAAGGATGGTGAGCAAGCAGGTGTCGAAGGTAGAATCAAAGGAGAGGGGAGTAAATGTTTCTGACCTCTGTCTGAACTTGAGATAAAAAAATAATAATAATAAGACAACGCAAATCAGGTTTTAATTTTGCAGCACAGTGAAAGTCCGATTCAGTCCCTTCTCACGCTATTTTGTGAGAGAATGGGTTGTGGCCGAGGGTTGAACAGACGAGCTTTTAGTTTGATTAGCAGTGGAGCCATCCTGTCAAACCTGCGTGGGAATTGTGCTCCACATCATCTCTGTGTGATTGATTGAATCCAAAAAAGTGGCCTTTTCAGCCCATTAAACACAATCCAGATGTAACGACGGGACGCCTACTTTGAAGCCTGCGAAACCCGACTGTGTAGATTTGTATAACATGTATATAACAAAGACAATGATTTGATTCATTAACCCAGACCTCAGTTAGTCCCCAACAAGGTCATGGCCGAACCTTCCCTCTACTCCAGTGGCTTTTGTGTGTGTGTGTGTGTGTGTGTGTGTGTGGGGGGGGGGTTCATGTCTTTCTCTGTGTAAGTTAAAGGAAAATTGGCCCAGGCCTTTACGGCCTATATTGCGCTCTTGGCTCAAAGCCACTGGGGTATATCCTTGAAAATCAGCCACCCTGCAACAGCATCAGTGCGACAGAGATGATGTGAGCCACGCTATTCCAACATTTCTGTTGACGTGGGATCAGAAGCCATCGAGATGGAGATTTTCCTTCCAACCAAAAGCTGCACCAAGTCACTTCAATGGTTTCTGCTTATCAGTGAAGTTACCTGGTCCAGTGGGAAAGAAAACCTGCACATATTGGAGCATGTTGACGTGATTTAAAGATGCATTATGCAATATTCTGTCCCAATTAATGAAAGTCAGGTGAGACCCTCCTTCCTTATCACCATTACTGACAATCTCTACACAGCTCAGCTCTCTCAGTCACTTTCAGCTCATCTGGTTCTGGAGTTTGTCGCTTCGAAAACCAAAATAGCGCTGGCTTGTGTGCGACCGCAGGCAACGTCGCTAAACGGAGACGCTAAAACAAGCTAATTGCTATCTGCCCTGTACAAAATGACAGAGTCAAATGATCTGGTGAAGAAACATTAACATATTAACAAGCCGAAAAGGAAGCAACTATTTTTCTCATGAGCTGATCGATGGACCAAACAAGGGCTAAATGCCTGTGAATATTGGAATTACATTCAACAGGTGGCCAGAAAAAGGAGACGAAAGGGATGTCCGTGTTGCTCTGTTTCTGCTGGATTTGTAAGTAGGCAACTGTTTGATAACATGTGAGCCATAACAACTTCATCAGCTAATTGCTAACTGTTGTGAACTTGTTCTGGAGTCTTTCTGCCCCCTAGTGGTCAAAAAAAGAAATGAAATCCTTATTGCAGCTTTACAATCCTGTCCTGGCAGATGAATCAGGAATACCCTGTGAGCATAGGGTACAAAAAAAAAATGCTCAAGATGATTCTTTGGAGATTCAGTGACTCTAAGTCACGGTTTTTCAGAGGCACAGAAGCAACTCTCAATTTGTCTGCTACCTCTCTGCAAAGTAGGAGTGAATGACCGATGGTGAAATGGGCTCTTCTTTATGCTTAATTTAAGATATTTGTTGATCATACACTTGTTAAACTTTAAACCAGCCTCCCTCAATCCTTCTGATACATTGAATGAAATGAGTTGGATCAATCTTAACTAATCCTGTATGCTCTTCATATGTACAAAATTACTAGATTGATTACCTGCTGTGTTAAAACTTTTAAGAAGGCGTAATGTTTTAGAGTTTAATAGTAATGTGAGTGGGCAAAAATATTCCCGATAGTCTCAAACTCATAGGACAGCAGCTACGTGCTAGCGGACTAAACGCAGTGAAATGATCAGTAATTTATCCCTGTGTGTTTTGGCTTCCGTCAGACTGTGTTTGCCCCACAAGGCTCTCCAGGGCATTGCCTGTAACTTTAGCTACCCTCCAATGAGGTCACCCCCACCCCCGCCTAGTGTGCTTGTATTTGTATCTGTGAGTCAAGAAACATTGTCGATGGAATCGTTTGGTACAGTATTTTAGGCCTTAATTTCTCTTCATCTTTGCAAAGTTGATTTTTTTATATTTTTCTTGTTTGCTAGCTTGGTTTAGGATAAAAAAAAAAACCTCATAAAAGTTGTAGTTTGGTGGACAGAGAAACCTCGGGTTAGGCTGCAAACATCTGTTAGTAAGATGTGGTTTGACTCTTTACAGGTAGACAGGCATTTTATTTTTATTTTTTGCCATTCATAGATAACCTTAGCAACAACAACAACAAAATATTAAAATGAAGACTTGATTCCCAATCCTAAGCATGTGTTTGCATGGTCAGGAAATTATAGCACTTAATATTCAATTGATCGGAATGATGATCTTGGATGTACCAGCAAGTTGGAGAATTGTTCACCACTGGCACAGTTTTGTGCCGTACAGATGCCTCCTAGACTGTTAATGAGCAACTCCTCACTAAATTACGTATGGAGTCAAAATTGTTGCACTGACCTCTATGGGTTGAAAGGTTCAAGTCTGTTGGACCACTGACCACAGCCAACAGCACGGTTGGGCGTGGTCAGGTATGGCCTGTTGCACTTGTGAACACAACCAACTGTAACTTAGCATTGCACTGTAGTGCATTGTGAAGTCTTGCACTTCACAGGGCAAGCGGCCAGAGCATGCAGCAACTGCTAGAAACCATCACATGTAGGATCAGTATGTAGTTCTTTGTCAGAGTTTGCATGTGTGCGCCTGCAGTGCAAAGGATGTGGCTCCAAAGCACAGAGCAGTGATGTCTCCCCATGGCTGAGAAGTCTCCCCTGCATCAAAACTTTGGAACATGGTTGCATGTCAGTCATCTCTTTTAGTGGCAACCCTCTCTTATGAAGTGTGAAGATGTCATTACTCTAATTTGACATGTCAGATAGCATTATTATTATTATTATTATAGATTGTACAATTAAGGTATTTCTTAATTGTAGGATTTAAGCTAACTTATGTCCCAGGGTAGGGCAGATAATTAGTCATGGTATACGTAACAGTTCTAAAAAGAATCAAATCAGCCCTACACAGCAGCATAGGGATTGGGATATGCTTCTGCGCCTCTGACTAACCACAGGTCCCTTTCATATAATAATTCATACTAAGATCAATGTTGTGTATTGTTATTGCCATACGCTTGACATCTAACTGAGCAATGTACATTGTGTGCATGGATAACCAATGACTATAATCGTGATAGCGTAGTAGAAACAATCATTGTCAAGGTTGCATTAACCTCATTCTTGTGGCCCCATTTATTACGATCTCCCCACTTGTGTATTCTTGTGTATTTGGTATTTGGTAACGGAGAGTTCAGTTTGGCCGTAGTGCAAACACACAACATTATTTACACTTCGGTGCTTGAGCTAACCTGCATACAGGCTACCAAGACAAGAAGGTCTATAGATATACTCAGTGCATTTAATAAAAATACACCCTCACACAGTTGTCTGATCTATTTGATCAAATGTTCTTGTTGTGTGTTCTTGTGTCTGTCAACACAACTAATAAAGCATTTCTTCCTTGATATGCTGATGATACACAAGTGTATTTGTATGTCTTACAAACATAGCAGCCTTGACAATGTTTGATGTTGTCTGATCTTTTTTTTAACCATTTTATACTCACAATGATGAAACATTTACACACATCAAATTACAACTCATAGAAATTTACCAGGATTTAAATTATTATTAGACTGCTTGATGGACATTTGCGAGGTGTGGTCTAGAATTAAAACAAGATATTCATTTATAATTCACCTTCTTCGTTGTTCTTCCTTGTCAGACTGAGATTTAAACACATTGACAATATATACTCATGTATCTCAGTATACTCATGTATACTCATGATTTGCCAAAAACAGATTTGTCCACACAGCACGGCGAACACTTGAATGTGGACGGTGTCTGTCTGCCGCGGGTCATACCATCATGTGTATTTTCCATGTGATATGTCACATTCATTCTTGAATAGTGTCACATGTTTTCCTTAAACTTCATACACTGCAATAAATACTATATTCAGTCAAAGAATATCCATCCATCCAGATGAGACAATGCATAATGTATCACATACAAATAAATGAACATGAATACGTTTTCTTTCACTTTTAGTTTTCAGATGTTTTGCAGGCCACAGGTGTGCACGTATGTGTGTCAGGCGAAACAAGGTACATTTTACCATGAAAAAGATGCAGCCTTTGGGTTAAACTTGCACGCCCTCCACACCGTGCAAGGATGTAAGAAATTGTGTTGAGGCATCTCCTTCGACACTGCAATGCTGCAGTGAGGTCAGTGGCAAAGAGAAGCAGAGCGAGAAGAGTGGCAGCGATAATGGAGGACGAGAGCAATCTGAGGAAGATAAAATGATTAAGCTTGCCGAGTGGAAGCAGAGATGATGTGAGCTTTAGAGGCAGAGCAAAAAAGAGGGGAAGCAGGAGAGGAAGGAGGACGCGGGGAAGAAATGGAAGGAAAGGAAGTTTCCCTTCTGCAGAGATTCAGTGCAGAGAATCTTTGTCCTTCCTTCAGGGGTTGAAGACGGACCCTGCTGAGGAATCAGTCTGCATGTCTGCAGACAAAAACCTCTACATTGATGAGGATTTCTAAACATATGATAGACATTTTCTTTTTAGATTTCACGCGTGTGAATGCTCTTACTGTAGCACTTGTGAAAGATGAGAACGTTGGCATACCGAAAGGACTAACATGCAATATTTACCTTCCATGCAGACAGAGCAGAGCACGTTTGGGCTGACTGAACAGCATCTTTCCGGAGAGGCAGGATCTCTGTTGCTGAAGCAAATTAACTCAACTTTAGTATTATTGCACTGCATGTTGCTTTTGAATGAGAATAATAGATGTTTTGAGAGCATATATTATTCATACGCAATTGTAATCATCTATAATTCTTCCCTTGAGCCTGACAAATGCATAAAATCTTAATCAGTTCTTGTTGCAAGTTGCAACTGATGCTTATTAAAAATGCATTTGGATATTAGCTGCTCCTTAATGTAATGGCATAGTGGTAAAAAAAACAACAACTATATTAGTGTACTTTATATTCATATTAAAAAGTTGTAGAGGCAGTGTTGAAAGTTGTGATTAAACCCTGTTTACCTGTGTCGACGTCATTGTTTGTCGTCTCTGAAAACAAAGCAATGGCTTTCGTCTTTGACCCGAGCTCTTTCTGGTGCACACACTCGTGTTCCTGCTTCACTATGCCTGAATAGGTCAGGATTTAAGAGGCACCCTCTTGTGACAAGGGCAAAAATACTTTGAGATGTAGAAATCTAACTAAGATATGTTTCATTTATCATCAATAACAAGAATCTTGGATGAAATCTATACAGCCTACAGAGATTGTGTTGCAAAAAAAAAAAGTATATTAAAGCAGCAGTTATGTATTTAAAAGGATTAGAAATTCACTACCTACACACACCACAGAGGAAGCCTGTCTTTTAAATTAAATTTTTTTGTGTACATCGAGCATTGTCATTAGATTATTTGTGCAGAAATCCCTGACGCTGAAGGCCATCGATCATTCTGTTTGACAGGGGGATTTTGCTAAAGCTGAGCTCAGCTCTCTTTCGGAGTGGGCTATTATTCATATCAGCAACACATTGATGGTGTGCAGCGGCTTTAGCGGCCATGTAATGTGTCCCAAATTATTTTAACGATTTTCTTGAACGTGTTACAATTCCCTAATTAGGTTAGGTGAAGATTTCAGAACGTGCAGCCTGTTAGCCCAGTTCATTAAACATTCCAATAGGAATTGATATCAATGTAAGGATGTGTTGCAGCCACAATAGGTACTGCTTTCTACTTTATTCTGCAGCTACAACTATAAAACCACAGTGTTTTATACCTTGCCTGATACTTTGTGTTTTACATTGAATTAAGACGCCCACCACTCCTATTATTTTTTCATATTTGTGCTGAGGATGGAAAGCCTGTCTTTGCTCCAAATACGAAACAGCTTCTTGAAAATTGAATGAGCAAAGAATCAAAGGAAAAGGCTGTTGCCATTCATTTGCATGTTTTTAACATTGAAGTTTATTCAAATAGATTGTTTTGCTCAGTGTTGCTGAGCTCAAAGTGGAATATTTTTAGATGATGGGGCGATTTCAAATGGAGTAAAGACAAATTTAGGATGTCTGCATCTGCTAAGCACTGTATCGCCACCATGCATAGATAAAGACAGCAACATTCAGCATTGGACAGCTGTTTACACAAACAGTTTTGTTTAAGAAAAGAAATCGCATAATTTTTGCATCTAGGGTAGTCTGTGGCATTTTAATCTTAATGCGTCATCATAACTCACATCTTGTTAAAGCTGAGCTATAACTGAAGCCGGCCCCCAATTAACTGTCTCTGCTTCCTCCCTTATTCCTGAACAGCAGCTGGAAGCCATTGAGTTGCTGAATGAGCAAGCGAGATAGGCCAATTACATTTCTGCACATGCATAGTTACGCAAAGGAAATTCACAGAAAGCCCTTTATGATCTTTGTCTCGCATCCCAAATTCATCAGAGGGCCTATTTTCAAATAATTTATGTTTTATACTTGCAGTGAAATGTCACTTCACAGCTGAAGGCGCAGTCGTTAGAATTATATTAAAGTGCTCTTCACATAGACTCTTAGTGGGACCTCCGGCGATCTTGCACGCCTGCTTGATGCGTAGGCAAGAGCTTAAACTATGAAAACATTTTCAGAGAGGAATAGTGGATGAGGGGTGGGAGGAAAGAAATCTCTGCACTCTGATAATTAAGCTGCCTAATTTCTATGCCTGCTAAGGTCTTTATTCATTATGTGCTGCCTGCAGCCGTCACTGGAGCGTGTGCGGGCAGGGCAGGAAGAATATTCTAACCAAGGTTCAGCAGAATATGCACAACTTAACCACAACTATCTTTGTCCTTATGTAGATTTGGACCTTTAGGCCTATGTGTTTGTTCACATACTGTAAAAGGTCATTTATATTCATAATGTGTGTATGTGTGTGTGTAAAGTGTGTTTGTTTACCGATCCATCTGCTGTTGGGCTTTCGGCAATTGCTGTCCCTGGAGGTCGTCGACAGCAGCTGCTGCATGAATGAATGTGTGTGTGTGTGAGAGCGAGAGAGAGCGAGAGAGAGAGAGAGAGAAAGCAAGAAGCCCCCGGTGAAGACTGAGCCAGCATGTCCAGTCCACACCAGCTGAAGCGCACCTACTGTGCACCATACACACAATCTTACAGGTCAATAAACTGCACACAGAGCAGTTTGTAAGCATTACGTCCTCGTCATTGACATTGTCTGCTCTAAGCACAAAACAAACCCAACTGTAAGTGACTGAGTCTGAGAAACTGGAGAAGAAATCGAATGTGTCCACATTTCATTTCCTTTCAAATTTCTGCCACAGAATTTCATTCATTCGTTCAACTTCTTAACCGCTTCGTCCGTTACCGCGTCGCTGGCCGTGCTGGTGAGGCTATCCCAGCAGTCTACGGGCGAGAGACAGGGTACACCCCGAACACGTCGCCAGCACATCGCGGGGCCACACATAGACAGGCAACGACTCACAAACCCACTACGGACAATTTGGAGTAATCAATTTGCTTAAATTGCATGTTTTTGGAGGTGGAACCGGAGAACCCGAAGAGAACCCACGCAGACACGGGGAGAACACGCAAACTCCTGATAGAAAGGCCTTGCCTTGCTGTGAGGCAACAGCGCTTACCACTGCGCCACCGTGCTGCCCAGTATAGAATATGCATCCGTTTAATAAACGGACTGAATAGTGCCTCATTTTGACAGTTTTATCCTCAGGTTTCTGTTGCTAACGTATTTTTTTTTTCATCATTGATATTCTGCAGATTCAGGCCTCTGGGACGTCCAGACCCAATCTGCACTGACGGACAGTATTGGCTCGTTTCTAGCTTGGCTTAAAACACTGATGTTTGCAGATACACAGTAGTTCACTGCATTCTGCCGATGCAGCAATCTGCCCTGTGCTGATTATCCTGTTATCAAGCAGCAGAGTACACACATCCAGACAGAAATGCCCACACAGGTCTGCAATCACACACAGACCAACACTCAATACTTTACAAGTATTGGAATTTATTACCTCCGCCGAAGCAGGGGTAATTGGTCTGTCAGTCGAACAAGATAACTCAAAACAATATGGACGGATCTTGATGACATTTTCAGGAAATGTTGGGAATGTTACCAGGAACAGATGTTGAAATTTGATTTAAAAATGATACCAAGAACAATTTAGAACCAGATCACCATGTGGATGTATAAATCCAAATGGAAGGGGAATGAGCTGCTTGGTGGAGGTCTCCGCTCTCCGAGTGCTTTTCTAGTTCGAGTAATCGCCCCACAAAACGTTTTAGAAGTATATCTGCAGTATATTATTTAAGAAATATTTCTACTGAGGAAAGTCCATATAGTGCCTCCTGACATTTCTTCAAAAAAGATGTTGCATTTCAGGACATAAAATATTCATTCTCTGTTGTCCTCATCCTTTACATTTGAAGTTCATAACAACTCATACATGAAGGAAATAGAGCCGTTGGGCAGTCAATCGTCACTTATTGATGCATTTTAAATGGTTGTTTGCAAGCAACTAATATTTGCTGTTGTTACTAAACAGATGTGTTAAACCCCTATGTCATAATCATTCAAACAAATAAGATTAGGGGAATTTAATTTAAATATATTTAGAATTCTCTTTGTACACTGACTGTGTATGGCCCAAGCTGTTCTAGTAAAATGTCACATGTTGGACAATGTGAAGCTTGATGCATTCACTGACCCTGCAATGAATTGTGTAGAAACGTCTATGAACAACACTCAACATCGGTAGAAGTAACACAAAGGCTCCGTGTGCCGTGTCTCTGATTTATTCATAGTAAAAACTTTATTCATAGAGACAGATTTCATTCATATTTGCCCCCCCCCCAAAAAAAGAATTTTACATTTTAATTCAATGATTTTAAGGAGTGCATAGATTACCAAATGAGAAGGGCATAATATTTGTCACATTAAACACGAAGAGACTCCATAATAGTTGACCTTTTCTATTTGTGTTACTGCTTTTTGATTGGTTATCACTGAGACAATACATTTTACAGGCTATTCTTCATTATTTTAGTTTTTGTAGCTCAAATTGGACTCCTCGGGGTTCATGCTGCCACTAAAATGTAAAGAAGCGCTTGTTTCTAGCTCATTGCAAACTGGTTAATCTGAGGTGCTTTATGCATTTTGATTCTGCAGAGACTCCATACGCCATCTGCTAAGGCTATAATACAAACCATCTGTCAAGTTTGAACTGTAAAATTTGAGGTAGAGAGAAATGTGACTAAGAACAAAGACTTGTCAGCCTATTAGCCTGTTTCACTGCAGAGAGACGCGGATGCCAGTGCAGACTCTGTGACATTTAGTTAATGCTATTAAGATCAAGTCATTTTCGCTAGCATGAGGAGACACAACCCTTGAAGAGGCAGAAACTGAATGCAGATTATGACATTCTCATGTTGATCATGACACATGAGCTACTTTAATGACCATTATTTAAAGACATATTTGCAAAATGAATACGCAGCATCAACCTCATATTTTGATCTCAGTGAGCAGATGACTCCTTCTGCTGCAGAGAGCCGTCTGTATCAGCCCCTTGGCTAAAACCATTGCGTTATTCATCAGACATAGCAGCGTCTGAATATTTCATAAGCTGCAAACACATCCTGCGCACAAGCCCCGACAGACCAAAGGTGCAGAGAAGCATTATTGTGTCGTATTTGTGGAATACGTGTTAAAAGTCAGTGTAGCATATACAGCCGCTGCTGCTCCGAGCGCTCACGACTGGACACGCTTGCCATTTTGCACGATTCATGCACATGGACGACTCTCTCTTTGTCTCTGTGTCTGTCACACAAAGTGACCCAAAGGCATGCAATCGCAGGTGTAGGGGGGAAAAGTCCTGCAGCTCTGTCTCATGTCAACATAACTTTTTTACCTCAAATGCTTTTTTGACGAGATGTCTCCTTGATCGCCTCATTCAGACATTAAATATATTTTTTTAATCCACAAGGAAAGACATTTATTCCCTATGAAATGCTAGCTGTTCATTACTACCATGGCGTCCTCACCTCTCTTCCCTCCTTGAACGTCCCTGAAATCAGCTCGCTGATCCGAACTCCGGATTATTTTGCAGGCTGTCGGGGTAACTGGTCATGCATTTTGGAATCCTTGAAAGAAACACAATGGACTTGTGAAAATAAAATGTCAGAACAACGACTACATTTCATGTGCAAACATAACTCTCATAGGGCCGGTATTCCCTCACATCACCCCCACTGAACCCTGTCCAGTCCGAATGACAGCCCCCCCCCCCCCTTCCATCTCGGTCCCTTAAGTGAACTTGAGTGTCTTTCTTGTGCTTTGAAACAAGTGTGTTTTAAGTAATTGGCATGAGTGTGCACTTCTTCCAGACTGAGGCGTAACTTCCAGACTTTCCTCGGTCATTAGGAAAAGCTGACAGCACACCTCCTCCACAATTGCTCGTACACCGCATCGACACCAGAGGTCTTGAAAAGCGATAGCGATCCTCTCTGGAACCTCTTGGGCACCGTTCTCTTTAACTGCAGCAATGCACCAATGATACTCGGTGGGAAAGTCCCGATAGCTTGTAGAAGATGCCACACATGTAGTTCAGCACGAGACCCGTTTTAAACAGATGCACTCTTTAAAGCTTTGCAGCTGCAACCCAAGATGACCACAATATGGTGGCAATGCTGAACAGAATGGAAGGCAGGAAATCACATGACCAGAAACAATGTGCTTTACTAAAGTCATTGCATATGTAGTTACTGGTTACACATTCTTGTGCAATTCCTGATCTGCCCTAAAGTGAAAGTAAGTGTGAAATCACCTGTGTCACTGGACATGATTGTGTGTTTGCTATCTAGAGCAAAGCTCTACCATCCTACGGCGCTGTTTCTCACAGCACAACAAATGATAAACACACACACACACACACACACTCATGCATGAACATGATCGTGGCCCACACACATGAACAAGGAGGGAGATCTTACCTGGCTGCTGGGAGATTGCTGAAGGGTACAAGGTGAATGTAGCAAAGCAGCATGAAATGACCCGTTAGATCAACCAAGACTTACAATCCACTTTAAATAAATATATCTCCTGGATTATTCTGCATTTGCTCATTATTAACTGATATTCTCTGTTTTCCTTTCCCTCTGTGTCTCTGCAGAATCCTGCTGACAGTGGTGGTGATTTTCCGTATCCTAATAGTAGGAATTGTGGGTGAAAAGGTGTATGAGGATGAGCAGATCATGTTCATCTGTAACACGATGCAGCCCGGCTGCAACCAGGCCTGCTACGACAAGGCCTTCCCCATCTCGCACATCCGCTACTGGGTCTTCCAGATCATCCTGGTGTGCACGCCGAGCCTGTGTTTCATCACTTATTCTGTTCACCAGTCGGCCAAAGCGCGGGACAGAAGCTACTCCCTCCTGCACCCTTACATAGATCACCACAGTCACGGTCACCACGGCCGCCATCAAGACCACCACGCTCGCAAGCTCCACTCCCGCAACATCAACGGCATCCTTGTGCACCCCGACAGCAGCAAGGAGGATCACGACTGCCTGGACCTAAAGGAGATCCCCAACGGACCCAGGGGGCTCCCTCCAATACACAAGAGTGCCAAAGTGCGACGGCAAGAAGGCATCTCCCGTTTCTACGTCATCCAGGTGGTGTTCCGGAACGCACTGGAGATCGGCTTCTTGGCTGGCCAGTACTTCCTGTACGGCTTCAACGTGCCGGGGATGTTTGAGTGCGATCGCTACCCCTGTGTGAAGGAAGTGGAGTGCTACGTGTCCCGTCCCACAGAAAAGACCGTGTTTCTGGTCTTTATGTTTGCAGTGAGCGGCATATGTGTGCTGCTCAACCTAGCTGAGCTCAACCACCTCGGCTGGAGAAAGATAAAGACCGCCATCCGGGGGGTCCAGGCCCGAAGGAAGTCCATTTGTGAAGTGCGCAAGAAGGATGTTTCGCACCTGTCTCAGGCCCCAAACCTGGGCAGGACCCAATCTAGTGAGTCAGCCTATGTCTGACAGAGGCTTCTCCACCTGGGGGCTCAAGGACCTCTTAACATTTTTGGAAAAAGAGCTTCTCCCTGGCTCAGGACTCCCAATCATTCGGGAAGAGAAACTCTCCACTGCATTATTATTCAGGAGGAGAAAAAGACTCTGTTTAGAAACAACAAAGCAAAAGGCTCAAAGCCTTTAATACTTCAGGAGATGAGAATCACCTTCCCTAAAGGGCAACTGTGTTGCTGTAGCCTAGCAGGGCTTTCACCTGGAGCTTACACAATGGAGAGTTCTGCTCTGCCTAGGTGACAACTAGGTGCCTTTAAAAATAAAGAGGTAAAACTGAGCAATTACGTTAAAATACTATATGATAGTTTGAAGTGGAATGATCTTTCTTCATTTTACCTTTGCTGTAGGTCAGAAATAATCCCCTTACTTTCCTATTATGCGTGCATATGCAAGAGCCTAAGAGTGTGTGCATGCGTACGCATGTCAGGAGGAAAAAAAAGCCAATGTCTGACCTGAGTCAGAGAATTGAATGCTATGCTAATCTGAACTGCTGAGGGGAAGACAATGTCTCATTGTCCATGCTTGTTGAGTGAAGTCAACAGATGGACAAATCTTTTTAATAAAACATGTTCTAAGAAACAAAAAAGCAAAACAAAAAACAGAAACCGACAGCACTAAAACTATCATTTTAAACTGGTGCTTCTTCATTTTCTTAGTTGTATTTGGTGGCAGCCAGACAACAGACTGAGAATGCGTTGGAGCCTTTGTTCAAAGCGCGACACCGGTGCACCAGCTAGATTGACTTTCTAGTACTGTGTTACGCACCACATTGCTCCCAAATGGCTGCTATAGGCATGCTGTATCAGAGATACAGTGCAGAATATCAACGTTTTACCTTTGGCATTATCTGATCACCGAGGAGCTGAAGTGAGTTACAGATTTTAAGCAGGAAAGGATAATTACACTTACAATTTGGTGCCACATATTAAAGTTAGTGTAGATATTTGAGATGTCATAATTACACTTAGATACACTTAGTCTTTTCCCTGTGCGCTATAGATGGACTTGGACGGGGGGGGGGGGGGGGGGGGGGGGCTCAGGGGCTTGGGTGGTAATGATGATTAAACATAGACTGCAAGCTTTAACAGTATGCATTAACTCTTTGATAACTCCCTGAAGGAGATGATATGTTCTGGAATGTTTTTTTTTTTTCTTCTTCCCCTTATGGACTTTGAAAAAGGCATGTTACTGAAGCATTAATAGAATGGATAGATTATAACATGTAACTTGAGAAGAGACTTTCATTTATTTGCATCCTGCTCCTGTTTAATGTAATACGTAGCATGCATGACGATGACAAATATAAAGATAAATAGAATCCCATTGTGGGAATATTGAAAGTTTAAACCTGAAAGGCTCCAGATCTGCAGCAATAACAAAATATAGTATGTGACAAATATGTGAATAAATTATTATGCAAACACTGACTTTGGGTTGTGTTTAATATCCAAGCAAATACTTTTGTGTCGATGCTCTTTAACGTTGAGATGTTCACTCTTTTACTCTATTTTCTGAATTTAAACAGCTTTGAAAGGATTTTACATATATTACTTGTTAAAAAAAGGGCCAGTATACGGTTTAATACTGTTTATACTACACAGGTGTACAAACCGCAGAGTGCAGGGTACAATACAATTCTCTCAGCTGCACAGATTGAAAACCAGCGTGCGTATTTATTATTCAACACTGAGGAATGATACATCTCTGAGAGATACATTAGCACACGTTCATACTTTCTGCGGATGAATTATAGATATGCATCTTGCTCCCTTCCGTGTCTAAACCCCTGACTAAAGTAAATACATCATGATAACTAGACGAGAAGCTTCACACTTGAATCTCCACAGCGTATAGCAATCTATTTCCGAATATCACACTTTTGTTTCTGTAACGCAACGTGACTTGCAGTAAGTCATTCCAGTAATGAGTACAGTTACTGGGGGGGGGGGGGGGACCTTTTAGGGTTATTAAACCTTCAATCGGTGCAGGCGTCATGTGACCATGTGCTGAGGTACATCGAGAGGAAGAGGGACAAGGTGGGGGTGGAGCGGTGTGTCACTAAAGTAGATTGTTTGATTGGGTGTGGCGTAATGAATTTGGAGGTTATTATTCACTTAAAGGCCACAGCATGTTTTTATTGACGAGCGGGTAGCTGTGATTGACTCTTTGCCACGTGCCATATACGTTCACATCAACACGCAGCAGCCACACACACACACACACACACACACACACATATACACACATTGTCAGGAAATACCTAAATAAAACCCTTCCTAAGGATGGAGCCAGGCCGGTTGCTGTGGTGACAGGAGCGCAGTAATGATGTTACGTACCACAGGGACCAGAACCAGTGCTGCACCAGCTCTCCACAGCAGCTCAGCAGCCTGTAGGCTACACAATTATGTAGCTTTCATTTAACGGCCACCTTCATTCCGTTCCGTGCATATAGGACAAATGTATAACTATAACGTTCATGCTCACTCGCTCATAGAGGGCTGCTAATAGATGGTTACCCCTGCTGTGTAATCAATGGGATGTGAATGGGTGCAAGAGGTTGATGAAATTTAAATTGGAGAAAAAATAAGATAATATATTTGTAGAAGGTGAACATGCTGAACTCTGATTGGGGAAAAGGACAAATGAACAAAATGTAATGAGATGGTGCATAAAGAAAAAAACAAACGTATGTGGCAACTCTTCTTCTTTTTTCTTTTTCTTTTATTCTGGAGTGGTATTTTATATAAATCCTCCTGATTATATCACGGTTTGGAGTAGCTGTTTCATGTTTTATTTTGAAAGGTATTTTTACTGTGTTCCTTGTTGTTTTCCCCCCAGAAAGTTTATTCGACTCTTGATTTTACCTGATTCTTAGATCGCTTGCTTGGATTATTGTCTGTTTTCTGACCATCTCAGCTGCTCCAGTTTGGAACCAGCAACATGTGCAGCAGCACGTCAGATTCTTCTACGAGTCACTAAGTTTATTGTTATTGTATCTAGTCTCTGTCGAACTTTAATCCCGTCAATAAATCTAAATCTCTGTGTCTCTCGTTAACTGACATTGATTCACCCTTGCCTCCTCATCAAATTTTCATCTGCTCTGTGACCTTCTCTCCGCAGCTGATTCATTACTATCCCTTTAATAAGACGGGCCTCGGAGCAGAATCGCTTCATTATTCCTCTCCTGTGTTCCGAGGATGTTTCCCCATCTACCTCTTCACTCATTCATAAAGGCCGGAGTTATCTTATTCCTCTCTGGGGTCTGTTCCACTTCTAGCTTCTTGATGTCTCAGGTCATCAATCTGTGTCAGAATCCTCTGTGAGTAACTTGGACTCCATGTGATTTACTGCTAAAGCCACTGAAACGGCAGGAAAGCTCCTCTACACTCGTTTCGCTCTCCTACAAGTCAAATCATGCTTTTTGCAATGCTGAATTCCAAGATTACATGACAAAAATCGTCTCCCAAAATCTTAACAATTTATGAAATAATCTCCTTGAAATCCTGGCTGTATATTAATCTAACGGACAATTTGGCTGCTTTATCGTGTCCAGTATTCCAGATCACCTTGTAGCATTTTCCTGGATTTATTCGTAGAGCGATAACACCAAGGTATATCTAAAAAATAATTATTCAGCCAGTCAAGTAAATTAAATGCCATCCGCCCTCACAAGAGGTCACCATAGAAACAGGGTTGGAAATCCTTCCACAGCTGAAAAACAATGTGTGAACATACCTGCATACATATAAATTATTCCTCGCGCTTTAAATAGCAATCCTCTGGTGTGGGCCACAGCAACGAAGAACCGGACACCACACTTTTAGGTTTGTGTTGTCCTGGTAGCACGACGGGTCGTTTGATGCTGCTTTGATTTTTCTAATCTTGCATGACTACGAATTCTGAAGGAATGTGGCTATAGTCTCCAAAACACAGAGATTTCTCAATATCCTCTCACCGCCACAAAAAGAACAGAATCACTACAGACACAAGGGCAGAGTGGGATGGGAATCAGGAGAAACATATTTTCAGTGCCCTCAGCTAGACGCCTGGTTCCTGTGCAGCACGATCTGTCCATGCATGGACTCCCCTATAGGCACGTAATCTCTCCATCTACTCCCATGCCCCCATGTTTACCTCCACAAATCAATAAGAAGAGGTCACAACCGTTAATCGAAAATGTAATCTCACTGCAGGAGTGAATTGGTCCTAATCCAGAAGAAGAGAGCGCACAATGTTCTTATTGATCAGAGAAGATGTTAATTAAATACAGCTGTGGTTGATTCACACACAGAGTTTCTACCTGCAACATATTCACTGCGGGGCTGAACCTTTTTTTTCTGCTCTGTTCCTTGTCTCATCGCTTTATTATATGAGGGAAGGTTGAGAGTAGTAGATTTATATGGATTTTTCGGGGGCTGTCAAGAGAGCAAATTGACCGATGAACAATAAAAAGAAACGCTTCCGACGGGACCAAAATATACACGACAGCGAAAATGTAAGAAAATAAATATCCTGTTAGTTTGGACTGTTGTTTATGATGAAAAATAATTAGTCAGATAATAAAAGAAAAAAAGGGGATGATAGACAGTTTCTACGAGTAACAACCAGATTAACGGTCATGTCTCAGCGACGACACAGAGCCAAGATGACACATGGACTGAAAGTGGAAGGAAGGCTGTGAATAAATTAGAAATGGGAAAAGGTGTTCCCTGTGTGTAGCTGGCACTTTGTCCAAACGGAATCAGGCACTGCTGGACCGCCTGTGGTTTTAATCCAGACTATTTTATTCATCCACCTACACATCATCATCATCATCATCACACCTCCCACAACTCGCTACTGATCTGTGGCTGCGGGAAATGTTTGATAAAGAGATGACCCATGCAGACTAGATCAAAACGCGGATGCATTATGGCGTGAGCCTCGTCTTTATTATTTGTCCTTATGTCTACCATGTTTGAATGTTGTGCTTTGGCTGGCACACTACTGACTATATGGTGGCCCATTTTAAAAGGTCCTGCAGCACAGGGCCACTTTAGCAGTCATCTTCATGCTGGCATTTGTCCAGAGGAACCATTACAACAATATGCAACCGTAATCAAGATTTCAGTCGCATCACACGTAACGCAATGAGTGAAGGCCACATGTTAACAGCGGTTAAAAAGAGAAACAATGGCCTTGGCTTCCTTCCAAAAATAAGAGTTAATATAATAAAAAAAATAAAAAATAAGAATACATTGAGAAACCCTCAACTACAAGATCTGTCATGCACACGTTTGTTTCTCTTTAAATTATGTTTAAACAACAAATTCATATTTCTGACTTCTGAGACAGAATTTATGGAACAGCAGCGAATTGCTTTTTTAAAAAAAAACAGGGAATAGGTTTGTACTTTGATCATTTCTCTCTTTTTTAATGTTGAGACATTCTTTTCCTTTTAAAAGCTTTTTTTTTTTTCTTCCTTGTAACAGCCTCAAATGTTACATCCTGATGGTGTCACCATGCAGGCAGCTCTATTTCAATTAGCAGCTCACACCATGAAAGTGCGCGCCTGGAAATTAAATATGTTGAGTCAAAGTCACCAACCTGCTCGACACAGCAAGGCGCCGAGGCTCGGCACGCTGAGTTTGGAAATGATCGCTGCTTTTAGCAACAGCAGCGACGAGTAGAGGTGACCTTCCTGCCCCTAAACCACTAGATGTCGCTGTAGTTCAAGAACAGCCTTCAGAAAACTCAGGGGGGGGGGGGGGGGGGGGGGGCTGCAGAGCTCCCCTACACATGTTTTCTTTTGGACAAATAAAGTTTAAAGCTGTGACTGATCTGAAAGGATGAACCACTGCTGCTCTCCCAAGGAGATTAATAGTCATTCAAAGAGGTAAACGAGGAAGCGTTTTTGGACTTGGACAGCATCACCCGAGATGAATCAGACAAATGATCGGCAATCAATGAGTATGAATGAGAAGAGATGACCTGATCGAGTAGGAGAAAGACCCTCTTGAATTCTCCTGCACTGAATGAATGAATGTTACACACACATTAATGCAAGTAGCCTCTTTGTGCAGAACATTCTGAACCCGACTGGAGCCAAATTTTTTTGCACTGCAGCTCAATTGAGCTTCAACGTGGCTTCGGGGTGTAATCTGCCGTGTTCTCAAAATGGTGACAAGCATCTATCTTTGTGAACTAGCGACACGCCGCTGCAGCAGCTGTGTGGCAGCGACTCATAGGCATGAACACAACTGATCCAAAAGCACAGAGGAAGGTGTTGTAGCACGCCTGCATGTGTTGCCGGCTTTATGGAGACACTGCATCATAAAGAGGTTGAAAAATGTAGGTCAGATGAGTATCAGGTGTAAAAGGGGGGGGGGGATAGAGAGTAAAATATTCATTCACTCAGGCTGACCGTGATGAAACAAAGCTTTGGTTTGTCTGTCCATCCGAATTTGCCAAAACTGCCGAACGGCCAAAGCTACTGACACCCCCATGTCAGTAGTTTGTTCTGGAATAATCATCATTTAATTTATTTCCATCTGTTAATTAGAAGATAATTCCATGTTATTGGCTTTAAGTGACTATATTATGATTCAGAAAGCGCATCTTTACTGTTGCTCAATGTACCCAAATGTTGTTAATATTTTAATTCCATAATCATATTTATCTTTATTATATTACAATTATTTTCTGTGCGAAATAAAATTTACAGTAATCAAATAGCTCCCGAAAATTTTTAATCAATGCTGTGCAAGTCCTTAACGGTATTACATAGGCTCGTGCGCGCCCTCTTCTGGGTGATACGGGTTACAACAACATGTAAAAGTTCATTTCCGCCTAAATAAAGTACCCCAAAGTTTCTTGGTAACAGTTCCTATGTGACGTAAATTGGTTTCTAAAATGTGTTTTACGCTTCACTATTTAGATTCCTATACCTAGATTTATATAAACTTTATTACAGGCTCTAGACCCAATAGTAAAAACATACAACACAAAAACACACCAAAACATCATCATCAAGTCGGGACATGAACTTAAACATCAGGTTCCTCAAGAGGGCCTGTAGAGTGCTTGGTCCTGAGTCACAAAAGAGCTTACTAGCACTGCTGCTCCTTGGCTTTTTCAGCAATATCCTCAGGCAGTCATTAGTTCTTTCTTCTTTCACAGTGCAGAAAATTCACATCTGCTTATTTCAGGATCCACAATTGAGATGCATCCGTATCATCATTCAACACCAGCCCCAAAACAACACAAAAAAGTAAAGGTCCGACACGGGATTAGATCCTTGTTTCTTTGTTTTATTGAAATGCTTTACTTCAGTCATGTGACAATGGTCCGTAACAGTGCAAATATTATTGTGCCTAACAGATACCCAGAATCTAAACCCCATGCAAAGATCATTTCCACATCTTACACACAGACACACACACATGTCTCACGTAGGCCCGTCACGATAATTTTTGTTGAATTACCTGTGAACAGCTTTTTTGTTGCTGATGAAGTGATAACAGCTCGATAATGAAAGATACATATACATTTACTTTAATTCTTAAGGATATTTAAACACTGATGGAGCCACCATGGCGATGCTTCAGATGAGCTTTTAGTTTAGTGGAACTACCAGTGTTGAAATCCATTTGGACTCATTCTGCCTAACCGTCTGACTAGAATTAATAATAAAGAATCAAACCATCTGGAAAGGTAAGCATTAATCATTAAACGAAAGCAGACAGGACGACAGAAACACGTTTTTCTTTCCAACCCACAGATCATTTATCGCTCACAGCGTCCTCGGCTGCAAGCCTTGTATCATTTTTTTGCTAAAATATTGACGATCCTATGTAAACACACACATTTGTAAACAACTGGCAATAATAAGGTCAACAAAAAAACTACGGGCTACCGTATATCTATTTATGGTGCAGCAGGTGGGCGACGCCATTATCGTGACAGGCCGACACAAACATCCACAACAGTGGCAGCCATTAGGCACACACAAACACAAACACAAACACAAACACACACACACACACACACAACCCAAAGTTTACACAGACGTGCTTCCGGACAGCAGTGATAATTTGACGCTTGATAAGTTTAAATTCACAGAGATCAACTTCCTGCCGCCGCTCTGGAGCACGGTGATGAGTATTCTGACCACTTCTTGTTCATAATTCATCAGCAATTACATATACAACAGGGATAGAGAAATATATAGGTGATAAATAGAATAAAGAGGCGCATCAAAGGGAAAATACTGTATATCCAAGTATGCAGCAGGGAGAGAGACAGAGCAACACGAGGTGAATGCTGGAGGGCTGGAGCTCAACGGTTTCTATTTGGTTGCCAAAAAAATATATGGAAGTGCAGTTTTACTGCAATACTGCTGAGGAATACAGCACTTTATTTATTTTTTTTTTTGAAAAATGTCCTTCAATGTTAAAAAGTTGTTCAGGACAATAAAGCAGGAGAGCAGAGGGCAGACATTCAGCGGCCTTCATCACTAAATGAATACACACAACCACACGACAATTTACGCACAATGTGTCGGCCGATCTTCTGCAACAAAACCCGAGGCTCCTCCTAAAACACAATCAGGACGCCGCCCTGCTTTCACTTAGGGGCAAATCGCAAACTGGTGCCGTGAATTTAAATTGATTTTATATTTGTAGAATATAAGCGCACAATGGGATTCTTAGAACCTAGTCAGGCACGCTTTTTGTACGCTCAGCATCTTTAATGAATCAAACAGAAGCACACAGTTCAAGTGTATGTGTAAGGACATTTCAGCTAACGCTTCGGAACATAAATAGAAAAGTTCAAAGGTGAATATTTCGCAGGCTAAGTGCTGTTTATTCGGCTGCATAAATGAAAGTGTTGGGACGAAGGACTGCAGGGACACAATAACAGAGACGGTATGCATAAATGGGTCGACATGCTAATACTGAGTGTCGTGGCAGCGGCCTCTTTGTTACTGAGGTTCCCTAAAGACGAAGATTAGATGAAGAGTGTGCTGCTGCAGCCCCGCATGACCTTCGTGTAGATTCAGAGTAAATCCTCTTGCAACAGAGGTTCCCGCCGCACTCGGGGTCTGCGTCCGTGATGAGGCCCCTCCCCTTAATCAGTGTGAGCCCACTCACATGGAGGCGCCTCTTCTCCCTGCGAGCGAGCCCTTCTTCCAGCGACACGTCTCCCCCCCCCCCCCCCCCCCCGACTCCACGCAACAAGCGGGCGGAGCCACGCCCCCTGGCTCCGCCCTCAAACCAGCGACGCGCGTCTCTCCTCCGGTGTTTCCTCCAGTATCTGAAGCAGCAGGCCGCTGAGGGGCTTCGCCACGTTGCGGTAACCCGCCGACGTCAGGTGGAGGAAGTCAAACATGTCCTGCGGGACGATGGTTCCGTCAGAGTGGACAAACCCCCTGCTGACATCCAGGAACTGAGCCTTCTGGCCCAGCCGGGGCAGCGAGGAGCGCAGGAAGCCGTTCACAGCGGCGTTCTTGTCCCTCAGCTGATTGGGACGCTCGCCTCGAGGCAACAGGCTCTGAGGACCGGAGGAACATTTGACCAAATTACAAAAAGGTGAAGTCGATAGCGCCGAGTTGTGGATACTTTTTTGTGTTACTTCCTCTGTGGAGAGAAAGTAACAAAAAAAAACAAAAAAAAAAAACGATCCAACAAAAAAACATAGAAAGAAAAAAGAGAGACAGACGACTCCTCACCAGCACGACTATCTTCGCTTTGGGGAGCCGGGAGGCGAGCAGCTCAGCAATAGCAAGAATTCCTCCTGCAACTTGTTCTGCCGTGTGTTTGTAATTGTTGGTTCCTACCCACAACACCACCACCTGGACAACACACACAGACACACACATGATTCACTTTCCTTCCGACTATGAAATATACAGAGTCCTAGTCGAGACGCAGACAGATGCGTTTGAGCGGTAAAAAAAAAAAAAACTTCCCCAATGCTCTGTGAATAAAAAGATCTTGCCTGAAACTCTCGGCAGGCTCGTCTCACCTTGGGCCGGATGTTCTCCAGCTCTCCATTCTGCATCCTCCAGAGCACATTGCAAGTCGTGTCACCCCCAATGCCAAAGTTGAGCGCATGAAGAGGAGAGAATAACTCCCTCCATATCTGGGGGGAAACCAGAAACCTGCATTTATTATGAGAATTTAGGACTCGGCTCACTCTGATGCTAACTTAAAACAACGAGACGGACGCCATCATTTTTATCTGTAGCCGCTACTGTGTCAATAACGGAAGCCTTAACTAGCTCTAAACCCAGTTACCCTTCACAATAGCATTACATTCGAATCCGAAATCGTCATGACAGCAAAGCATGCCGATTGGAAGACAAATTAGAAAATGGTTTATAAATATTAGAAGAGCGTTCAGGCAACAAAAGCATTTGGGATATAATCACGAGTAAAAAACAAACGTTTACATTTAAAGAGTACGACGCGGTTTCTGTCATGTCAGGGAACGCCCAGATGTGCCCAGATGTAAACATGATCTTACCTCAAACTGCTGCATCAACTGCACCATAGAATCCCCCACAAAAAGCACATCCGGTTCAGCATCCTTACATTCCTGCACGAATCGGGCGTGCTGTAAAGAGACGACATGCAAGTCCTTCAGTCAGTAAAACGCTTTCATGTACACAGGCAACAACTAACACGTGACCCGACGACTCATCGGGGACATCGACGGGGTGATCGGCAGCTACCTGCGCCATCCACCGCCCATCTCCTTGCACATCCTCCACTGGCTCAGCCGCTGCAGCTGGGTTCCCCCCCTCGTCGCTCATTCTACGGGAGACACACACTGAATAAAGACACCTCCACACAAGGAGGCTGGTTCAGGTCGTTCTAGGGTTGAAGCACCAGCACTAGCTAGCAGAAACCCTTCGCTATGGTGCAGCAGCTTAACGTTTTAGGAGCAGAAAGGCTTAATAAAAAGAAGGATGGAGGCTACTTTCACTCTCAACGCCGTTTACTTATGAATCACAACGTAATTACTGTTTCTCTGATGTTAGCTTCTGAGCTAGCTGTGGATGTGCACCGTGTCTGCTACTTGGCTTGACGTTTGATACGCCCGTTATAGGAACAATTCCAGAAAATGCATTCTTAAAATGCAAAACGCGATACCTGTCCGGGTGCTGGACGTCACCTCCTGACTCTCACGGTTTCAGCGCGAGGATTTGGCCTAATTTTCAACGCTGTCGCGTTTATCGAGGCGAATGATGCTCGCTAGCAAATGTCAGCTAGCTGCAGCCTAGCTAGCCGAGACAACAGAAGGCGTGTCAAGAAGGCAACCCACAGTCTTTTACGAGGACGGCGCTGCCCTCAGCCGCCACACCGCTAGAGGGCGCTGTGCGTCAAGTAGTATTGGAATATTTATTTTTGCCTGTGTGTGCGTCCGAACTGAAACACTAAGAATATTCACAATTAACAATAAATAAATAAATAATAAAAATAATTTGCTTATTGTTTAATTGATGATTGTCTGATTATCTTCATACTTTTTTTTCCCCCAATATAAAAATGAATGCCTGAACATAAGTCTCACTATACCTGACCCTCATTTTAACTGCATATGCATGAAAACATTTGTTAATCTGAGCATATTCATCATGAGATAACTACAAGAACAGTCAGTTTCCTTTTTGTCCACGTGTAGAGTTGAGTAAATTAATAGGTGTGGTGGCAAAGATTAAGATTAACTAATGCATTTGTCTTTAATTGTATAATTTAAATTGGTATTCTTTGACACCATTTAATGTTCCATGTTATCTTGCACACAATGTTATTTAAATTACTGTTTGCTAAACATTCCAAGGTTGCGCTGTCTCCTCAAATACGCTTCCTTGACAACATTTTATAGTTATATATATATATATTTAAAACCTCTTTATCTATAGCTGTCATGTATAAATATCATATTTTCCACATCCAGTGAACAGGACGGCTGCCAGAGGCTTTGTGATGTGGCATCTTGACCACGAGGTGGAGCCAGCGAGTAAAGAGCCGCACAATTAAACGTTTCTCTTGGCTTCTCGTCGCCGGGCCAGTTCGTCAACCAAAAGCCGACAGCCCACGTTGTAACGCTGAAAGCGTTGAGGTGTTGTTAGTCGACAGGTACGCAGGATAACGAGTTCAGCGAGAAGTGACCGCGGAAGCCCCGCCCACCAGGTGTGTACGCACGCAGGTTGAGTCACTTCTCCAGGGCGGACTGAAGTTAAAAGGCCTGCGTGAGTCTTCGGTGACGTCTGTCTCCCCCCCCTCCCCTCCCTCCCCGTTCAACAGAGGTACGTGACGAGGATCGGGCCCGCCGGCGGTGTGGCGTTATAAATGTCTTGTCCCATGTATCGGACATGGCTTCTGCTTCTCCTGGGAGGCTTCGCGGTGCCAGGTGAGTCTCAGCAGCTTCCTGCGGGCCGAACCGACGAACGACCCTCACCTGGGCGGGACGCACCTTTACGCCGGGCTTTATAGTCGGACTGTAGATCACCTCGGCCGCGTGTTTGTGGGTGGTGGGGCGAGAACCGAGACAGGGAACACAAACTCCAGTCCCAGGTACACCCCCCCCCCCGGGTGGATTTTGAACTTCCTATGAGTGCTAACAGTGCTAACTCCTGCGCCACTATGGCAGCCATCAAAAGGGATTATTTGCTTAAATGTAAATTTCTCAATTAAATTCAAAAATCAATTTCTGATCATGGTTAGAAAATCTGTTTCTTTGGTGCAAATCAAAAAATATAGATGGAAGTTACCTCTGATGCCCCCTATTTGTTTTTGTTTTTTTTGGGGGGGGGGGGGCAACTGTGCACCCGTGTTTGACTGGATTTTTGGTTAAACTAGCGAGTCAGTGTAGACTTGCCATCAGGAAGGTGAACTGGCCTTTACTGGCCTTTACTGGCCTTACTGACGGGCTAGTTGTTGATTTGTTACCTTGGTTGGACTCTGTGCTCTCTATACTACAGAGACAGAGACGTCCCTGTCTCTGGGGTCACGGGACATTCTACAGAGACATGGACACTTTATATCACTAGTAGTATGATAAATGATTGAACACACTGAATAACTAACCCCCCCCCCCCAAAAAAGCAAAGATCTGTCTCACTCGCTTCACTTTTAATGAATGACCCTGAGACCCAGGATGAAGCGCGGACCCTGTAGAGCTGTATCTCGAGGGTCTGCTGCTGCTGATGAATGTTCTTTCTGTCTCATCTTTAACACAGGGGTCCATTATGTCAGCGGGATAACTATTTACGCTGCGAAAGAGGTGCAAGCGGTCAATGGGACGGACGTGAAACTGAAGTGCACCTTCTCCTCCAGTCACCCGATATCCCTGAAGTCTGTCGCCGTGTCCTGGAACTTCCGTCCCCTCCATTCGGGACAGGAGGAATCGGTGAGCAGAGACTTTCACCAGAATGCCTTGAATGTGTCTTTACGAACTTTGGCCTCTTGCGTGGATATCCTGCACCCTGAAGTTCAGAGAGTCGTGTCGGTTTTGGGAGTTTAACTATGCTGCTGCTGTTCTTTTTGTGTGTGTCTCAGGTGTTTTACTACCAGGAGGCACCGTACCCTCCCCAAAACGGGCGTTTTAAGGGCCACGCCATTTGGTCGGGCGATATTTTGAGAGGGGACGCCTCCATCATCCTGCAGGAGGTCCCCCCGACCTTTAACGGCACCTACATCTGCCAGGTGCGCAACCGTCCAGATGTGCACGGTAGCAACGGAGAAACCGTCCTCCAAGTCGTCGACAAAGGTCAGACTGCAAAGCTGTGAACTTTAAGGAAGATGGAAAAGGTCACTTTTCTGTTGCATCAAATTTGTGTGTTTTTCCACTGGGAGGTCGTTGTCTACCCCGAAGGAAGGGTGAAGGATATTGAGTTTAATCACAGGGACAATGTTTTATTTTTCGTTGTAATCCTATCTCTATTTTGCTCTCTCGAATCCCCCCCCCCCCCCCCCCAGCTGGCATCATTTCAACCACCTGCTTGTTTGGGTTTCTTTTTTTTTGCAGCTGCCATTTCTGAGATAGGCATCTTGGCGGCGGCGGTGGGGGGCGCCTGCGGCGTCATCCTGATCCTCCTTGGTATCTTTATGGCCGTGAGGTACTGCAGGAGGAGAAGCAAGGACGACATTGAGCTGCAGTCGCGGGAGCAAGAGTGGAAGGATCCGACCGTGTGGTGAGGCCGGAGAGCCGGAGCTCCTCTTCTTCTTGGGACTGGTGTCGAGGCTGAATGAATCCGCTCTGCTGGAAAAGACGAATGAAAGCCCCGGGAGGGGGCGGGGCATCTTTTTCTTCCATGTTTGCTCCTCCAATGTTGAAACCCCTCAGATATATGTCGTAGTTATACTTCAGTATCTGGTGCTATGCTTCCTATTTGCTGTAAATTGTTATTCTCTTCATTATTATTTTTTTTTTTACCAAAAGCTCACCGTGATTGTAATTTATAATCCTGTAGAATAGGAGATGTAAATATGGAGGGATTTTCTGGCGCTACGCCGATCTTCATCTTCAGCCTTCGGTTCACAGCAGCAGTGCTGACGGCATCGGCGACTACGGGGTCGCCAATCAATCATGAATTGTGATTTTCCTCAGACGTTATTATGTCCAGAAAAAAAATAAAAAAAAGAATTTCCTGCACAACACTGCTGCCGTGAATTGATCCCTATTCTCTCTGTTTTCTGCTTATGAAGGGTCTAAATTTGAAAGCTATTGAAGCTGAGAGGAGAATTCTGGGCGCATCCTTTTACTTTTCGCAGTGTGCACCTCTTTCATTTGTCAATACTTGCAAAAAAATAATAATTTGAAATTCCAAAAATCTTAAGCAAAGATTCTGGTGCATATCTTCACCAGAAGGGATCAGCATGTCCGTTTTTTGAGGTTGGTTTTGCTGGGTTTCACGCATGGCATTCTGGGTATTCTTTTTAAATCTGTACCACTTTATTTTGCCGACGGCCGTTTGACGATGTAAACCAGCCTTGGCTTCTTGTCTATTTGTTACACTTTTTTCCAATGGTCAGATGCCCATAAGTAGCCTGTCTCATTGTTTACATGTGCGATCGCTTCTCGGGGGGGGTCACGTCAGTTCACCGGCGGAGGCGGCGCACCTGTACGTTGTGGCCAAAGTGCTAGAAGTAGATAGTTCAGATGGCGAAGGGTCTGAAGAAAGCAGCGGAGACGATGAGGAAGAGGAGGACGAGGAAGAGGATGATGACGACGACGATGACGATGATGATGACGATGATGACGATGATTAAATGGATGCACTCAAGAGATTAGAGTTGTGTGATACACCATTCAATAACATGATTACTGTGTGTTTATAAGACATGAGATGTGCGTTTTCTCTGCATTGTGGCCGCTATATTACAGTTATAGCACAAATTAGATGCACACTAGTTTAACATTTTACAGCCCAAGGCAGGCTTTTGTTTAGAAAGCATTAAAAATCTTTTTTTTTATTTTATAAATGCCTTGAATACTCAGAATCCAACTCGTTCTCTGTTTAATCAAACATTCTGTCACGCCGTGCGAATAGTGGCTGATGCAGCCTCGAGCTGCGACGAGACGGCTGCAGAGGATCCACATGTTCTTCTTTGAAATGATATTATTTCATGCCTTCTGATTGTTGTCGGTTTCAGTCTCGTCTACAACTGCTGATTCGTGTGACGTCACTAGATCCATTTTAATCACATACGCTACAACTTCCTGACTTCTTTGATCCATGTGATTCTGCTTTGTTTTTTTTATGCTCTGTAATATTTTTGTGTTTATGATCAGTACTGCAGGAAATCCTTTTTATAAGTATTTTAATGATTGTTTTATTAATGTGTATTATTCAGCTCTAAAGATTACAACCAGTTTCTTTTGGCCCGTTGCTCCTACATCAGTGCGGTCACTTTTTAACTGTGTTGTAACTCTATTTTTAATTGCTGCCACAAGTTAAGCAGCTTTCATTCAATATTTGTTTCCCGGAATTCCACCGTGGCCTCGATAAAATATAATGAAAGCAAATGTTTACTTCCTTTTCCACATTGTGTGTGATTTTGTACCTTTCAGTATAAAGTGTAAAATAAAGATAACTCATTTTATCTATTGAGCAACTCGGAGTAAATGTCTGTTTGAAATGATTAAGTAGTATGAAATGTATTTGGTGGAATTGTCCTCTGTGTCAGCCCATGACGATGCCTGATTGAAATACCAGGCCACTCCTGCATGTGTCATACACGGCAATGGATTACTGTTACATTTACTGATCGTACAACAACTAAACATACAAATATATGACTCAATTCTGATCTAAATACAAAATCGAGAGTATTATTTGCTTCTTATTACTATTAAATGACTCAAGTTGAGAGTACTATTGGAGTATATGCAGGAGGCCCGTGGGGCATATCGCCCCCTGGTGGTATCAGGCGGTACTTTGATTGTCCTTCATGTGTTCTTTTTCTGTTGACCTTAAGCACAATCTGTGCATTCATATCCATCTCTGAAGATACATAGAACTCAAGTACGTGGTATTTACTCTAACAACCAAAACCAAAATACACGAGTCATCTCTTTGTACTGATCGGTCGAAATGTCTCATATCCTCCAATGACTTGCTCGAGGTCGGCCACCAATGACGGACTCGGATTCCCACGCGAGGCTGCGTCTGATTCATCTTGCCTGGAAGATTGCATCAAATCATTGTGATGCAAAGGTCAGAGCAGGGGTCACAATCTTCTGGAACACTGTTAAC